>NW_012106975.1:732282-772406 GCF_000951045.1 Mandrillus leucophaeus | reverse complement strand
GTGAGCCACTGTGCCCAGCTAGTTTTTCTTTTATTCTCTCTCTACTTCCTTCATTTCTCAAAGGCATCTCAAACTCAGTGGGCCCAAAACCAAAGTCAAACTCCATCAGAATATCCTGCTACTTACAACTTTAAAATATATCTTAAATCAGAAGTTCTTACTACATGCAACCCTTTGGTTCAAGCAACCATCATCCCTCACTTGAACTTAGAATTGGTTTTCCTGCTTCTGTATTTTTTAAAATTATAGAATATTTCAAATAAACCATGTGTGGTTTTATTCTTTTTACTACATAAAAAGAATGAAGATGTGCCAGGTGTGGTGGCTCACGCCCGTAATCCCAGCACCTTGGGAAGCTGAGGTGGGCGAATCACTTGAGGTCAGGAGTTTGAGACCAGCCTTACCAACATGGTGAAATCCCGTCTCTACTAAAAATACAAAATACAAAAATTTATCCGGGCATGGTGGCGTGCACTTAGTCCTAGCTATGTGGGAGCCTGAGGCAGGAGAATCGCTTGAATTTGGGAAGGCGGAGGTTGTAGTGAGCTGAGATTGCACCACTGCACTCCAGCCTGGGCAACAAGAGGGAAACTGTCTAAAAAAAAAAAACTATATATATATACACACACACACACACACACATATATATATATGAAGCGCTTATATACTTAAACATGGAATTGCTTTAAGTGTTTGGCATTCGCTGTTTCCGTGCATGCCAGCAGCTTCTTACTGCAAACACCTGGGACTTACTATAGAGCAGCTGGAGTACGTTCCACCCACCCACAGGACAGGGAGCTGACAACCAAGGAAGAGAGGGGAATCAACACTCCAGTTTTCTCCCCCTCCATTTCCCCGTATCTCAGCAGTATGGAGCTTGTTACCAGTGAGAACCTGCTCGCTGACTTTAAACTGGTGTTCTTACCTTCTCAGTTCAGTTTTTTCCATACCTCAACCGATGGTTTCTGGTATGACCTAGCAAATAAACTGTTTTCACTGAAATTTCAGTCTTGGAATTTACTTTGGGTTCCCCAATCTAAGACAGAAACATACTCATTTTCCCATCACTGGACTTCCAGGTTGTTTTCAATTTTTCACTGTTACAAACAAGGCTGCAACATTTATTTACAAACCTCTGGATATACACATAGGAAGCTTTTGGTATTTCCACTAGTGAAACTGCTTAGCTGAAGAGTATGTGGATCTTCATCTTTAATAAATATTACCAACATTTGAAAAGCCCGACAATGTCAAGGACTGGCAAGAGTGTCACATGTGATGGGTGTGGAAAGGCAGCTCACTGTAGCAGGTGCTGGGGACTCAGTCGGGGTCTTGGAGAAGCACTTATTTATAGCAAGAATGTTTCATAAATGGTATCTGATAGAGTCAAGAGTAGTGGGGAATAAAAACAAGTGGCTTAGAAATAATTATAGATCTAAAGTCAACAAAATGCTTTTTTTCTAATGTAAAAATACATACTTTTTTTAGAGGGAGGGGGAACAACTTAAACCAGAAAACACCTTCATATTAATCATTCTTCTCATATACTTCAAATTTGTACTTAATGCCTTTCTCCTCTTGGACATCAGAGAGAACATCTGGGTATTCTGGTAGAAGTTTATATTTCTCCAAATCAATTTCTGGAAGAAAGGTGTCACTTTCAAAGTCTTGCATGATCCTTGTCACAAATAGTTTAAGATGGCCTGGGTGATTCATGGCTTCCTTATAAACAGAACTGCCACCAACTATCCAAATCATGTCTACTTTATTTGCTAATTCTGGTTGTTCAGTAAGTTTTAAGGCCTCATCCAGACTTCTGGCAAGAAAATGAGCTCCTTGTGGAGGTTCCTTGAGTTCTCTGCTGAGAACTAAATTAATTCTACCCTTTAAAGGTCGATTCTTCTCAGGAATGGAGAACCAAGTCTTCTTACCCATAATCACCAGATTCTGTTTACCTTCTACTGAAGAGGTTGTGGTCATTCTCTGGAAATATCTGAATTCATTCCTGAGCGGTGGCCAGGGCAGGTCCCCATTCTTGCCGATGCCCATGTTCTGGGACACAGCGACGATGCAGTTTAGCAAATGAACCATGACAGCAGCTGGAGCACCTCTGAGCCCGCTCGTTAAAACAGAACGCGCGGTCAAGATTGGCGCGAAATTGTCCATTTTTAGTTATTTTTTGTATATGTTTGATATGGTTGACTGTGTCCCCACCCAAATCTCATCTTGAATTATAGTTCCTGTAATCACCACGTGTCACCGAAGGGACCAGGTGGAGATAACTGAATCATGGGGGCAGGTTTTTCACATGCCGTTCTCATGGTAAGTCTCACGAGATCTGATGGTTTTATAAAGGGCAATTCCCACGCACATGCTCTCTTGCCTGTCGCCATGACTTTGCTCCTCATTCATCTTTAGCCATGATTGTGAGGCCTCCCCAGTTATGTGGAAATGTGAATCAATTAAACTTCTTTCCTTTATAAATTACCCAGTCTTGGGTATGTCTTTATTAGCAGTGTGAGAACAGACTAATACAATGTTGTGAAGTAAGAGCCAAAGTTTTTTTGTTTTTTTTTTTTCTCTATATGGATATCAGTTTTCCTAGGACAATTTGTGGCAGAGATGATCCTTTCCCTGTTTAGTTATCTTGGCCCTTTTGTCAAAAACCAATTGACTATATATATGCAGGTTTGTTCCTTGGCTCTCCATCCTGTCCCACTGATTTATATGTCTCACGGTATCCATGCCCTCTTTCCCCTACAAAGCATTCTCTCTTCTTTAGTGCCCTGTCCCACAGGTTTAAACCTTATCAGCAGCCCTAATCTCTAATCTCTGCCTCCTCAGGTCAGAGGAGTTCTCTCATGCCCTGTTTGGTCTCTACCTAGTGCTGTCATAGCCTAGGAATTGCTCCCAGATAGATAGCCAGGGCAAATGGGGCTCACCCCACGCATTTTCTTTTCCTCAAGGATCACAATCCTGGACTGTCTTGTTCTTTAATGCCTGAAACAGTTGCTTCATATGTTTCATCTAGTTTTATGTTTGTTCATGGCAGGAAGGCTAGTCCAGTGCCAGTTATTGCGTCTTGTCCAGAATTAGAAGCTACAGCTTTGGCTCCTAACCATAAGTTGTAGTGCCTCCTAAAGCTGAATGAAACCTTGCAGGAACTCTGAGCAGCAGCAGCAGCAGCAGCAGCAGCAGTAAGAGCAGCAGCTACAGCTTGTGAGTTCCCGGGCAGAGGCTGAAGCTTGTCACTTTTGTTAGTATGCTCAAGGCTGCAAAAATTGAAGTGGGATAGGGTATGCATTAAAAATTCTCAAGAAGGATTTAATCATTACTTAGAATTCCATGAGGACTGGGAGAGGTTTCTTTTGGTCAGCTTATCTGCTTCTTTATATGAATACAAATGCGTAGGTGTTTACTAAGTATCCGATTTCTTTCCCAAATTCAAGGCTACCAAAAGTTCTAGGTAACCATAAAAAGCGATACAAATCACAGCCCTTGTGATTTTGAGGTAGGGCCCAAATACATGACTCAGGTCTAAACATCCTAGCAAGGACATACATGGAACCAACAATAGTATCTTCTTGGGCTTCAGGTTAACTGACAGAACTCGTTGAACCAGATAATAGGCTGGCTACTCCCGGAAGGCAAGGTTGAGATGAACTGAGGCCTCACGGCTACAAGCTGGTACAGTCATTTCCGGTGAGTATGTATGTAGGTTTAGATAAGACAATGTTGACTATAAAGATGAGCTGAAGCTGCACATTAAACCAGGGGGTAAGTTAAGCCTACAAACCCAAAACAGATTGAACCTAAAAACGGTGAGCGGTTTTTGCAGATCTTGGTGGACAACGGTAAGGTAAGTGGTCACTTTCAGATAATGCCAGCAGCCTAAATCTTTTTTTTTTTTTTTTTTGAGATAGAGTCTCGCCCTGTTGCCCAGGCTGGAGTGCAGTGGCGCGATCTCGGCTCACTGCAAGCTCCACCTCCCGGGTTCACGCCATTCTCCTGCCTCAGCCTCCCAAGTAGCTGGGACTACAGGTGCCTGCCACCACGCCCGGCTAATTTTTTGTATTTTTTTTTTAGTAGCGACAGGGTTTCATCATGTTAGCCAGGATGGTCTTGATCTCCTGACCTTGTGATCCGCCTGCCTCGGCCTCCCAAAGTGCTGGGATTACAGGCGCAAGCCACCATGCCTGGCCCTTTTTTTTTTTTTAATTTATTTTTATTTTAAGCTTCAGAATAAGTTTCCAAAAACAAAGGTACAGGGCAATAAACAAAAGGATTTTTCAACAGACTAGAATAAAACCTCTACCAAGTATGTTAGTTCTTGGGCAGCAAGACCTTCAGGACAGCAACAGATTGGTCCATCAAGAGGGCATGGTGGTTCATGCCTATAATCCCAATACTTTGTGGGGAGCAAGGCAGGAGGATCACTTGAGGCCAGGAGTCCAAGACTAGCCCAGGCAATATAGCAAGACTCCATCTCTACAAAAAAATTTTAAAACTTAGCCAGGCATGGTGGTGCATGCCTGTTGTCTCAGCTGCTTGAGAGGCTGAATCAAGAGGATCGCTCAAGTCCAGGAGTTCAAGGCTGCAGTAAGCTATAATCATTCCACTGCACTCCAGCCTGGGTGACAGAGAAAGACCTTGTCTCAAAAAAGAGAGAGAGACATATCAAAGACCTGCTGAGTCTCTGTTAACAAATGTTTCTTAGACACAAGCAGGGGAAAATTAGCTCCTTTAGGGACAACATAAGTCCACCTAGCCATGCCCCTGAAATAAAGCCCACTTGGTGTTCAAGAACATCAGTCCCTGAAAAGAAATAGAGTGGCTAAAATTATGGGTGCAGTGTCAAACAGAACCCTACTGGAAGCCACCTCTGCCACTTAATAGCCATGTGGTATTGGACAACGTATTTAATCTCTGGAAGCCTCTATTTCCTCATCTGTAAAATAAGGAAAACACTTACTGTGAGAACTAAAGGAGATGGTATATGTAAAATATTTAGCCAAGACCCTGGCCCATTAATAAGCATTCCATAAGGGGTAGCTGCAACTATTTTTACACAGTATTAGAGTCAGATCCCTCCCCACTCAGGACTACTTGCTGTTGGTGTTGATTAGTAAAGCAAAGTCTTTGGGAAACTCTGAATCTCTCTATCCAGAATCCTTATCTCCCTTGGCTCTGAAGCCCAGGTCTCCATGGTATTCTTTAGATTCTGCATTCCCCAAGCAAAGTGTCTGTCCAGTCTTACCCCAGTCTGCTGTGGTGTGAATGTTTCCCCAAAATTTATATGTTGAAATTTAATTGCCAATGTGATACTATTAAGTGAGGCCCTGGCTGGGTATGGTGGCTCACACCTGTAATCCCAGCAGTTTAGGAGGCTGAGGCAGGCGGACCACCTGAGGTCAGGGGTTCAAGACCATTCTGGCCAACATGGTGAAACACCATCTCTACAAAAATACAAAAATTATCTGGGCATAAGGTGGGTGCCTGTAATCCCAGCTACTCAGGAGGCTGAGGCCAGAGAATCAC
The DNA here is from genome assembly GCF_000951045.1 of Mandrillus leucophaeus. Classification (NCBI taxonomy): domain Eukaryota; kingdom Metazoa; phylum Chordata; class Mammalia; order Primates; family Cercopithecidae; genus Mandrillus; species Mandrillus leucophaeus. The sequence goes on along the minus strand of NW_012106975.1, from coordinate 766,868 downwards.
TTGAACCCGGGAGGCGGAGGTTGCAGTGAGCCAAGATGGCACCATTACACTCCAGCCTCAGCGACAAGAGCGAAACTCCATCTCAAAAAAAAAAAAAAAGAAAGAAAAGAAAGAAAGGAAGGAAGGAAGAAAAGAAGCAAGGCCTTTAAGAGGTGACTAAGTCATGAATGGTATCAGTGACCTTATGGAAGGGATAGTAGGAACTGGCATTTGCCCCTTTTGCCCTTCTGCTTTGTACCATGTGAGAACACAGTGATTCTCCTCTCCAGAGGATACAGCAGCAACATGGCATCTTGGAAGCAGAGAGACTGGGTCCTCACCAGACAGTGAATCTGCTGGTGCCTTGATCTTGGACTTCCCAGCCCCTAGAACTACGAGAAATAAATTTCTGTTGTTTATAAACTACTCAGTCTCAGTCGCAGGTATTTTGTTAGAGCAGCACAGACTAAGAATCTTTTTTTTTTCTTTATGAGATGGAGTCTCACTCTGTCGCCCAGGTTGGAGTGCCAAGGTGCGATCTCAACTTACTACAACCTCTGCCTCCCAGGTTCAAGTGATTCTTGTGCCTCAGCCTTCCAAGTAACTGGGATTACAGGCATGCACAACCATGCCTAGCTAATTTTTGTATTTTTAGTAGAGATGGGGGTTCATCATGTTGGCCAGGCTGGTTTCAAACTCCTGACCTCAGGTGATCCGCCTGCCTCAGCATCCCAGAGTGCTGGGATTACAGATATGAGCCACAGCTCCCAGCCAGAATTTTTAATTCAAGTCATTCCCTCACAGATCTATGCCTTCTCAAAACTCTACATGATTCTTTCTAAGCCTCAGTTTTTGTCTTTAAGTGGGAATAATAATGCCTGTTTTTCCTACTTCACAGGATTGCTATGGGGATCAGATATTATAATATAGGTGAAGTGAAACCTCATGGAGAAATGGGAGACTTAAGTCAAAATGATTGATTCAACTCAAAAAGCAACATCTGAAGAGATGCCAGTGCCTCGACCTTGGACTTCCCAGCCTCTAGAGCTATGAGAAATAAATTTCTGTTGTTTGTAAACTACTCAGTCTCAGTCTCAGCTATTTTGTTATAGCAGCACAGACTAAGAATCTTTACCCCTTTTGAATCTGGGGAGATGCTGGTTCTTGAGTTGAGTCAACCATTTTGGAAAATAACAAAAAGGTGTCTTTCAGGAAAGAGCAAGCAAGTGAGCACAATTCAGGCCATCCACCACAGCAATGACAGAGGAAAAGAAAAGGCAACCTAGCTACCAACTACCAAAATGGTCCAAGATCAAGATAGGGTGCATAGCATGTGGTCAACTCTGTATCTAGAACCCAAGCAGTTAACTAGAAGGCTGGGAAATCAGATCATCCAGCTGCTCACTCAGTGTGCTTCAGAAAAGAGGTGCTTTCCACAACAGAAGGGCTGCAAAGAGGGCAGGCAGAATCTCTGGGTGTAGGTGTTCTAACTGCAAACGAAATGCCACCCAGATACCTCAAGCAGCAGTAGCAGCATGATGTACTGAAATAATCTAGGGGCAACTAGGGCACCCATGGAGTGGCTGCTAAGAAGCATGTCAGGATGTGTAGGAACTGGAGGTTTGTAAGACAGCGCCAGGGAATAGCAGACTTATTATTTCATCTCAGGTATTACATATGCAACATATGCATATATTTTGCATATGCTGCACATGCAGATCTGTTTTGCATGTGATACATATGCAGATATGTTTTGCATATGTAAATATGCAGACACGGCAAAAATGTATACATTTATACGTATAGTTGCAACAAGGTTATGAAAAATTGAATTAACAATTAAGTTATAACAATAAAACATTTGCAAAAATAAACTTTCAATGGATTAAAAAATGACATTTTTATATAATTGTGAATTCTATAAAGGCATTGCTTTTTACATTTTAACATCATTGTTTTGTAAGTCTGAATAAGGTTTTTGCCAATGACAAAGTATACATGGTTACTCAGCTTTCCCAGTGAGCCTGTTTCTATCATTATCATGTGCACAAAAATTGTCACCATATGCAACTTGGAGGTGAAATTATTTACTCCTCTTCTGAGTGTCTCATTTTTTTTTTCTAAGTCAGAAAGATCTTTTCATGAGAATTGTTTCAAAAAAAAAAGATCATATGAGGCTGGGTGTGGTAGCTCAAGCCTGTAATCCCAGCACTTTGGGAGGCCACAGCGGGTGTATCGCTTGAGCCCAGGAGTTTCAGACCAGCCTGGGTAACATGGTAAAACCTCGTCTCTACAAAAAAAATACAAAAATTAGCCAGGCATGGTGACGGGTGCCTGTAGTCCCAGGTACTCAGGGGGCTGAAGTGGGAGGATCACTTGAGCCTGGGATGTCAAGGCTGCAGTGGGCTGAGATGGCACCACTACACTCCTGCCTGAGACTCTCTCAAAAATAAATAAATAAATAAATAAATAAATAAATAAATAAAGATTATATGCTTAACCAATAGGAGTAAGTCATTGAATAGTTAATGATATTATGAGATTATTGTAAACGTAAGAGTAATAATAATATTGTGGTTATTTTTTAAGTTCTCTTCTAGTTATATATACAGAACTATATATGGGTAAAATTATATGAGATCTGGGATTTGCTTCAAAATAATAAAGCATGGAAGAAGTAGATGAGGGTGTAGATGAAATGAGATTGGTCTGGAGTTGATAATTGTTGAAGATGAGAAATGGGCATAAAGGGGTTCATTATATTATTATATTTTTATATAGTGTTTCCATTTTTTCATAATAAAATGATTTTTAAAAGTAAGGATATGTCTTCAAATATTTAAGGAGCCACAGCGTAGAAAAGCCTTAGATTTAATGAGTAGAAATCTCAGGAGGAAGTTTGGTTGAGTTAACCAAGAAGGAAATGTGCCTTGAGAGGCCATCACTAGGAAGTGATGATGACTTAATGGTTCTAGGCAATAATCTAGGCAATTGATGGCAGCTAACGTCACAGATAGGTAACTAGACTTTATATGCCTCTTGACAGAAGTATGCAATACTGTCTATGAAGTGCAATTTTAAAAATAGATTCATTTTAAAATAAAAATAGCTTTATTGAGTACATTGGTTTGTTGCTATAACATATGTCCATAAACTTAATGGCTTCAGACAACACAAACTTATTATTTTGCAGTTTTGTGGATCAGAAGTCCAGTATGGGTTTCACTGGACTAAAATTAAGGTGTCAGCACACTATACCCTTTTCTGGAAGTTCTAGAGGAGAATCCATTTCCTTGCTGCTGGCAGAATTCAATTCCTGTAGATGCAAAGCCAACATCCCCATTTTCTTGCTGACTGTAACATGGGGGCTGTTCCCAGCTTCCAGAAGTTGTTTTCCTTCATGCACGGCCTCTACCTTCAAAGTGAACTCAAATCCCTCTCTGGTAGCATCCTTATGGTCAACTTTTCTGCCTCCTCTTCCACTTTTAAGGGTACTTGTGATTACATTGGGCCCACCCAGATAATCCAGGATAATCTCTCTATTTTAAGGTTAGCTGATTAACAAACTTAATTCCATCTGTAACCTGAATTCCTTTTTTGCCATAGAGGGAATATGTTCATTCGCAGGTTCTGGGGATCAAAACTTGAACATCTTTTAGGGCCGTTATTCTGCCAACCACGTTGAGGTATGATTGACATATAAAAAGTTGCAATATTCAAAGTGACGACTTAGATACATGCATAAGCCTGTGAAAAGATGTCACAACAATCAAGATAATGAACATATCCATCACACCCCAAAGTTTCCTGGTGCCCATTTGTCTTAGTTTATTCAGGCTGCTATAATAAAATACCTTAGATGGGATGATTTATAAATAGAAATTTATTACTTACAGTTCCGGAGGCTGGGAAGTCCAAAATCAAGACACCAGCAGATTTGGCGTCTAGTGGGGACTCTCTGCTTCATTGATGGCACCTTTTTGCTGTGTCCTCACATGGCAGAAGGAGTGAACAAGCTCTCTTGGGCCTCTTTTGTAAGGGCACTAATCCCTTCATGAGGACAGAGCCCTCATTACCTAATCCCTTCCCAAAGACCACACCTCTTCATATTATTGCATTGGGGATTACGTTTCAACCTAACATTCAGCACCCTTTGAAATCCCTACCTCTTTTTTCCTTCCTCCCCAACTCCATCCCCAGGTAGCCACCATCTGATTTATCTCATTATAGATTACTCTGCATATTCTAGAATTTTATGTAAGTATAATCATACAGTATATACTTAGGGGAGCTGGTTTTTTTCACTTAACATAATTATTTTGAGATTTATCTATGTTTTTATGTATCTCAATATTTCATTTCTTCTTTGTTGTTATCGTGACTGTTAAGTAGTATTTCATGGTCTGGATGTACCAAAACTTGTTTGCCCATTAATCTCTTGATGAACCTTTGAGTTGTTCTCAGGTTTGAGCTATTTCAAATAAAGCTGTTAGGCCAGGTGCAGTGGCTCACGCCTATAATCTTAGCACTTTGGGAATCTGAGGCAAGCAGATCACTTGAGGTCAGGAGTTCAAGACCTGCCTGTCCAACGTGGTGAAACCCCATCTCTACTAAAAATACAAAAATCAGCCAGGTGTGGTAGCACACACTTGTAATCCCAGCTACTTGGGAGGCTGAGGTGGGAAGATCGCTTGAACCCAGGAGGTGGAGGTTCCAGTGAGTCAAGATCATACCATTGCACTCTAGCCTAGGTAACAAGAGTGAAACTCTGTCTCAAAAAAACAAAAACAGAAACAAAAAAACATGAATAAAGCTGTTATGAACATGTTAGTGTATAGGTCTGCCTAGACACAGCATGTTCTCATTTCTTTTGGGTAGATGGCTAGGAGTGGTCATATAGTAGCTATATATTTAACTTTTTAAAAAGCTTTCAAGCTATTTTCCAAAGTATTTGCACCATCTTATGTTCCACCAGGAGTGTATGAGAATTCCAGTTACTCCACATTCTTGCCAATACTTGGTATGGTCAGTCTTTTTTCATTATAGCCATTCTAATTAGATTACTAATTAGACAGTGATGTTTCATTGTGCTGTTAATTTGTATTTAACATAAAAATTTAAATACATTAATGCAAGTAATTTTCGTGGTTACTTTCATAATTATTATTAATGTAATCATATTAGTTGATTTTTATTAATGATTAGTTTAAATAATTAAAATTAGATCATTTAGTAATGACTAATAATGAGGATCTTTTCAGGTATTTATTTGCCACCTAGATATCTTCTTTGGTGAAATGTATCTGTTCTTATCTTTTATGCATTTTTAAAGTTGGGTTGTTTGTTTCTGTATTATTGACTTTTGGGAGTTATTTATGTATTCTGGATATAAACCATTGCCAAAAGCAATCAAACCTGAAGGATTAAGCCTCTTATCTAACTACTGGCTTACAGGAAATATAGGGGACCAAACAACAGGTTAGATCAGCGGTCCCCAACCTTTGTGGCATGAGGGACCAGTTTTATGTAAGACAATTTTTCCACGGACACAGGTGGGGAGGAGGGATGGTTTCAAGATGAAACTGTTCCACCTCAGATCATCAAGCATTAGATTCACATACAGAGCATGCAATCTAGATCCCTCACTTGTGCAGTTCACACTAGGGTTCATGCTCCTGTAAGAATCCAATGCTGCCACTGATCTGACAGGAGGCAGAGCTCAGGCAGTCATGCTCACTTGCCCGCCACTCACCTCCTGCTGTGCGGCCCCGTTCCTAATAGGCCACGGACCCATGTGTTAGATGACACCCAGGAGACACAATTAGAAAAATCCAAAGAGAAACTCTATAGGTTACATGGTCTCATTTCTTCAAAAGCACCTTGCAAAGGAAAGAGGGAGTGAGAGACGGGCATAGGAAGAGCACACAGATCGACAGACTGTGTCTGCACTTTATTTGAATCCTAATTTAAATATTAAACTATGGAGAGAGGGAGAGAGAAGGGAATTGAACTGGGGAAATGTAAACACTGACTGGATATTTGATGATAGTAAGGAATTATTGTTTGTTGTCACTGCAAGAATAATGTGGAATTTCTTCAAAATAATCAATAGCCAGTGGGAGCAAGTAGAAGTAAGGATACAGATGAAATGATGTCCACGCGCTAGTAGTTGAAGCTGTGATGGATACGTGAAAGATCACGACGGATTCACTTTTGAATATATTTGAATTTTATGTTATTAAAAATTTTTTAAACAAATAAAAAAAAGTAATTCTTTCATTTCACTCCAGCAGAGCAGCATAGACAAGCTGAAAAGCAATGAGCCAATGAGAATCCAAGAAAGTCATGTAAGAATAGCAAAATAAAATCAAAGAAAGCAGAAGGAAGGAAATAATAAAAATAACAACAATACAAATTGTAAACAAATACACAAGACAGAAGAACAACAGAGTCCAACTTGGCCCCTTTGGAAACCCCAATCAAATGATGAAACTCTGATGATAATAATCAAGAATTTTTTTTAAAAAAGTTCAAATAATCAACATTGTAAATGAAAAGGGAAGCATCTTAATAGAAACTGAAGACATGAAAAATATTTTAAAAGGACTCTTTGAACAAGTTTAAGCCAATGAATTTTCAAATTTAGGTGAACTTGGCTAATTCCTAGTGAAGTACAATTTACCAAGCTAATTGATGAATAATTAGAAAACCAATAGGGTTCTAAGATGTACAACATCCCTACTAAGAAAAGTATAAGCCATTATTGAGAAAAATTAAGAATGATGTAATAAATGAAAGGTTAAATTGTAACACTGAATATTTAAAATATAGTAATTTCCTCCAAATTCATCTATATATTCAATATTATCTCAACCAAAATCCTAACAAGTATTTGTGCATGTGTATGTGCATGCACAAGTGTGTGTGTGAACCGACAAATTGGTTCTAAAATGTATCTGGAAATACAAAGTGACACAAATAACCAAAACAATATTTTAAAAGAAGTACAACTTTAAAATGCATATTACAAAGTGAAAAAAGCCAATATGAAAAGGCTATATACTGTATGATTCCAACTATATGACATTCTGGAAAAGGCAAAACTATGGAGATTGTTAAAAAAAAAAAAAAAAAATCAGAGGTTGCCAGGGGTTAGGGAGCAGGGATGAATAGGTGGGGGGGGGGAAAGTAAATTATTTTAAAATAAACAATGACTTAGAACGTTTACTGCCCAAATACTCTCACTGAAAAATTACCAAAGGATAGAAATGAATAAGGAAGTTGGGCATGGTGGTTCAGCGTCTGTAATCCCAGCACTTTGGGAGCCCAAGGCAGGCGGATCACTGGAGGCTCAGGTGTTCGAGACCAGCCTGGCCAATATGGAAAAACCTCACCTCTACAAAAAATACAAAAATTAGCCAGGTGTGGTTAATCCCCTCTACTCGGGAGGCTGAGGTGGGAGCACTGCTTGACCCCAGGAGGTCGAGGCTGCAGTGAGGCATGATCACAACACTGCCCTCCGGCATGGGCGACAGAGTAAGGCTCAGTCAGAGAGAGAGAGAGAGAGAGAGAAAGGAAGGAAGGAAGGAAGGAGAGAGAGAGGGAGGGAGGGAGGGAAAGAAAGAAAGAAAGAAAGAAAGAAAGAAAGAAAGAAAGAAAGAAAAGAAAAGAAGATATAGAATATGAAAAATAAGAATGAACAGAAATATTGGTAATAGATGATAATACAGTAATGTGACACATAATGACATTTCAATCAACAATGGATGCAATATAACAGTGGTCCCATACAACTGTAATGAAGCATATATAGAAATCTGGCATGTGGCATTTGATATTGGCATTGCAGATCAAGTGGGGGAAATGATCAATATTCAGTAATAGTGCTGGGACATTTGATTTTCCATATTTAAAAATACAAATAAATTTTAAAATACCATCTAGGTTTTTGTAAGTACACTTTTTGATGTTTGCACAATGATGAAATCACCTAATGACTAATTTCTCAGAACATATCACTGTCATTAAGTGATGCATGACTGTATAGCTAAATATAAAAATGTATTAACCACTAATAGTCAATTAACAATAATAATAATGGGGCCAGGCGCAGTGACTCATGCCTGTAATCCCAACACTTTGGGAGGCCGAGGCAGGTGGATCACTTGAGGTCAGGAGTTTGAGACCAGCATGGGCAACATGGTGAAACCCTGTCTCTACTAAAACTACAAAAAAATACTAGCTGGGCAAGGTGGCGCACACCTATAGTCTCAGCTGCTTGAGAGGCTGAGATATGGGAATCACTTGAACCCTGAAGGCAGAGGTTGCAGTGAGCCGAGATCATACCACTGCACTCCAGCCTGGGTGACATAGTGAGACTCTGTCTCAAAAAAAAAAAAAAAAAGAAAAAAAAATAGTAATAATAATAATGGGTTTGGTAGGTTTAAAAACAAACTGAACCAAATACCAATATCAGACTAAGTATAGGAGTGCAGTTTGGAAGGAAGTTAAAATGCATTAAATTCTTGCCTCATTCAGGAAGAGGATATAAATACTGATTAACTTTAAACTTTTTTGGGAAAAAAAAGAGTATGGATGTTAAAAATTTAAGAAAACCACCAAAATACTGCACCTAGAATTATAACAAGAAAACAATTTCTGTTCAATAAAAGACAGAAAAAAAGAAAAAAAGCATGAGAAAAAGAAAACACAAAATTAGATGGCAGTGACAAGTCTAAATACATTAGTAATCACTATAAATGTAAATGGTAACCATGCTAATTAAAAGATAGACTCGTAGACTGGATTTTAAAGTTCCAGTTAAATGCTCTTTTTGTTTGTTTGTTTTTTGAGACAGAGTCTCACTCTGTCACCAGGCTGGTGTGCAGTGGTGCAATCTCAGCTCACTGCAACCTCCGCCTCCTGGGTTCAAGCGATTCTCCTGCCTCAGCCGGGTAGCTGGGCTACAAGGGCGCACCACCACGCCCAGCTAATTTTTGTATTTTTAGTAGAGACAGGGTTTCACTATGTTGGCCAGAATGGTCTCGATCTCTTGACCTCGCGATCCGCTCACCTCGGCCCCCCAAAGTGCTGGGATTACAGGCATGAGCCACTGCGCCCAGCCTAAATGATCTTTGTAAGACATACACCTTACCACTTACGAAAAGAGAATACCACAATAAAAAAAATCACAGAATTTAAAGAAATAGTAATAAAAGAAATAAAGAAGGATATTTCATACTTAACCCACCAAGAAGACACAACAAAAAATATCATGGAAAACATTTATAAAAATTAGATTCGAGAACTTTCTCTTCCCTAGAATTTCACTTATTTCATTGCTCTGTACATTTCTTTGAACAGTTTGAGATTTTGTCCTTCATGTGTCTCTCTATATTTAAATATAGTACAGTACTAAATATATATTTTGGCATAAAAATGATTCAGAAACTTTGAGGAATCAATACCAAGAAAGACGAATGGAAGATAAGCTAAGCCAGGAGCCTCTTACTCCCTGTACAGAGAGGAGGCTAGATCACAGCAACTCCCATGCATATAAAATGCGTTCATTAGCATATAGTGCTATGGGGCGCAGGGGAAGGAGCTAGCTCTCACCAGAAGGGATCAGAAGGCCGGTTGCGGTGGCTCACGCCTGTAATCCAAGCACTTCGAGAGGCCGAGGTGGGTGGATCACGAGGTCAGGAGATTGAGACCATCCTGGCTAACACAGTGAAACCCCGTCGCTACTAAAAATACAAAAAATTAACCGGGCGAGGTGGCGAGCGCCTGTAGTCCCAGCTACCCGGGAGGCTGAGGCAGGAGAATGGCGTGAACCCGGCAGGTGGAGCTTGCAGTGAGCTGAGATCGCGCCATTGCGCTCCAGTCTGGGCGACAGAGCGAGACTCCGTCTCAAAAAAAAAAAAAAGTAATAAAAGAAGGGGACAGAAAAGGGCTTTCTGGAAGAAGTGGTATGGTAGGCAGAATTCTAAGAATGGCCCCCCACCGTCCCTCCGCCCCGCAATGTCCCCGCACCCTCGTATAATCTCTTCCTCTTTGAGTACGGACAGACTCTGTGGATATGAAGAGATACCACTCCCATGATAATGTTGCCTTACATGGCAAAGTGAGGGCTTATCCAGCTGGGCCCAATCTATTTACATGAATCGTTTTAAAAGCAGAGTTTTCTTTAGCTGGTGGTAGAAGTAGTCAAGGAAATTCAGTGTGAGAGGGGATTTGACTTGAGGAAGGTCCTCTGTTGCTGAGATGGAAAAGAGCCTTGGAAAGACCTGGAGAAACTCCTGCCCAAGAGCCAGCAAGGAGATAGGGACCTCATTTCTAGTGAATCTGGCCAACAACCTAGAGGAGCTTGGAAGCAGATTCTTGCCCAGAGTCTCCAGGTAACAGCACAATCCAACTGACACCTTGATTTCTACCTCCTGAGACCCTGAGCAGAGAACCCAGTTGAGCCTGCTATGACTTCTGACCTCTGGAACTAAAAGGCAATAAATGGCTCATGGTTTAAGCCACTGTCCTAGTCCACTTGTGCTGCAATAAACAGAATACCTGAGACTGGGCATTTTATAATGAACAGAAGCTTTTTGGCTCACAGTTCTGGAGGCTGGGGAGCCCAAGGTCAAGGCGCCAGCAGGTTTGGCATCTGCTGAGTCCATTCTCTTCTTCCAAGATGGTGCCTTTCCCACTGTGTCCTCTGGAAGGGAGGACGGCTGGATCACATGGCGGAAAGTGGAAAGGCCAGGAAAGCGCGCCCACTCCTGAAAACCCTGTTATTAAGGCATTAAACCCACCCATATATGTGAAGCCCTTGTGGCCTAATCACCTCTTAAGGCCTTACTTCCCAATACCATTACAATGGCCATTAAATTTCAACACGCATTTTGGAGGGGACAAATATTCAAACCACAGCAGCCACTACTTTTGTGGTGGTTTGTTACACAGCAATAGAAACGAGTACAGGTTACATTTGAACTGTCAGTCGAGGGCTGGATTGCATTTCAAAGTATAGAGAAGAGGAGGAAGAAACTCTTTAGACAGAGCTCCAATTGGGCATTTTTCAGTCTCCTAGATAATGAAGCCTTCATTTATTGAGTGCTTACAATTTATAGAGCATATCTATGATATCATTTTACTAACTTCTCACAACTCTGTGAAATAGTTATTTATTATATCTCCACTTCACAGAGGGAAAAAACAACAGTCAAAAAGGTAAAGTAACCTAAGCCAAGTAAGTAGAGGAGCTGTAATTAAAACCCAGGTCAGTTTCATTCCAAATTCCACCCTTCTTACTACATAAGCCTGACCTACCTGGGGGCTTGGTGGCTGAAGAGTGATATGCCACCGAGGAGACAGGTCAGCACTGTTTCCTTTGGGTCAACGGCCCTTAATCTCTTACCTCAACCTCGTGACTACATGGGGTTTTCCATGTTTGTTTTCTAGAACAGAATCGAATGGTTTGCTTAAATCATTGCAGATCAATAAACACGTTAACTCTAAAACAAGTGCACACAGTGTGACATTACCTCCCATCTCCACCTGTTTACTCTGTTTCCTGAGATGACTCATCCTAGCTCAAGGACTATACATGGTCCTCACCCATGTATCAGTCTGCCAGCAACCCTGAGGGCATTCATTCGCCCTGAGCTGTACCTACTTCCATCCTCTAGGATTTCCATTTGAAGGACCTTCTGCCTCAGCGTCCACACATTGCAGGCTCATTCTGTGAGGGAGTTGCAATGGGACTAAAAGGAGATCTCTACCATGTGATTGTCTCTTTTTTTTTTAGATGGAGCCTCACTCTGTCACCCAGGCTGGAGTGCAATGGCACCATCTTGGCTCTCTGTAACCTCCCCCTCCCCAGTTCAAGCGATTCTCCTGCCTCAGCCTCCTGAGTATCTGGGACTACAGGCGCTCACCACCACACCTGGGTAACTTTTGTATTTTTAGTAGAGACAGTTTCACCATGTTGGCCAGACTGGTCTCAAACTCCTGAGCTCAAATGATCCTCCTGCCTCGGCCTCCCAAAGTGCTGAGATTACAGATATGAGCCACTGTGCCCAGCCTACCATGTGATTTTCTAAGATGTTCTTAGGGAAACATATTCACACACACACACACACACACACACACACACACTCCTGAAACATGGTGTATGTAATGCTGGAAGTAGCGTCAGAGATTAGGCATTAATGAAGAGTCCCTGAGTGAGACCAGAGAAATGTGAGCTAAAGATTCACACTGAAAGCAATGTGTCAAGGGTAATGACCTGGCCCACTCCCTGTAGCAAAGCTACCTACTACTTTTGTGAATGAAGCAACTGGAAATCAGACAATGCCAAGCATGGTGGCTCACACCTGTAATCCCAGCACTTTGGGAGGCAGAGGCCAGAGAATCATTTGAGTTCAGGAGTTCAAATGAGGGGAATACAAGGTGTGTTGCAGGAGTTTGTATATTCTCTAGAATGTTTCTGTAGAATGGCTTGCCCTTCTTCACTGTGGCTGCAGAGAAGACAGTAATCAGGGCTTCTGGGAAAGGGGATCATGTTGATTTCCCAACATAAATAACAGACTAGTCAACTTAGAAAAAAATGCAGGGAAGCTGAAATCCTTCCCAAGCTCCTGATTTAATAAACAGTATTAGCTGAGACAGTAATCCACCCCTCAAATTCTGCAACATTTGACTCTGCGTCATCTGCCAGGCCAGCAGAAATAGCCCTTGACTGTAGCATTAATCAGTGGCACTAAAGCCATCTAAAAAAACAATGTGTCTGAGAGGAACTGAGCTAGGAAGAAAAAATAGATACAAGGAGACATAGGTTGTCAAAAACATCTAGCCCATCCGAGACTCTGCATCTGGGGTCACTGAACACACAGACCAGTCACTGGAGAAGTATTCTATGCTGAGAAGAGATTTTCCATCAGGCTTTATGGGAACGCAGGTGACGTATACCCTACAGCCATGGTGCTTTCCTTTCCGGTTCCATGCTTAGCAAAGAACCCTCTGATTAATGATGCGTCACCTGAGAGCCCGTCCACTAGAAATGATGGCAATGCTCCTCCTAAGGGCATGGATTGGTGACCCAGGCGATCTGTCACTGTAAGGGGAAATCCCTGTTGCAAATCATTCTGCTGGAATTCTGATGAACATGTCTGTGGTCAGCTCAGCACACAGCAGGGTGGATGAAGGAAATCCAGGCTCAGAACCTAAAAAATCCAAGGGTTGAGCCAAGCCCTTCAGAGGTATCACTTGGGACCCTGTGTGTGACCCATTAGATTCCCATTAGTAACAACCCCACCCCCCCAACGAACCCCTTTTCACACCAGAATGCTTAGAAGTCACACCTATGTCATAATGATACCATTTGTAAAGACCTTGCTTGGAAGCAATTTTTCAGTATTTGGTTGCCCACGAAAATACCTGATTTTTTTTCCTTCCACCCACAATGAACATAGTCCATAATACATACAAATACACACACACATTTTCACTCTTCCTCCTGCTTTACCATTTTTACACATCTCTGCATCAGGACACAAACTCGAGTGCTCAGGATCTCAACCACAGTCTCCACCACAACTCATATGTACAGGCATTAGTAAAAAGTTAGAGACAAGTCCCAGACTGTCCAAGTGTCTGCCCTAGTCTCAACTCTGCAGGCCACTGATGTCTAGAGCAGGATCCCGTTTCATCCTCAGCTCACCCTTCGAAGTTGTTGTGCCTGTTAGCTCTCTGGCTGTGCTTTCTCTTCCTCTATGAGGCTGCCTACTCCGGGAACACATCCTGTTGCCTTCTGGCTCAACCAGGATGTGGCTCAAACCCTTCCTGGCTCAAACCCCCTTCCCTGCTCCCAGGAAATCTCCCAACCCCTCCTCTTTCTCACCTTGACCTTGGGAATGGGAACACAGACACTACAAAAAGCGGATTTTGTCCTTTTAAAGAGGATGATGGTAATAAACAGTGACTACAATGAGTACCTTTAGCCTCAAGGACCTTCTAAAACAACCCAAAGCATGGAGATTGGGTTCATTATTACACAGCTGCCAGAATCATCTTCCTGGCACAGATCACATATACCTTCAAAGGAATATTATCGCCTTCAGAAAAAAAATGTCCAGAGCACTTTGCCTGGTGATGAAGGTCCTGCATGGTCTCACCCAAACTATCATCCACATCATGTGCCTCCTGGTTCCCCTTCACACCATTGCTGACCAAACTGAGCTACACTGTTGACAGTTTCCTAAACAGATCCCAGGCAGCCCTTTCTCAGATCTTTGATCATACATTCCCTTCCCCTGGCGTAGTCAGGCAGCATTTCGCATATGAAGCTCATCCCTTTAAGGCACCTACTGTGCACCAAAAGACAGCAGAGGTGAGAGCCACAAACAGCCTCCATATCCTGTTTCCCAGGGTCAGTCACAGCTGGGAGCACGCTCTCAGACACCCTTTAAGAGCGCACTCCCAGATAGACCCCAGCTACTACCAAGAAGCTTGTGCCTGTTTCCCCTCTTGGAAAGTTTCCATTTTTGTGGACGTTTTGGGTCTCAGCTTGGGCTCCGCCTTTGTTATTTTTCTCTTCTACTGTGCCCATCTGATCTTTGGTATCAGATACTCCCAGCCCCCCAGCACTGAGAGTTATGACAAGAATTCCTTTCCTTCAGTTCCACAAGTCTGCATCCTCCGCATCCTTCCAGGCCCTGCTCAAATCCCACCTCCCCTATAATTTTTTCCAAATTCTTCAGGCTACAAGAACCTCCCTCTTATCTGGACCCCGGCACACTTGATTTATGTTTTATCTTGACACTTGAACTTTCTTTTCAAGCTCTGTATGCATTTGGCCTAACCCCTTTCTAGATATGAAGAATCAAGTTTGGTAAATCTAAGTTTTACTTTTAGTTTATCTTTGTTTCCCTCCCACACTAGAAACATAGTACATGGGCCACTATATATATATATTTTTCACAATGTATTTTAAATATTTTGTTGAATGGATGAATGCGTGAATGATCCTCTTGCATGCGAGACAATGTTGGAGTCTTTACATAGATTTTCCAGAGCAGAGTTTCTCAGCCTTTCAGGAAATAAGCCCATGAACAGTCATCCAGTTACTTCCATCCAATTTAATCACCAAAACATCTAGGCTGCCTCTGTTAGGTGAGCCCACTAGAACGGTGTTTTACAAACTCATATTTACAAAAGACAGAATGACAATCTAAAACCTCTCTTTTTTGACAGTTATCAGTTGTCAGTATAAGTAAACACTCTAAATACCAGAGGAAATGGAATGTTCACGTAAATAAGATAGATCTTGTGCACTCTTCAATGTAGAGCCCTACGTAATACACATGCTTGGTCTGAAAAATGATGAAGTGGCCATGGGTCCTTCTCAGTGGCCAGCATCCAGATCAGCAAAAACACACCACACTGATCTCCGAAAGCAAGGTTGTTGTGGAGGTTAAGGCGGACTGCCAGGGGTGAGGTGGGGTTTGCAGCTACATTTCCTTGCAAATGCCCACTGCGAGGAATTGTAGACCCAAACACTACCTCTCATCCGGCACTCCTCCCTAACCTCCAGCACAGCCCCTCCCCTCTGGCACTCCTCCCTCCCCTCCAGCACTCCCTACTCCCTTCCAGCACTCCCCCTCCCCTCCAGTACTCCCCGCTCCCCTCCAACACTCTCCCTTCCTCTCCAAAACTCCCCCCTTCCCTCCAACACTGCCCCCTGCTCTCCCTCCCCTCCAACACTCACCCTGCCCTCCAACACCCCCACTTCCCCTCCAATACTCCCCCCTCCCCTCCAACACTGCCCCCTGCTCTCCCTCCCCTCCAACACTCACCCTGCCCTCCAACACCCCCACTTCCCCTCCAATACTCCCCCCTCCCCTCAAACATTCCCCCTCCCCTCCAGCACAACCCTTCCCCTCCAAAACTATCCCTCCCCTCCAACACTACCCCTCCCCTCCAGCACAACCCCTCCCCTCCAACACTACCCCTCTCCTCCAACACTCCTCCCTCCCCTCCAGCACACCCTCCTACCCTCCAACACTCCCCCCTCCCCTCCAACACTCCCCCCTCCCCTCCAGCACACCCCCCTCCCCTCCAACACTCCCCCCTCCCCTCCAGCACACCCCCCTCCCCTCCAGCACTCCCCCCTCCCCTCCAGCACACCCTCCTACCCTCCAACACTCCCCCCTCCCCTCCAACACTCCCCCCCTCCTCCAACACTCCCCCTTCACCTCCAACACCCTCCTCCCCTCTAACACTCCCCCTTCCCCTCCAGCACACCCCCTCCCCTCCCAGAGCAGAGTTTCTCAGCCTTTCAGGAAATAAGCCCATGAACAGTCATCCAGTTACTTCCATCCAATTTAATCACCAAAACATCTAGGCTGCCTCTGTTAGGTGAGCCCACTAGAACGGTGTTTTACAAACTCATATTTACAAAAGACAGAATGACAATCTAAAACCTCTCTTTTTTGACAGTTATCAGTTGTCAGTATAAGTAAACACTCTAAATACCAGAGGAAATGGAATGTTCACGTAAATAAGATAGATCTTGTGCACTCTTCAATGTAGAGCCCTACGTAATACACATGCTTGGTCTGAAAAATGATGAAGTGGCCATGGGTCCTTCTCAGTGGCCAGCATCCAGATCAGCAAAAACACACCACACTGATCTCCGAAAGCAAGGTTGTTGTGGAGGTTAAGGCGGACTGCCAGGGGTGAGGTGGGGTTTGCAGCTACATTTCCTTGCAAATGCCCACTGCGAGGAATTGTAGACCCAAACACTACCTCTCATCCGGCACTCCTCCCTAACCTCCAGCACAGCCCCTCCCCTCTGGCACTCCTCCCTCCCCTCCAGCACTCCCTACTCCCTTCCAGCACTCCCCCTCCCCTCCAGCACACCCTCCTCCCCATAAACACTCTCACCTTTTCTCCAGCACTCCCCCTCCCCTCCAGGATACCCCACTTCCTTCCAGCACTCCCCTCTCCCCATCAGCACTCCCCCCTCCCCACCAGCACCTCCCTGTCTCCACCAGCAGCCCCTCCCCACCAGCATCCCCTTCCCCACCAGCACTTCCCCCCGCACCAGCACCCCCTCCCCACCAGCATCCCCTTCCCCACCAGCAATTCCCTCCTCCCCATCATCCTCCCCCACCAGCACTCCCCCCACCCCCATTTGATGAAGCTCCACTCCCCCACTTGAAGAAGCTATGTAGGCTTCATCAAATCCATAAAATGAAAAGTCAAAAACTGTGTGTTTTCCAGGGGTGGGGTGAGGAGGAGGTTCAGTACTAAATCCAGGCTTCATTTTCTCAATAACTGGCCAGGAATGAGTCGAGGAGACCAATGCTATTAAATGGAGTGTCCTTTGGTGGCCATAACCCCATTTCACAGCACATGAAAAAGTGAGCAAGATCCCAAGGTTCTAAACTGGAGAACAGTGGCAAAATAGTTTTCACTTAGAATGTTCTTAAAAAAGGGTTCCAGTAAAATACTTGGTTTTGAGCAACCTAATTTTCAGAGTATCTATCATTATGAGTTAGGAGAAAAATTCACATTTGTGGACACAACTCCTTTGGAAAACCTTTGGCAATTTCTTCCAAATCTGAACACATGTGTACCCCATAACTGAGCATTTGCACTCCTGGGCATATACCCAGCAGAAATGCAAACATATATTCACAAAAGACATGCACAAGAATATTCATGGCAGCACTATTTATAATCAAACACTGGAAAGAACCCAAATTCTCAGTAACAGTAGAATGGGGGAGAAACACTGGGAAATGCAGGGATGAGCATAACCAACTACTGCCGCACACCACAACATAGTGTTGCATGAAAGCCTCAAGACACAGAACGTACACGCTGCACACTTCATTTATATTAAGTTCAAAACAGGCAAAGCTCATCTGTGGTGATGTAAATTGCAAGAGGGACAGAAAGGAGCAAGGAAGGAGCATGAGGGAAGCCTCCAGGGAGTGGTAATGTTCTCTCTGATCAAGGTACCATAGGGAGGTACACTTACGATTTCTATGGTTCCTGTAGATGTGTTACACTTTAATAAAAATTTACAACACACACACACACACACACACACACACATATCCCTAAGTAACAACCAAGCTGCTAAATGGCTATCATAACAACTACCTTTTCAAAATATCCACAAAAACAATAATTTAAAATATGAAGTCTCCATCCTTCTTTCTGACAATAATCATATCACAAAATAAAATGTTTATGAGACCACTTCTGGCTCAATACAATAAAACCACACCATTGGCTGGGCTCAGTGGCACATGCCTGTAATCCCAGCACTTTGGGAGGTCGAGGTGGGAGAATGACTTGAGGCTGGGAATTTGAGGCCAGCCTGGGCAACAGAGCGTGAACCCCGTCTCTACAAAATATTTTTAAATTAGCCATACCACTAGCATCCTTAATAAGGGGAATGGGAGTGAGTATTTGAAGCATCTGAATCCAGTTTCTGGTCATTAAATCTCCTACGATGGTCTGAAAATCACCTTCCAGAGGACCTGTTTCCCCAAGCTCTAAAACCAGTCTGCGTTCAAACAAGGGAATCAGGGCAATTGGAGCAGCCCAGATGAGCATCAGGTGACACAGCTGTTGAGCGCCAAGGCCTTAAGTAAGGCATGGGCCTCCGATCCACTCCTGGGACAGAGCCCGTCCCTGTGCACCTGCTCCCAGCAGTGGGAATTTGCCTGATCCTGCGTCCCCAGATCCCTTCTCTGTTAATGTCACCACTATCCTGGTTCTCCCAAGACTAGAGCCCTACCCTGTTTGTACATTTTCTGTAGTTTTCGGTGGTTTTAAAAACATTTTCTTTTCCTCTATTACTCTTCTATTTAATTTTGCATTCCTCACTTCAGTTGAATGTACAAATAAAAAATACTAAGGTACGTAAAGAAACATGGGGAAAGTTCTACATAATCTTGGTAGGGGAAGCTGTTCTAAGTATACACAAAATCCAGATGCCATTTCTTAAAAACTGATAAACTATATTACATTTTAAATTGATTTCATAACTACACAAATGAAGTTTATTTCAATAAATTACTAACATAATGCACCAATTAGTGAGACATATTGTAAGGACAGAAAGAACTGAGGAAGAGGTTCAATACTAAATCCAGGCTTCATTTTCTCAATAGCTGGCCAGGAATGGGTCGAGGAGACCAATGCTATTAAATGGAGACTCCTTTGGTGGCCATAACCAGAAAGAAATATTGAGCTTTACTTAGCAGGTTTATTGTCAGTAGTGGCATTGGTGATGCAGCGCTGCAACTATTTGTTATGTATTATAGGATAGAACAATGAGCAAAGTAATTGAGCATAAGGGAGATACGATAGTGAATAGGAAGAGTTGGGGAAGAAGCTTGTGATGTCATATTTGGATAAGAATCTCAACTCATGATATGTATTTATGTATGCATATGCATTTAATACAAGTGGTCTCTGACTTAATTTTTTTATGATGTTGAAAAAGTGATAAACATTCAGTAGAAACTGTACTTTCAGCACCCATACAACCATATTGTTTTTCACTTTCTGTACAGTACTCAATAAATTACATGAGATATTCAACACTGTATTATATTATGAATACTTTATTATAAAATGTATTAGATTACTTTGCCCAACTGTAGGCTAATATAAGTACTCTGATCACATTCAAAGGTAGGCTAAGATAAGCTGGTGATGTTTGGTAGATGAAGTGTATTAAATGCTTTTTTGACTTAATATTTTCAATTTGCCATGGATCTATCAAGATGTAATCCCATCATAAGTCAAGGAACATCTGTATATGCTTTAATTTCATGTATTTAATTTTACATATTTTTTAATTCTGTAGGAAAATATAATGAACAAAATGAGACATAGGTGGAAATTCCAGAAAACATTTGTAACACATATGACAAAGGGCTAATTTCCTTAATATATAAAGGACCACTTATAAATCAATTTTTAAAACTCAGCAAAGCACAAAGAACATGAACAGATATTACTCAAGAGAGAAAAAATAGATGGCTTCTTGGCAGGGCGCAGTGGCTCATGCCTGTAATACCAGCACTTTGGGAGGCTGAGGCGGGTGGGTCACTTGAGGCCAGACATTAGGGACCAGCTTAGCCAACATGGGAAAACCCCATCTTTACTAAAAATACAAAAATTAGCCGGGCCTGGTGGCACACACCTGTAATCCCAGCTACTTGGAGGCTGAGGCACAAGAATTGATTAAATCCGGGAGGCGGAGGTTGCGGTGAGATCACTCCACTGCACTCCAACCTGGGTAACAGAGCAAGACTCTGTCTAAAAAAAAAAAACAAAACTGACTTCTTATATCAAAAAATGCTTAACCTTAAAACAACAAGATACTCTACACATCTATCTGGCCAAAATGCAGAGCACTGACATCAAATGCTGGTGAGAATATGGAGCAACAGGAACTCTTGTTCATTACTGATGGAAATGCAAAATGGTACAGCTACTGTGGAAAACAATTTGGTAGTTTCTTTTGTTTGTTTGTTTTCTTTTTTTCTAAAAGGCCATTACAGCGTTAGACAGTTTGGTGATTTCTTACAAAACTAAACATGCTTTTACCACGTGATCCAGCAATTACACTCCTTGGTATTTACCCAAAGGAGTTGAAAACTTATGTCCACTCAAAAACCTATACACCAATGTTTATAGCAGCTTTATTCATAATTGCCAAAACTTGAAGCAACCACGATTTTACTGAGTAAAAGAAGCCAATGTGAAAAGGCCACATACTGTATGATTCCAACTGTATAACACTCTGGAAGGGCAAAACTGTGAAGATAGTTAAAAGATCAGCAGTTGCCGCGAGTTAGGAGGACAGAGGGATGAATAGGTGGAGCACAGATGATTTTTTGGGTAGTGAAGCTACTATATATGATGCTATAATAGTGGATGCATGTCATGATACATTTGTCCAAACCCATAGAATGTACAACATGGAGAGTAAACTCTAAGGTAAACTATGGACTCTGGGTGATAATGATGAGTGAAAGCAGGTTCATCGACTGTAATAAGTGTACCCCATCTGGTGGGGAATGTTGACAATGGGGAAGGCTATGCATGTGTAGGGCAGAGGACATACTGGAAATCTCTGTACCTCCTGCTCAATTTTGCTGTGAACTTAAAACTGCTCTAAAAAATCAAGGCAAATTTTAAAATATTCCTGACTTTACTTAAAATGTTTAAAACGCAAATGAAAAAAGCTCAATGGGGGGGAAATGGTAATAGCTATCAAATTTCAAATTCAGACACTTTTGACGCATAATTTCTCTTCTAAACACTTATCATGACTGGGCGCGGTGGCTCACACCTGTAATCCCAGCACTTTGGGAGGCTGAGGTAGGCGGATCACTTGAGGTCAGGAGTTTGAGAACAGCCTGGCCAACATGGTGAAATCCCGTCTCTAATAAAAATACAAAAATTAGCCAGGCATGCTGTCATGTGCCTGTAATCCCAGCTACTTGGTAGGCTGAGGCAGGAGAATTGCTTGAACACAGGAGGCGGAGGTTGCAGTGAGCCAAGATTGCACCATTGCACTCCAGCCTGGGTGAAGAAGCAAGACTCCATCTAAAAAACAAAACAAAACAAAAAATTTATCCTACAGACATACATGGATGGATGCAAAAATGTACGGATACCCTTTCTGTCCATCCAAAAGAAACTACTGAATTACAATATATCTATCCATACAATGAAATACTACCCAGCTGTTAAAACAATGAGATAGTTCATACATCTTGACATAAAAACATATCCAAGGCCGGGCGCGGTGGCTCACGCCTGTAATCCCAGCACTTAGGGAGGCCGAGGCGGGCGGATCACAAGGTCAGGAGATCGAGACCACGGTGAAATCCCGTCTCTACTAAAAATACAAAAAAAAACTAGCCGGGCGAGGTGGAGGGCGCCTGTAGTCCCAGCTACTCCGGAGGCTGAGGCGGGAGAATGGCGTAAACCCGGGAGGCGGAGCTTGCAGTGAGCCAAGACCGCGCCACTGCACTCCAGCCTGGGTGACAGAGCAAGACTCCGTCTCACAAAAAAAAAAAAAAAAAGAAAGAAACATATCCAAGATACATTGTTAAATTTTTTAAAAGACAAGACACTAAAATGATGTATTTGTAGTTACTCTCAGTGTCTAAAAACAAAAGGACATATATATAGTTTATATCTATTAAATATGTCTACAAGAATCTGAAAACAAAAGCCCAAACAGTGGTTACTTCTAGGGAAGGAAGCTGGAAGACTTGGTGGGGGTGTGGTGGGTTGATGTTGAAACAACTTTTCACTTATGCTGTCTTAAACTTTTTGGATTTTTATTAAACTATTTAAACATAAGAAATTATTCAATTAAACAGCTTCTTCACTAGAAAAATGTAACTTAAAGGTTTTAATGAAAATTGAAAATTGAAAAAATAGGTGTGAAAAACCTACCAGCATAGTATTACAAAATGGATAGCATTAGTGCTTAGATTTCCCATGATGAGTGGTCAGAGTTATTAAGTGGTTTCAGACAAGTAAATACAGGCAGGTTCATTGCTGGGGAGGGCCGAGCCTTGTTACTAATGAAAGAAACACAGATTTAGGCAACATCAAGAAGCATTATACTATTAATAATGAAAACCAGTAAAACTGGAACTTTCCCAATGGTTCCACTCATTTGAATGATGTGTGCGTACCTTTTCCCAAATAACACTGATACACGTCCGTTCAAATCCATGGAAGTTCCCATCCAGCCTACTCTTATGGAGGGAGCAAGTTCACATGTCAGCTGCACAGAAAAGAGGGCAAGTGGTAAGAAGAGGAGATGGGGAGGGAGGCATTTTACAACTTTTCAAGACACCAGCACCAGCAACTTACTTGTTTATTGGGGGTAAGCAGCCTCAGGAAAAAATGGCAATTAAATAGAATTTTGTATTTCTGTAAGGCAATTTAGGAATATATAAGAATTATAAAATCATTCTTTTATCCTCTAGTTCTACTTTGGGTCCAAAGCTCCCAGGTTCATGTCAATGCTACTTATGTTAATAAACAAAATTAGAAGCATAACAAACATGATTTTACTTTCTTGTGTGTGTGTGTGTGACAGAGTCTCGCTTTGTCACTCAGGCTGGAGTGCAATGGCGAGACCTCAGTTCACTGCAGCCTCCACCTCCTGGGTTTACGCCATTCTCCTGTCTCAGCCTCCTGAGTAGCTGGGATTACAGGCACACACCACCACGCCCTGCTATTTTTTGTATGTTTAGTAGAGACGGGGTTTCACCATGTTGGCCAGGCTGGTCTTGAACTCCTAACCTCATGATCCACCCACCTTGGCCTCCAAAAATGCTGGGATTACAGGCATGAGTCACTGCATCCAGCCATGATTTTACTTTCTAAAATGTAAGTATGTAGATAGACTAATTCTAACATGTTAGATAATATTGAATTAAAAGCAGTATAGCAAATAATGGATAAGCACTTGTTAAAATTATATAAGTCTATGCAGAGACATGATCGAAAGTAGAAAATTAATTTGGAGGAGTGGAAATAGTTTATAATGTATTCATTATGTTGTGTGAATGGTTGTTTAAATTCACAGAAGAGAGCCTATCCATCTGGCAGGCAGTCCAACAGAACAAGGAGGACCAGATGGGCACAGTAATAGGTCAGCACTGGTAGAAGAAAGAATATCCGGGACAGGATTAATTACTGATGCCCCTACCCGCCTTGGGACCCGCGACAGGCCAATTGGCCGGCTCAACTTGTCCTGCAGGCACCCAAGGGAATTAAAGGCCACCTGGTGGCTATATCAGAAAATTACAGCTCAGATGATTCCTGGAGGGCAGCTGCAACAAGAAAAACTAAATAGGACCTAGACAGACCACAATGTATTGGATAGCTTCACATACATACAGAAGCATCTTAACAGATCATCACTATTTCCGGCAAATCCTGTTACTTCCTCTTCATCTTTGCCAGGGTCCTCAGTCATGCCTTCTCTCACCTTCAATCAGCATAATACAGGTTGAACATCCCTAATCCAAAATTCCAAAATTCAAAATGCTCCTAAATCTGAGACTTTTTGAGAGCCGACCTGACACCACAAGTGGAAAATTCCACACCTGCCCTCAAGTGACAGGTCACAGTCAAAACAGCCAAAACTTTGTTTCATGCACAGAATTATTTAAAATATTGCATAAAACAGGACGGGCATAGGCATAGTAGCTCAAACCTGTAATTCCAGCACTTTGGGAGGCCGAGACAAGTGGGTCACTTGAGCTCAGAAGTTTGAGATCAGCCTGGGCAACATGGCAAAACTGCATCTCTGCCAAAAATACAAAAAAAATAGCCAGGCTGGCCGGGTGCGGTGGCTCACGCTTGTAATTCCAGCACTTTAGGGGGCCGAGGTGGGTGGATCACTTGAGGTCAGGAGTTTGAGACCAGCCTGGCCAACATAGTGAAACCCCATCTCTACTAAAAATACAAAAATCAGCTGGGCATAATGATGGGGCATCTGCAATCCCAGCTACTCGGGAGGCTGAGGCAGAATAATCGCTTGAACCCAGGAAGAGGTTGCAGTGAGCTGAGATCGCGCCATTGCACTCCAGCCTGGGCGACAAGCAAAACTCTGTCTCAAAAAAATAAAAATAAAACATAAAAAAATTAGCTGGGAGTGGTGGCGTGCACGTGCAGCCACTTAGGAGGCTGAGGTGGGAGGATCTCTTGAGGCCGGGAGGTGGAGTTTGCAAGGAAGTGGAGGTTGCAGGGAGGTAGAGGTTGCAAGGTGCCAAGATTGCACCACTGAACTCCAGCCTGGGCAACAGAGCAAGATCCTGTCTCAATAAATAAATAAATAATAAAATACTGTATAAAATTACCTTCAGGCTATGTATATAAGATGTATATGAAACAAATTAATTTCATGCTTAGACTTGGGTCCCAGCCCAAAGATATCTCATTAAATATATATGCAAATATTCCAAAATCTGAAAAAATCTGAAATCCAAAACACTTCTGGTCCTAAGCATTTCTGATAAAGGATACTCAATCTATATCTCTATCTTCCTTCTTCTGAAAATGCCACGTGCAGAGTTCATTACTATTGCATGTGAATGATCAAGATTTAGCATTTAAATAGTCAAAACCATCCCTTTGCGTGAGCACACCCTCTAATTCTTCTCCAGAAACATGGCAATATACATATTTTGTTATTAAACAATAACAATGATAACTGATTCACAAAGACAAATACGCATTTTGCTTCACTATCTTTTTTTAGTGACTCATTCATTATTGAACACTATTCCCATCATTCAGTCTACTCTTGAATGTCCTTTGAGATAGTTTGAGTAATTAAAATAGCAGCATTTAATTTCAGCTCTATTTTTGATAGAATTATTATTAGTACCCTCAGCAGAGGTCTCTCTGCCTGAAAGACAGCTCCCCCTTACCCCCACCAAGCGACAAGTCCTGATATGACATTAAAAACGCATGAATCCCAGCTACTCGGGAGGCTGAGGTGGAAAAATCACTTAAGCCCAGGAGGTTAAGGCTGCAGTCAGCTATGATCATGCCACTGCTCTCTAGCCTGGGCAACAGAGCTGTACCCTGTCTCTAAAAAAATAACGATAATAATAAGTAAAAAGCATTTTAAAAGATAAGGAAAGTCTCTTTCAAAAGGAACTTCTGGACACTGACACCTGACTCCCTGGGCTTTTGTTTGATTCCCTTCTCCACTGAGCTCTACTTCCTGATTACTCAGTTGGCCATTCCTCATCTATTTGTCATGAAAGTGAGTGGACCATAGCAGAAGCTCAAAAAACATGAGTCTCTCCTCTTCCCATCCATTTGGACCAGCATGCCTGTGCAAAGGCCAGAAGTGGGAAACAGGATGGCCAGCACCAGTTGTACATTAGAACGCAGGATGTGAATGAAAGAAGGCATTAAGGGGGTGATCAGGCCTCTCCTCCCAATCTTTGGGTCCACCTGTGGCTTTGGTAAGTCCCAGGGCCAGAGTATGCCCTTCATTACCCCATCCACTTTAACACCCGCTACTCAAAGATGGGGTGCCCACCAGCCCTTCAGTCCATCTCCAGCCTGGGCCTGCCTGGGCTTAGTCAGGAGATGTTTCAAATCCTCCTTCCTTAAATTCATCTTGCCACAGTACTACTGTTATTTACTTTTCCCAAACAAATTGAAAATGAGAAGGTGTACACGAAAGGAAACTTGGAAACAGACACCAAAAAAAATCAGATAATGCATGGCACTCTTCTAAGAAATCCTTCCACTTAACTGGATTCCAACACATTGGTTATTCTTTGTTCCCTGGTTCTTATTCTGCTTGTCAATGATCAAAACATCAAAAAATAATTAACATCATCAACAGCAGGACAAACTGACAGTTATGAGTTTCCTGATGTACAGCCCCAGGAAGGATGAACCACCACTTCTGGCTATTCTCACCATGTTCTCTGGAACATGTACAACTGGAATCTCATCCTGAGAAAACATGAAACAAACCCAAATGGAGAGACAGTCTATAAAACTACAGGCCTACACACTTAACAGCAAGGTCGTGAAAAGTAAACACACGCTGAGGAGTTGTTCCAGATTAGAGGAGACTAAAGAGTTATCTCAAGGAGATTATTAAGACAAGTGGTAAAATTTGAACAGCGACTGATATAATATTAGATAACAATATCATATCAAGGTTAAGTTTCCTGAATTTTCTAATTGAGCCATAGTAATAGGTTCTGTGTCCCCACCCAAATCTCATGTCGAATTGTAATCCCCACATGTCAGAGGAGGGGCCTGGTGGGAGGTGATTGGATCATGGGGACAGACTTCCCCCTTGCTGTTCTTGTGATAGAATAATCACAAGATCTGGTTGTTTGAAAGTGCATAGCACTTTCCCCTTCTCTCCCTCTCTCTCTCCTGCCTCACCATGGTAAGGCACACTTGCTTCCCCTTCACCTTCCTCCCTGATTGTAAGTTTCCTGAAGCCTCCCAGTCTTGTTTCCTGTACAGCCTGTAGAACTGTGAGTCAATTAAACCTCTTTTCTTCATAAATTACCCAGCCTGAGAACAGACTAATACATATGGCTATGTGGGAGAATGCTCTTAGGAGATTTCTGCTAAAGTATTTTGAAGTAAAAGGGCACCAATCATTTAGGAAAAAAGTAATGTGAATACATAGAGAGTAATAACATAGGGAGTGATGGGCAAATGTGGCAAAATGTTAAGAATTGGGGTAAAGCAAATGTGGAAAGTTTTGTACTATCATAACTCTGCCGTAAGTTTGGGATTATTTCTAGAAAGAGAAAAGAGAAAACACAAAAATAGAACATTCAATAATCAGATGCTTCACCTCTATTTTCTGATAGGTTTTTCATGTAAGAAAAGGGGAGAGTTTACCTGCAGCTCTCCTATCAGTAGCATTTTTAAGTTGAGTAGTAATAGTGATCATTGCAAAAGGGATTCCGTTATTTGGTTATGTGGACTGTATTAGTTCATTTTCATGCTGCTATGAAGAAATACACGAGACTGGGTAGTTTATAAAGGAAAGAGGTTTAGTTGACTCACAGATCCACATGTCTGAGGAGGCCTTGGGAAACTTACAATCATGGTGAAAGGGGAAACAAACATGTCCTTCTTCACATGGCAGCAGGAGAGAGAAAAAGTGCCAGCAGGGGAAACGCCAGACGTTTATGAAACCATCAGATCTCGTGGGACTCACTCATTATCATGAGAATGGCATGGGGGGGAACCACCCCCATGCTCTAATTACCTTCCAAGAGGTCATTCCCCCAACACGTGGGGATTACAATTCAGATTACAATTCAAGATGAGATTTGGGTGGGGACACAGAGCCAGACCATACCATGGGTCTACCAGTTTTTTTCCCTCATTAGTGAGAAGGCATTGATTTGCCTCATAGGTTCTCCTAATTAATCCTAAAGTCCTCTACCCATCTGGTCCAATGGAGAGTTTGCTCTTCTGTGTTCACAAATAATAGTAGTGGATGAGCCAGGCGCGGTGGCTCACACCTGTAATCCCAGCAATTTGGGAGGCCAAGGTCGTTGGATCACCTGAAGTCAGGAGTTCAAGACCAGCCTGGACAAAATGGTGAAACCCGCCTCTACTAAAAATACAAAATTAGCCTGGCGTGGTGGTACATGCCTATAGTCCCAGCTACTTGGGAGGCTGAGGCACGAGAATCACTTGAACCCAGGAGGCAGAACTTGCAGTGAGCTGAGGTCATGCCATTGCACTCCAGACTGGGCAACAAGCGCATAGTGTATCCACTACAAGATAGTAGTGGATAAGTATTAAATGCTTGTATATGAAACACTGTGCCTTCTTAATTTTTATTTTATTTTTTAAAATTTATTTTTGAGACAGTGTCTTACTCTGTCACCGAGGCCGGGGTGCAGTGGCATGAACGGCTCACCAGAGTCTCATCCTCCTGGGCTGAAGCAATCCTCCCACCTCAGCCTCCTGAGTAGCTGGGACCACTCAGCTATGCACCACAGGTATGCCCCACCATGCTAATTTTTTTATTTTTTGTAGAGACAGGTTTCCCCATGTTGCCCAGGCTGGTCTTGAACTCTTCTACTCAAGCAATCCTCCCACTTTGGCCTCCCAAAATGCTGGGATTACAGGTGTGCACCACCACACCCAGCCATGCTAACCTTTTAACAGCATTAAGGCATTTAATTCTTACAAGAATACTATAAGCTATGTACTATTATTTATCCATTTTTACAAATGAAGAAACTGAGGCACAGAGAGGGCAATACATTTCATGACCTCACAAAATGACTTGGTGGAGGAGCCAGGAATTGAAATCAGGTCTATCTGGCTCCAGCATTGATGCTCTTAACCGTGCTACTACACGACGTCTAGGCAGAAAGAGCCCTTGCTGGGGCGGCATTTTGTTGGGAGGACTGTTGATCTGGCATTCCTACTCTTGGCACTAGGATTGAATACTGTCCTGAGTCTGGATATCTACCTAACCGTCACATGTCAGAGATGGCTACAAAGCCTTTAAGAATAGAAGTAGGAGTCAGGCGGGGTGGCTCATGCCTATAATTCTAGTGCTTTGGGAGGCCGAAGCAGGTGGATCACCTGAGGTCAGGAGTTCGAGATCAGCTTGGAAAACATGGCAAAACCCTACTAAAAATACAAAAATTAGCCAGGCACGGTGATGAGTGCTTATAATCCCAGCTACACGGGAGGCTAAGGCAGGAGAATGGCTTGAACCTGGGAGGCAGAGTTTGCAGCGAGCCGAGATAATGCCACTGTACTCCAGCTTGGGCAACACAGTGAAACTCCATCTCAAAAAAAAAAAAAAAAAAAGAATAGAAGTAGGGCCTCTTTCCCTGCTCCCCTGGCCCCTTCTTACCCCTTCCACCATCTGTATATAAGTCTCAGGGATTGTAAAGACACCCAGGATAAGGAAGGAACCCACACCATGGAGTGAGAAAGACAAATTAGGCCACGATGAATTGTGATGTTAACATGCCTCCATCCCCAGTTTCCCTCGCTGCCTTGTCTGGTTCCGTGGGCCTCCTCCCTCCGTGGGCCTCCTCCCTGTTCCTCCTTTTCTCCTGCAGCTCCTCTGCAGGAGGCTCAATGCTCACGTCGTATCAAGGCTCTGCCTTTCACTTTGCTCCACACCAACTCCAAGTTCAACTGAAATCCAACATGGGCTCTTTATTTCCCTCACACCCACCATACAAAATGCCCACAGCCGGTTACAGCTTCTGCTGCCTCTGATCTGAGTGTTTCTTTCTTTGAGAGTTCTCTGGTAGTGACCTCTGTGCTCAGCTATTCTGTTCCCTGCTCTGCCCTCACTGGGGCAACAGAGGGAATATTTTATATTCTGCTTCTTTGGGCAGCAAAAGTAAATTACACAAGGTGTGGTTGGCGGGGGGTCCAAGTTGAAGAGATTTCTATGTCAGGCAGAAACATGGACGCCTGTGACACTCTGAGTAACGACATTCAAAACCCATTCTGGATGCAGAAACCTATAAACAAAATGTAGGGAGTGTGTATTTAGTGGCAGGGAGGAAAGAGCATATCCTTTTAACTTCCCAGAGAGGGAAAAATTTGTAATGATCTGAAAATAATAAAACTTGGAAACACATGAAATCTGCCTTATGGCAGGCTCATCATTCCTTAAAACACAGCTCTGCTTGTTCTGCAATGATGTAGAAACCGCTAATCATGTGCCACCATAAACTATTTAGACTTACCACTGTCCCATCTGGTAATCTTCATTTCCATACACTGAGTCATGCTACGGCCATGCTATGTCAGTTTGAGTGCTAGCACGGCAGCAAGATGGGTAGATCTGAACTAGATCTGGCAGCAGGGGGTGTGGTAGGTGCTTGAGGAATGACCAGTAGTAGGTAGCAGGACAGCACTTGCACCGAAGAGAAAATTCTTCAGGGGTTAAAGGTGGAGGGTGTCCAGGTTCTTAGCATCTTGAACAAAGAATTGGACAAAACGCACAAAGCAAGGAAGGAATGGAAGGATTATTGAAAATGAATGTACACTCCGCAGTGCAGGAGTGGGCCTGAGCATAGGGTTCAAAAGGCCCTGTTACAGAATTTTTGGGAGTTTAAGTACCCCCTACAAAATTCCATTGGTAACTTTGGGTACGCCCCATGTAAATGGAGAGGATGAAGTAAAGTTACAGTCATTTACAGCGTACATCCTATGGAGAGGATATTTTCTGTTATAGGGTAAGTGTGAATTGGCCTAATGTTCCCTGCCTCCAGATCCTATTTTCCTGCCTCACAGGAAGGCAGAACAATGACTCAGATGATATACAAAGTCATGGTGAGTACCCAGTGACTAACATGATGTCTCAGGGTGTCCTGCGAGACAGGTGAAGCCCTACCTATAATACTCAGAAATCAGGGAGTTAGCATTGTGTAACTGTTCACTGAATGCAGGCCACCAATCTCCAGGCCATGGCCCTTGGACAGACTGGCTTTTTGGAGTAGATGGTACTGGTGGGAAGAAAGTAAACTCTGAGATTTGAATAGAAAGGGTACTAGACAGATCTAAGCACATTAGTGATCACATCAAACCAGGCATAGGAACCAGTTCACAGACTCCTCTAGTCTAGAAGCAAGGGTGAATTAGAGGCAGTCCTAGAATGTTGATTTACGTGGTCAAGTGCCTCTCTATGAGGTCAGGATTGGTCCTACAGATCAAAGCTCCAGGCCACACATGTTAAGGACCCTCAGCCCAGGGAGGGGGCTTTAATCTTAGTTCTCCAGTGTCAGGAAGAGATCCTTCAGTCTTGGGGTAAGCATTTTCTGAGCACTTAGTATGTGCCAGGCACTGGACTATAATGGAGAATAGTCCCTGCCCTCAAGGAGCTCCAAGAAACAAGACTCATTGGACCATCAGTTTGGATTCACTGAAGCAGGATTCTTTACAGCACTTCTGATGCAATTGTCACGGACTGGAGACCAGCCTCCATATAGGACCTGCAGGTACAGTTTGTTATGCCCTGCATGGCGAAATACAAATCCAGTAGAGGTAAATGAACAAGTCTGAGGGGAACAGTTTGAAGATCTTATATACCGCCCCACCACAGTGTTTTTAAAGGTTAGGTAATGTCGCTGAAAATAGAAACAGGAAAGGTACATCCAGAAGGTGGAATAATAACCCGCCAAAGACATCCACATTCTAATCCCCGGGATCTGTGAAGACATTACCTGACGGAGTGAAAGCAACTTTGCAGATGTGATTAAATTAAGGGCCTTGAGGTGGGGAGATTGTCGTGCATTATCCGGACGGGCCCAATCCATTCACAGGGTTCTTTTCATCAGAGAACCTTTCTTGGCCAAGTTCATACTCAGAGGGAGATGTGACTACAGAAGAATGGTTGGAGACGTGCAACATTGTGGGCTTTACAGAGGGAGGAAGGAGACACGAGCCAAGGAAATCTGGCAGCCTCTAGAAGCTAGAAAAGGCAAGGAAACAGATTCTCCCTTAAAGCTTCCAGAAAGGGACACAGCCCTGTAACACTTTGATTTTAGCCCAACCAGGTGTTTGTCCCACTAGTGATCTCCAGAACTGTGAGATAAGTGTGTGTTGTTTCAAGCCATTAGGCTTGCTTGTGATTACTTGTTATAGCAGCGATAAGAAACTGATACATTAGCGCTTTTTTTTTTGACAGATTCTCACTCTGTCACCCAGGCTGGGGTACAGAGGCGTGACCTCAGCTCACTGCAACCTCTGATGCCTGGGTTCAAGCAATTCTCCTGCTCAGTCTCACAGGTTGCTGGGACCACAGGCATACACCATCATGCCTGGCTAATTTTTGTATTTTCAGTAGAGATGAGGTTTTGCCATGTTGGCCAGGCTGGTCTTGACATGCTGACCTCAGGTGA
Source organism: Mandrillus leucophaeus (assembly GCF_000951045.1). Classification (NCBI taxonomy): domain Eukaryota; kingdom Metazoa; phylum Chordata; class Mammalia; order Primates; family Cercopithecidae; genus Mandrillus; species Mandrillus leucophaeus. The sequence goes on along the minus strand of NW_012106975.1, from coordinate 734,430 downwards.
TCTGCCCACCTCAGCCTTCCGAAGTGTTGGGATTACAGACATGAGCCACCAAGCCAGCTGGCTTATTTTATGATGCTAAAAAGATTGGGTACTATCTATTCTCTAATACTTGCTAAATCTTCGTCTATTATAGCAGGAAATAAATTGATAGTGTCCAAAAAGGATAAATTTTAAAATAACAACTTAAACATATTATTTATATATGGAGGTAAATATCAAAAGAAATGCCCAAGAGAAGTGAAAGTGGGTGCTTCTGCAGAGTGAGACTAAAAGATGGGGCAGGAATCTGCTGTTTTAGTACTACTAATGCAATTTTTAAGAATCAGAAAACACTAAAACTTTGACTTAAGAAATGCTAAAACAATGTGATTAGACCTGTGTTTTCTTTCATATAAGCAGGTATTGTCTAGAACTGTACTGTTCTATATAATTAGGCACTAGCTATATGTGACTTTTACATTTCATGTTAAAATTAACTAAAATTGGGTGGGCATGGTGGCTCACACCTGTAATCCCAGCATTTTGGGAGGCCGAGGTGGGTAGATCACCTGAGGTCTGGAGCTCAAGACCAGCCTGGCCAACATGGTGAAACCCTGTCTCTACTAAAAATACAAAAATTAGTCAGGCATGGTGGCACATGACTGTAGTCCCACCCAGCTACTTGGGAAGCTGAGACAGGAGAATCGCTTGAACCTGGGAGGTGGTGGTTGCAATAAGCTGAGACTGCACCACTGCACTCCAGCCAGGGCGACAGAGTGAGACCGTGTCTCAAAAAAAAAAAAAAAAACTAAACTAAAATTAAACTAAATTAAAAGTTCAGTCCCTCGTTCACACTAGCCACATTTTGTGTGCTAGAGTATTGGATTCGTAGATTAAGAACTTTCCATCAGAACATTCTATTAAGCTATGCTGGTCTAGATTCTTTTGTTCTCTGCCCTACACAGCCCTGAAGCCATTGAGTTTGTAACTATTGCCTAGTGGCAAGATAGGTCTACAAATGCGAGTGAATGGGAGCCTGCAGGCCAGTTAAAGGAGTTACATCTGCCAGTTAGGATTAATGGAAAGCAAGATTAGAAAAGGAACAGACCAGCTCAGTTCCAGTTATCTAGGACTACATACCACACCACCTCAAAACGTATCTGTTGTACCATAACCATTTTATTTGACCCTCAGCTGGAACATCTAAGGATGGTCTCTCTGTGTGGCCTGGGCCGCTTCATCACATGGTGCCTGGGTCCAAGAGACAGGAAGTGGAAGCTGCCAAGTTCTGAAGACCTGGACCTGGAGACTGGCACTGTTCACTTCCGCTATATTTCATTGGCCAAGCAGGCACAGAATCCAGATTCAAGGAGAGGGGACATAGACCCCACTTCTCAATGAGAAGAGCATCACAGAATTTGGGGGCCATGTTTTAAAACCACCAAAGCTCAGCACTCCTCTTCTTCTTTATCAATGTCTACTTTTCAAGGAAATTTTTTTTTTTTTTTTACAAAACAAATTTTACAAAACCTTTATAAAGACAGTCTTTACGACTTGCATGCCTTTGCTATTCTAAAACTATAAAGTACCTTACTACATGTCAAACACTGTGTAGACTATTACTCTTGCAAGTAATGACATAAAGGAGGAAACAGAGAAATGCAGTATCACGAAAGTTTCTTTTTTCTTTTTCTTTTCCTTTTACATTTTTTTACATTTTCCCCTAAAAATTTCACTGAAGTGAGAAAGCTTCTTTTTTTAGATGGGAGATAACTTGAACATGTTTATAGGCAGGAGAAAAAGGGTGTTGCCAAAATAGAAAAAGATTCTAAGTGTTAGCAGAGAAGGAAGGAATTGGCTAAAGAGTGCCAGGGAAGGTGGAGCTGATTTCCAGATTAATGTTTTTGAAAAAGGCCGGGTGCGGTGGCTCATGCCTGTAATCCCAGCACTTTGGGAGGCTGAGGTGTGTGAAATGCTTGAGTACAAGGGTTCAAGACCAGCCTGGGCAACATGGGGAAACCTATCTCTACTAAAAATACAAAAATTAGCCAGGTATGGTAGTGTGTGCCTATAATCCCAGCTACTTGGGAGGCTGAGGCAGGAGAATCACTTGAACCCAGGAGGCAGAGGTTGCAGTGAGCCAAGATTGTGCCACTGCACTCCAGCCTG
>NW_012106975.1:720249-730816 GCF_000951045.1 Mandrillus leucophaeus | reverse complement strand
CTCCTGATCTCTGGTTGGAGAGCCAAATCTTTGAAAGAGTAGTGCTGCAGAGGGTCCACTGGGCACCTGCTAGGGAAACAATGGGAGGGATGAAAACAGAGAAGGAAAAGAAAGCAGATCCAGGGTTCCCACCTCCCAGGGTGAACCCGACTGTCAATGCCCACATTAGACAAAAGGAGACGAAAAGATGTTTTCCTGGGCTCCCGGTTTGCGTTATTTGAGGCCTTCCTTTTTCAAACAATCTAATGTATCAGGTATCTGATTCAAGAGGCACATTCATTGACATTCATAGTTAATTTATGGATTTATGGCTGCTAATATTTGTTGGCTGTTACAAAACTTTATCCACAGCTCACAAAGATTTCTTAGTTGTGAGCAATAGTGATTTAAATCTTTTTGTAGGGCAGGTTTGTTTTTCAGTTTAATTTTTGCAAGATTATTACAGTAATAGAACTTTGGCACTTTTACTAAGGGAAGGGAATCTTGAAGGATTTCAAAGCCAACTGTGTTTTCTAGCAAGCTCAGACACCCAAAAGCCTAAGAAAGAGGCTCAGAAAACATGAGATGTAAGGTGAGGTTTGGCATAGAGTTTGAATGAGGAATGGCAAAGGCTGGCATCTTCATCCCAAAGTACCCACTGGCACACAGCATTTGCTAAGTAATTTACCAAGACAACAGGGGTAGCTTCCTTGGCTTTTTATTTATAAAAGCATGCTAGACACATCTCAGAACAGTGACTGGGACGTCTATCTGATGTTGTTGTTGTTACTGTTATTATTATTATTTATCACTCCTTTGACAATCATGAGATTTTTTTGAACTCTGATAATGTGCCATGCAGAAGACAAACTAAGAGGCTGGGAACAGTGACTCATGCCTGTAATCCCAGAACTTTGGGAGGCTGAGGTCAGGAGTTCAAGACCAGCCTGGGCAGCATGGTGAGACTCCCATCTCTACTAAAAATACAAAAATTAGCCAGGTGCAGTGGCAGGCGCCTGTAATTCCAGCTACTCAGGAGGCTGAGGCATGAGAATCGCCTGAACCCAGGAAGTGGAGGTTGCAGTGAGCCAAGATTGCACCACTGCACTGTAGCCTGGGTCACATCTCAAAAGAAAAAGAAAAAGAAAAACAAAGAAGGCAAACTAAGATACAAAGGAAAGAAGAGACTTTTCAGAAAACCTGTTTTTTAAGCTCTTGATTTATAAAGTACAAAATGATCCTGGTCAAGCAATTACTTCAGAAGCCTAACCCTAAAGAAAAGCGTATCACCTTCCGTAAGAACAGATTGCCAAAGTAAACAGTGATTATGTTCTGACTGCCTAGAAAGGCCGCACCTGTCACCTTTCTGGCAGCAGAGTGAAGGGAAGTAAAAGATAAAAGTGTACAAGGAAGTTGCAACCTACCACAGGCTGGCAATTGATATATGAAAATTCCATTGCTATTAGTCATTTTTAAGAATAATTTTCTTAACTGTTTTTACTTAAATTTTTTCAAAATCAGTTATAAACTTTCCTTATGGGCCCGGCACCGTGGCTTATGCCTACAATCCCAGCACTTTGGGAGGCCAAGACAGGAGGATTGTGTGAGCTCAGGAGTTTGAGACTAGCCTGGGTAATATAGTAAGACCTCTGTCTCTACAAAAAATAAAATAAAATAATTAGCCGGCATCAAGTCACACACCTACAGTCCCAGCAACTTGGGAGGCCAAGGCAGGAGAACTGCTTGAATCCAGGAAGTTGAGGTTGCAGTGAGCCATGATCATGCCACTGCACTCCAGGTTGGGCAACAGAGCGAGACCTTGTCTCAAAAAAAAACAACAAAAACAAAACTTTTCTCACAAAAAATTCCCTGAAATATAAAAATGTATTCCAAGGCCAGGCGCAGTGGTTCATGCCTGTAATCCCAGCACTTCTGGAGGCCAAAGCAGCTGAATCGCTTGAGGTCAGGAGTTTGAGACCAGCCTGGCCAGTATGGTGAAACCTCGTCTCAACTAAAAATACAACAATTAGCCGGGCGTGGTGGTGGGCACCTGTAATCCCAGCTACTCAGGAGGCTCAGGCAGAAGAATTACTTGAACCCAGGAGGTGGAGGTTGCAATGAGTCAAGATTGTGCCACTGCACTCTAGCCTGGGCCACAGAGTGAGACTCTGTCTCAAAAAAAAAAAAAAAAAAAAAAAAAATTACTCCAAGGAACAGCACACACACCTCACAAATCACCACCAGCTTTACATTTTAGATTGTGATCATATGGAGCAGACAAAGGCTGAGGGCTCTACTGGAACTCATTTTTCATCTGTAGAAACCACTATCTGGATAAATCTTTACCCAGAGAAGAAGCATCATCTTTGTCCCAAAAGCCAGATGGTCTAATAGTATACCAGGGCTTTCTGTACCTCAGTTTCCTCATCTGTAATTGCCTTACACAGTTGTATAAACGCCCTAGTACTGTTTCTTTTTTTAACTTTTTTTTCTTGCCTCAGGAATTTTGCACCTAGTACTGGTTTTAAAAGTGTACTACAAATATTAAGATGAGATCCAAAGGAAAATTTGAGTGGAGTTTGAGCATTAAACCCGTAGCTTCCCCCTTTAAGAATTTTTTTTTTCCTTGAGATGGAGTCTCACTCTGTCGCCCAGGCTGAAGTGCAGTGGCATGATCTCAGCTCACTGCAACCTCCGTCTCCCAGGTTCGAGTGATTATCCTGCCTTAGCCTCCCAAGTAGCTGGGATTACAGGCATGCACTACCACATCTGGCTAATTTTTTGTATTTTTTTAGTAGAGACGAGGTTTCACCACGTTGGCCAGGCTGGTCTCAAACTCCTGCCTCAAGTGATCTGCCTGCCTCAGACTCCCAAAGTCCTGGGATTATAGGCATGAGCCACTGCACCTGGCCCCCCTTTAAGAATTAATTTCCCTATTGAATCTTTTAAAACAAAAAAGGCTCTGTAGATTATCACTGGGTTTAATCCTTTCTAGAAGCAAGAAACACCAGGGTGAATTTAGCCGAGACCCAATTCTTAAATACTTGCCTAAATGTCTAGAATAGTTATGAGTGTTTTCCCAAGAATCTTCAAGCAAAGAAATTTAGTTTCCTGAAATAGTTCAGGTTTCAAGTAAAACTACTACATAGGAGAGTTAAATTAAATAACCTCTAAAAGTTTTTTTCCAACCATGGCTTTTATTTTTAATTGTCTTATGCTTCTCCCTCTCTCTCATTTCAAAGGTAATCAGGAAGTCTCCTAGGATAAGGTTATTATATTCAAGTCCTGCCAAAAAATGTAAGAAAAGAAGCTCCTATTTGAGTGGACCGAAAAGAACAATTATACCTCCTAAAAATAAAATGAGCCTAAGCTAAGAAAATGAAAAGGTTTCTAAAGAAGAAGGTCAGTACTTCTTTTTTGGTCTCCTTTCATCACTGTGTGATTTACTTTAATAGTACCCTGTCAAACTAGATGATTCAGTGGCCTTATCATAGCTTACAGAGCATTTCATCTGTGGTCACTCATCCTGCCTATGAAGAAATTGGCATGTAGTCACTACAGAGAAACACTGCTCACCAATTTTTGTTCACCACCATAACCTCCTGATCCTTGCCTAATCAAACAGAGAGATACTATCCTGCTTATACCTACACAGAAAAAGAAAGAAGATAAAACAATGTTGGGGGTTGTGGCTCATTGATGGTCAGATATGAAAAGCTGCTGCAAATTTTGTCCCATCAGTTCCTAAAACTGCAGCATGAAAATGCATCATCATAACTACCCTTTACCTATCTCCCAGGAGTGAAATTGTTTTCCCCAATAAAAGTTTAAGGAAATGAAGTAATTGGTGTTTGGGGCAGGAATATTATGAGTATTACCATACGGTTTTTTCCTTAAATGGTTAATTAGAAGGAAGTGTGGCATTCTTAGAGCTATTTTTTAATTAAGCCAGCAGACTCTACCAAGAATCTGATCCCCTCTCTAAGCAGATAATTACAGCAACAAGTGACTTTCAAGTTTATGCCCATGTACTCCTAGTTTTCTGATGTGTGCCAGGAGGTTACCATTCCAGTGTTCTGAGTGCTGGCCTCTGGGCCTGACCCCATGTCTGCTTGGATTTGGAAATTTGCCTTCCCTTAGCTTGTGACTTGCCCCCCTAGATTCCAGCCTGTCCTTGACCTCTGGCAACAGCAAACTCGTTAACACTTGCTCTGCATGCATAAATCCTTGCCTTCTGCCCAATTCTTAATTCTGATTTTTGGACTTCTGGATCAGGCTAATCCTTACAGTCTGGGGAGAAAGAAACCATTGTGAGACTGAAATAGCTAAGCCCAGAGTTTATGATTAATGAGGACAGACAGTTCAAGGAGTCATTAACCATACAAGTGTTCACAAATGATTTGCCATAAGGCCTTAGATTTTGCATATTGTATATATGAGGTTCATATATTACAGCCAGTGCCAGGACACTAACAAGTGAAAGACTTTTCAAACCCAGGTCAGGGAACACAAGGCATAGCTCTCAAAACGCACCTCAGATCATAGGGCAAAAATATGCAGACATATGTAGTCACTGTTGCTGAGTTGACAGTGTCACCTGTGCCCTGAGGACAAGTTTGGTATCTGTTTAAGACCTGAGCATTGAGAGGCTGCAAGAGGTGCATAAATTCTGGGAAAGTCTTCATCCTTTCAAATACAAATGCACAGTATGTAAAATTACACGTATTTTTTTGAGGAAACTCTCATTATAAATGTTCAAATATGGTAGGGGCTATAAAATAACAAATGGAGTTTGGACTATAAAAGGCTGGTGTGCAAGACCAAAAGGAATGCACAGTGGAGAATTAGAAGACTTGGTTGGAGAACTTGCTCAGGCACTGATCAGCTGGCTCTCAATTTCTCTGTTAAAAAAAAAAAAAATGGGGAATATATTTCTAAATCACATTTATAGCCCTTCCAGCTCTGAATGATTCTTTGACCTTGATATAGAATAATAGGACTGGAAAGGACCTTAGTTACTTAATTCAACCACTAATTCTTCAGGGACAGAGACCATAGCATCTCCTGGGCCAGCCTATGCCCTTTCCAAAGAGCTCTTATCAGAAGAAGGGTCTTTTTTATCTTGAACTGGCACCTTTCTCTCTGTATTTTCTACCATTAGTTCAAATTCTGGTCTCCCGGAAAACATAATCCAAATTTAATCCTTAACCCACATGACAGCTTTTCACATTCCCCTCTCAAATTCTGTCTCAAGCAAAGCACCGTTAGTTGCTTCACACATTCCTCATATGCTGAGGTTTTTTTGTTTTGTTTTGTTTGAGACAGAGTCTCACTCTGTTGCCCAGGCTGGAGTGCAATGGTATGACCTCAGCTCACTACAACCTCCGTCTCCTGGGTTCAAGCGATTCTCCTGTCTCAGCCTCCCAAGAAGCTGGAATTACAGGCATCCATCACCATGCTCGGCTGATTTTTTGTATTTTTAGTAGAGACAAGGTTTCACCATCTTGGCCAGGCTGGTTTTGAACTCCTGACCTGAAGTGATCGACCCGCCTCAGCCTCTCAAAGTGCTAGGATTACAGGTGTGAGCCATCACGCCTGGCCCATATGCTGAGGCTTTAAACCCTATCTCCAACCACTCACTTTTTTTTTTAGAGATGGAGTCTCATTATGTTGCCCAGGCTGGACTCCTAAACTCAAGGGACCCTCCTGCCTCAGCCTCCTGGAGTAGCTGAGAATACAAATGCACACCGCCATGCCACACCCCACCCACTCACTTTTGTCTGTTTCTGTTATATGCTGTCACTGTCCTTCTTAAAGTATGGGGTAGGGGACATCAGAGCATCCAGAAGCAAATACTAAGGCGAGAGGGAGTATCATCTTCTCTCCCCTATTCTGAGTATTATTCTTCATTAATGTAGCCCACTTATGAATTAGCATTTGAAGAACAGTCATATCACATCATTGAATTACTGCATGTTTATCTTACAGTTTTTTCCACATGTGGACATTAAGCAACACCTCTTCTATTCTGGGTTGTTTAATCAGGATTTTAATTCCAAGCATAAAACCTTACAGTTTATCCCTGTTGGATTTCATCTTATTAATGTTGTGAAAGATTCTATAAGAAAAGTCCAAGGCAAAAAGGAATCAGTAATGGATCTTCAAGGAAAAAGAAATAGGAAATAGTTCCAGAAATGCAAGGAGTTAACTAGGAATCCTAGCTGAGGAACTACTAAATTAAGAGGGCAGATGGAACCCTGTGTTTATTTTTGCTTCCTCCTGAAACCCCAATGAATCAACATAACAGGATTCTTTCTAAGCCACAAACTCACAAAGAAAGATGGAAAAGTCATAACAGCAATAAAATTTTGGAATTTGAAAAGCTGATGACCAAGTGGTAACTAACTAGCACATCTGAGAAAGCAGTTCTTAATCTAGAAATGAGGAAAGCCAAAAAGCAATTTGATATTCACCCCTGAAGTCCTAAAAGGCTCAGGAATTGGTGGTATGAGGTCCTACTGGAAGTGAGGGGGAAGGAGGGCTAAAAGCAGATTGATTGGATGAAGCGTGTTTTAAGAACACATAGGATCCCTGGAGCTTCTTCTCCACCTCATCAGTAGGAGGCATATTATCTGGACAATAAGGCACTATTGAAGGTTGGCATACTGTTTCCAGGAAATTAAAGGGAGTATACTCAGTTCAGTCTTTTTTTCTTTTCTTTTCTTTTCTTCTCTTCTGACAGGTTCTCACTCCATCAACCAGGCTGGAGTACAGTGGCACAATCTGAGCTCCTCTGCCTCCCCAGCTCAAGCCATCTTCCCACTTCAACCTCCTGAGTGGCTGGGACCACAAGTGCACACCACCATGCCTGACAAATTTTTTGTAATTTTTTGTTGTTGTTGTTGAGATAAGGTCTCACTATGTTGCCCAGTCTGGTCTCAAACTCCTGGGCTCAAGCAATCCACCCACCTTTGTCTCCCAAAGCACTGTGATTGCAGGCATGAGTCACCATGCCTGGCCAGCTCAGCATTTTTTTTTTTTTAACAAACAAAATATTAAAGTATCTTCTCTACGGAATCCAACCAGTCCAAGAGGAAATACCAAAGAATTTCAACTCTAAGGGTTCCTCGAGGACATTCTTCCCTTCCATGGTACTGGTCCATGGCCTGTTATGAACTGGGCTGCACTGTAGGAGGTGAGCAGCAGGCCAGCGAATGTTATTGCCTGAGCTCCACCTCTTGTCAGATCAGCAGGAGCATTAGATTCTCATAGAGGTGTGAACCCTATTGTGAACTGCACGTGTGAGGGATCTAGGTTGTGTACTCCTTATGAGAATCTAATGTCGGATGATCTGAGGTGGAACAGTTTCATCTGGAAACCATCCCCCATCCCCAGATCATCATACAATGAAGCCCACAAATAAGCCCCACCCACATGCTCAGATCTTCCAAACAGCTTGCTAGAGTGCCTCTCTTGAATATAAGTAGCTATCTAAGATTCACCAAGCATCTGAGGCAAACCTCCAGTATGATAAACAGACCACAACAAACAGAGAACAAAACACCCAACTTGGAGGAAACAGACTGCAGAGAAAATAAGACATCACAAAACTGTAATGAATAACCTTAGAAAGATAAGACGATATTACATTCAAGAAATAAGGATATTTAGAGATTATTTGCAGAAATGAAAATCTCAGTGAAAGATTTGAAAGATACAGTTGAAGGAATTTCCCAGAAAGTGGAGCAAAATGACAAAAAGATGGGAAATAGGAATGTAGAGATTTAAGGAAAATAAAAAGATCATTCGAGAATATCTGGCACTTGAATAACAAGAATTCTATAAGACAAAAGTACCAAACTTTCTTAGCACCAGGGACCAGTTTTGTGGAAGACAATTTTTCCACGGACAGAGATTGGGGTTGGGGGATGGTTTCAGGGTGAAACTGTTCTGTCTCAGATCATCAGAAATTAGATTCTCATAAGGAGCACACAACCTAGATCCCTCACATGGGCAGTTCACAATAAGGTTCACATCTCTATGAGAATTTAATGCTCCTGCTGATCTGACAAGAGGTGGAGCTCAGGGAATAATGCTCACTTGCTCGCTACTCACCTCCTACTGTGCAGCCCAGTTCCTAACAGTCATGGACTGGTACCAGGCCATGAACCAGTACCAGTCCACAGTCCAGGGATTTGGGAATCCCTGCTGTAAGAGAAGAATTGGTGAAAAAAAAAAAATGAAAGGGAGGAAATTATGGAAGACATCATTCAAGAAAATTTATCAGAACTGAAAGGTATAAGTTTTCAGATGGAAAAGGCCCATCTAATCCCAGCACAATATGTGAAAATATAACCACAGAAAAAAACACATGTACATGACATTTAAGAACACTGGGGTTTATAAAAGATTTCAGAAAAGAAAACAGGCCATATATAAAGAGTCAAGAATCAAAATGTCTAGAATCCAGAAGAAAATGGAGCAGTGCTTTCAAAATTCTGAGGAAAAATTATTTCCAGCCCAAAATTCACATATCAATTAAGCATAAGAGCAAAATGAAGACATCTTCAGACATGAACTATCTAAAAATTACCTCCTATATACAGTTTCTTAGGAAGGTACTGAAGGATGTATACCACCCAAACAAAGGAGATAATGAAAGGAGAGAAAGATACTGATTGAGACTTCAGAAGTTTGGGCTTACCAGATACAAAATATAGGCATTTAAAGGAATAAAACCTACAAAATTAACAAAGGTACAAAGTTTACATATCTGCTTATGGTGGAAAAGCAACAACTTTCTCACATGAGGAAAAATGGGGACACATAATTTCATTAACTGCCTAAGCACAGAACCAAATCTTTCATTGGGCTGTAATACCATAGCTCTACGGTTACTCAGAAATAGAATGATGGTGTGTTCCTATGAGTTTCTTGAGGAGTTCATTCTTTCATGTAATTAGTTTGCTTACTTATTTGTTTGAGTGTGCATTTAGAACCTTAGTCTAAAACAGATTTAAGGTAACGTACTACTATAATATCTTTGGAGAGAAATTGAACAATCTGTGTGGTTTTCTTTACCCTCATTAAAAGAGATTTCTACTGACTGGCGAAAAAGATTATCTAAGTAGGAAAGTAGTACAATATTCTGGTATGCCAAAATAACATTAAGAAATTCTCTGCATCAAAACAATGCCATTCGGCCGGGTGCAGTGGCTCATGCCTGTAATCCCAGCACTTTAGGAGGTCAAGGCAGGTGGATCACCTGAAGTCAGGAGTTCGAAACCACCTTGGCCAACGTGGTAAAACCCCGTCTCTACTAAAAATACAAAAATTAGCTGGGCATGCTGGCACATGCCTGTAATCCCAGCTACTTGGGAGGCTGAGGCAGGAGAATCTCTTGTACCCGGGAGGTGGAGGTTGCAATGAGCTGAGATCGCACCACTGCACTCCAGCCTGGGCAACAGAGTGAGATTCTGTTTCAAAAAAAAAAAGAAAGAAAGAAAAAATGACATTCAAAATATGCATTTTGAAGCCAATATTTTGCAGATGAAAGAATATTATACGCTGTGTAAATACTTAGGGGAAGTCAGATTATTATTTTTGTAAGCTACAGAGATGAAGGTGATACTGTCAAAGATACCTTTTTGGTATAATGATGTGTGAAACTTTGTGATGAGAGCTATTTATGGCAAGAGTTTAGAATGTGGTCATAAAATAACCCACTAATGGCAAACTATAGATATGTCAAAAAGACATTATTTTTCACTAGAAAAAAAAAAGAGGTGAGCCCTTTCTAGCCTGTTAAGTGTATTGATGGCTTTTTGGCAGAACTTTATTATTGTGAATCTCTTTCACTTGAAAAGCGTATTTCCCACATTTGTCACCTTGACTCCTTGGGGAGATTATTACACTGATGGATTCTTAAGCTTGCTTTACAGGATATAAAAATGTAGAGGATTAAACCATTTTTCCTTGGTCACTGCTAAGGGGACAGGCTAGGGACCATGAACTTAGATGGCAGCAGCCCTTTGCTGCCACCTCAAATTTCAAGCTTCAATGACATTTCAGAAAGCCTAGGAAGCTTTTAAATGTAAATGGAAAGAGAAATAGGTTTTGGCATTCCTAAGCCTATAGCAGGTCATTCTAGATTCTAATAGAAATCTCAGCTTCAATTTTCAATATTTTGGTTTTGTTCAAAACTCATGCTGCACATATTTCCACTAACCATTAGTATCAGTAAGGTTTGGTGGAGAGCAAGCAGTCTCCACCAGCTGGTACTGGTGGAAATGGACCTGAAGATTGTTCATCCAGTCCACGAATATTTACAGAGCAGCAGTTGTGTAGTGCCCCCCTAATTCCAGCATAACCAAGTCCCAGCTGTTAAGGAGCCTTCAAGGCCAGTGGGGAAATTGGATAATCACATACACAAAACGAAATAAGAACATAGGACTGTGCATTCTTAAATGATAAATGAATGGGGCAGGCATTAAGTAGCCATCAACTGGCCCTTCCCCTCCCTTCCCTTCCCTTCCCCTCCCTTCCCTTCCCTTCCCCTCCCTTCCCTTCCCTTCCCTTCCCTTCCCTT
>NW_012106975.1:719033-719629 GCF_000951045.1 Mandrillus leucophaeus | reverse complement strand
TTTTTCTGTAGAGAAGGGATCTCCCTATGTTGCCAAGGCTGAGCCACTAACTTTCTGAGAAGGGCGGTATCACTAGAGGATAGAGAGGCATCATTACTCAATGGAGCCCAGCTTCTTGTATTCAAATCTTGGCTCAGCCATTTGCCAGCCCTATGACCTGAAGCCAGTTACTTTACCTACCTCTACCTTGGTTTCTGATCTGTAAAGAGCCGAGGTAAGGGTGGGGATAATGTAGAAGCAAAAACTGACACTTTCCATTGTCTCCAATACGATCAAATGTCTTACATTCCACAGTCAGGAAAAAACAAAAAACAAAAACAGAACACTTTGAATATGAGACAAACCAAAATAAGTCACCCTGTCTCATTCTGACCCCCAAATAAAATCTTGAATACTTCCTACAAACTCCTTAAAAAAATATATCTCTTGGCCAGGCACAGTGGCTCATGCCTGTAATCCCAGGACTTTGGGAGGCCGAGGCGGGCGGATCAGAAGGTCAGCAGATCGAGACCATCCTGGCTAACACGGTGAAACCCCGTCTCTACTAAAAATACAAAAAATTAGCTGGGCGTGGTGGCGGGCGCCTGTAGTCCCAG
>NW_012106975.1:690702-718593 GCF_000951045.1 Mandrillus leucophaeus | reverse complement strand
AATGGCGTGATCTTGGCTCACTGAAATCTCCGCCTCCCGGGTTCAAGCGATTCTCCTGCCTCAGCCTCCTGAGTAGCTGGGATTACAGGCGCCCACACCCGACTAATTTTTGTATTTTTAGTAGAGATGGGATTTTGCCACGTTGGCCAGGCTGGTCTTGAACTCCTGACCTCAGGTGATCTGACTGCCTCAGCCTCCCAAAGTGCTGGGATTACAGATGTGAGCCACCGTGCCCAGCCTTTTCTCTCCTTTTCTAAATGCTTCTGCCTCTGAGTCTTCCTTTAAGTTATGATAGTACCTACCTCCTAAAGCTATTGTAAGGATTGAATGAGTAAACATTTATAAAACACACAGCACAGTGCAAGGCTTTTGTTAAATAATAAAGTGGAAGCCGGGCGCAGTGACTCACGCCTGTAATCCCAGCGCTTTGGGACGCCAAGGTGGGCGGATCACTTGAGGTCAGGAGTTCAAAACCAGCCTGGCCAACATGGTGAAACTCTGTCTCTACTAAAAATACAAAAAAATTAGCCAGGCGTGGTGACAGGTGCTTGTAATCCCAGCTACTCTGGAGGCTGAGGCAGGAGAATCACTTGAACCTGGGAGGCGGAGGGTGCAGCGAGCCAACGTTGTCATCACGCCACTGCGCTCCAGCCTGGGCGACAGAGCAAGACTCCGTCTCAAAATAATAATAATAATAATAATAAAGTGGAGAGAATGAGAAGGCTTCCCAGAGAAGAGTAGACTTTACTTGGTCCAGAAAAATGCATAAGATTTAGATGGGATGAGGGAATGGTGTGAGGACAAGGATGTGACAGCGTGACTAAGGAACACTGAGTAACCTCGTTGGAATGGAACAAAGGACTCACTTTGAGTGCGATGAGAGAGATGCCATTGATGGGAGTTTCCAGTTTTGAATTACACATTGAAGGGCTTGTTCTTGTTGGTGAAGATAATAGGGAGTCAGTGACATATTTGTACTCAGTGACATGACTTGGCCACAAGTCTGCTGTAAGCAGAGTTTTCTTCCACAAATGCCTCTGGAAGCCAGAGCTTCCAGAAATTTAACTTTATTTTGCATGCTGCCTGCTGCCTTTGCTGAAAATGAAGCACAGCACTGCTTCCTGCCTACTCCCTCCAACCTCCATAATGTCAGTGACTGCTGTTTCCTGCAATCTGCTTAGAGGCCACAGTTGAAGTTATTTTGTAAACTAATTAGAGAAGCCACAATTAGCTTCTTGCGTATGTTCTAGCAGCATTTTTTTTTTCTGCCCATTGTATTTGAGGTCAAACCACTTCAGCTCATGATACAATTTCTGTTAGCATATTGAGTGCTGTGCAACCTTCACTGAGAACTAGTTCCAGAACTCTACTGCCACTGATCACAACACTAACCAAGAAGAGAAATTCATTTATGGACCAGTCTGGAGAGCATTGCTAATTATCTGTAAAGTACTGGTGTGGAGCTTGCTTTTGTTTTGCTTCTTCACTTTGTTTTCTAGCATTTGAAATTCTATACTTCCTTTTTAATTTTCTAATTTTTAACAAAAATCGACCAGAGGTGGTACCTCACGCCTGTAATCTCAGCACTTTGGAATGCCGAGGTGGGAGGATCATTTGAGATCAGGAGTTTGAGACCATCCTGGGCAACATAGCAAGACCTTGTCTCCACTAAAAATTAATAAAATACAAAAACAATAAATTTCAAAATTCAATGCAACAGAAGACAAAGAGCCTTTCACAATTTTCTGCCAGCCAAAATATTTGCCTGCCAAAATCTTTGACTCTACCTGAATCTTCTAACCCTTGGTGTTTTTCTGTCTCTGCAAGGGAGTCCAGAAGCTCTATGGGTGTGTTTCAGGGAATGTAACTATTCACCTGTAGCAATTCCAATTTACTTGGTAGCTAGATTAAATCATTTAGTCAGCATGGTATTGGGAAAAGAGCACTGGGTTCTTGTCCTGACCATGATACTCGCACATTGCATGTTCTCAAACAATACACCTACATTCACTAAGCCTGATTTTTCTCATCTGTAAAACAAGAGGGTTGAACTGGACTAGACAGCACCTAACATCCTTTCCACTATTAAAATTCTACAATCCATGATCTCATGTGTATTAATTAATCAAGATTCCCTAAGTCAAGTCATCACACTCTGGGATACACTCATTGTGACAAAAAGATTCTGACATAGCTCCCAATGTTCCATGACTCTTGATGTTCATTCCCATATGTAATCCCCTGTCCTTCAGTGTGGGCTGGACCTGGCAACTTACTTCCAATCAGTAGAATACAGCAAACGTAATGTGATGTCATTTTCATGATTAAGTACAATACTGCAATGCCAGCTGATACTAATCTGATGCTAACCACCTGGGGTTAGAGCAGACTCCACAGATGTAAGGGCACAGTCCCCAACAAGACTGCCTGCATGTCACGCACCAGCTACAAGTTTAGGGGTCCCCAGGCCACCGTCACTTTTGAACAATGAGCTACAAGTTTGGGGAGATTTCACTCCTCCCACCACCAGGTTCAATAATTTACTAGAGCAGCTCACAGAATTCAGGGAAGTGCTACACTTACAGTTACAATTTTGTTATAAAGGATACAAATCAGAACAAGCCAAATGAAGAGACACACAGAACAAGTTCAGGAAGGGTCCCACACAGAGTTCCTACGTCTGCTGTCTGTAGGATCAGGACACATCACCTTCCTGGTACATCAATGTGTTCACCAGCCAGGAAGTATACCCAAACTTCAGTGTCCAGAGTTTTTTATTGGCATTCCATTATGAAGGCATGATTAACTGAATCACTGGTCATGTGATGCGATTAAACTCAATCTCCAACCTTCTCTGCTCCCTGGGATTTATGCTGAAAATTTCAACCCTCTAATCACATAGTTGGCTGTGCTGGAATGGCCAATCCCTATGCTGAAACTAGATGAGGACCCATCATGAGTTATCTCATTAGCATAAATTGAGGTGTGGTTGAGGGGCCCACCATGAGTAACAAAGACATTCCTAGAACTCTGGAAATTCCAAGGATTTAGAGGTTTTAACCTCCCAGGAACCAGGAGCAAAGACTAGACTAACTTTTTATTAAACAACATTAGGTCCCAAAATATTGTGACTTTTGTCTTGCTAGTAGAAAAACTCTTTAACTGGCTTTGATGAAGCAAATGGCAAGGTATTGAGGGAAGCCTCAGTCAGTGATGCTGGAGAAACTGAACCTCATCAACTGTGTGAGTGAGGTTGGGAGTATATCCTTCCCCAGCGGAGCCTTCAGATGAGGCCCTTGTAAATGAAAAATAAAATGCTAAGCACTCCAACTGATTGAATGGACCCCTCCTCTCAGCCAAGGGGATATCAGAGAAACCTTTAAAAAACTAGTTTGGGCTACGATGGGAAGTTGGGAGTCAGATATGCCTCATTATACTCTCCTCTCTTTGGAATTCAGGTACAACTGACCATCATTAATATTAAAGCAGAGATCTTAAGACTGACAAAACAGACTCTTTGTAGCAATAAGATGCCAAATTGCAACCTGACTCTGTGATAGCATCATGACAGTTAGCAGGCCCTGAAAGTATTTTACCCTAAAATATATTTCCCTGACCTTTTTTTTTTTTTTTTTTTTTTGAGTATGTGTGTGGTCTCTGTTGGTTTCCGGCATTCAGTAGTTCAGTCTCCAACAGACTCTTTCTTGTTTTTTTTTTTTTTTGAGACAGAGTCTCACTCTGTCACCCAGGCTGCAGTGCAGTGGCATGGTATCTCGGCTCACTTTAACCTCTGCCTCCTGGGTTCAAGCAATTCTTCCACCTAGGCCTCCAGAGTAGTTGGGATTACAGGCATGTGTCACCATGCCCAGCTAATTTTGTATTTTTGGTAGAGACAGGGTTTCACCCTGTTGGCCAGGCTGGTCTCAAACTCCTGACCTTGTGATCCAGCCACCTCGGCCTCCCAAAGTGCTGGGATTACAGGCGTGAGCCACTGCTCCCGGCCACCCTGACATTTTTTTTAATGGCTCTGCAAAGTTAACTCGTGTAGGGGAAATCCTCTTCTCTTTCCAGGTCTGTTTCTGATCCTGAAGAGATTAGCTGAGCGTTTAGCACATTTTAAAAATCTGAATAGAAAATATTTGACTGGGCGCAGTGGCTCACACATAAGGTCAGGAGTTCAAGACCAGCCTGGCCAACATGGTGAAACCCCATCTCTACTAAAAATACAAAGATTAGTCAGGCATGGTGGCACATGCCTGTAATCCCAGCTACTTGTGAGGCCAAGGCAGGAGAATCACCTGAACCCGGGAGGCAGAGGTCACAGTGAGCTGAGATAATGCCGTTACACTCCAACCTGGGCAACTTAGCAAGATTCTGTCTCAAAAAAAAAAAAAGTTTGCCATCTATTTCTTGTAAGGGTGGCCACCTGTGAGACTTCTTCTACATAATAAGAACCTTGGTCTTCACAGCCCCTTATCTTAACCCAGACACTCCTTTCTATTAATTCCTAGTCTTTAAATATTAATTTAACCCTTTCAACTAATTGCCAATGAAAAAATCTTTGAATCCTCTTACGACCTGTAAACTCCCACTTTGAGTTGTCCCACTTTTCCAGATTAACCAATATATACCTTACATGTGTTGATTTGTGTCTCCCTAAAATATATGAAAGCAAGCTGTAAGCTAACAACCTTGGGTACATGTTCTCTGGACTTCCTGGAGCTGTGTCACAGGTCATGGTCCTCCTATTTAGCTCAGAATAAATCTCTTCAAATATTTTACAGAGTTTGGCTTTTTCATCAACACCCTTGATTTCAGTCTTGTGAGAACTCCTGAAGCAGAGGACCTGGCTAAACCCTTCCCAGTTTCCTGATTCATGGTAACTGTGAAATAATAATTATGTGTTGTTTTAATCTGCCAAATTTTGAAATAATTTGTTATACAATACATGTAACTACTACGCTGGCTCTATTATGACTAAAAGTCAGTGATGTCCTGAACACAGACAATGGGAAAATTAAATTAAAGAAATAGATTTTCTATGCTAATGCTAAGTGAATGATAAAATGAGATGGATTTGTTTAAGCGGAAAACTACCAGGATTCTGAACTTCTTATCTTAGAAACAAAGTTAGAAAAGCTTGGCAATAAATCCTAATGTTAACAATGTTCATCTTAAACTGTATGCCAGGCATGGTTCTAAGTACTTTATATTAATTATCTCATTTAATTCTCACAATAATTCTGTGAGGGAGTTATACTTATTCCTATTGCAGATGGGAAAACTGAGGCACGGAAAGACTGAATGACTTACCTTAGATCAAATAGGAGGTAAGCAATAAAGTGAAGATTTGAACCCCTAGTGGCCAGAATTCAGAACTATTGCACTAAAACACTACATTACACTGCCTCCAATAAAAACTCAAACTGCAGGCTGGGCACCATGGCTCACACCTATAATCCCAGCACTTTGGGAGGCCAAAGTAGGTGAATTGCCTGAGCTCAGGAGTTCAAGACCAGCCAGGGCAAGGTGATGAAATCCAAGCTCTACAAAAAATACAAAAATTAGTCAGGTGTGGTGGTGAGCACCTGTAGTCTCAGCTACTCAGGAGGCTGAGGCAGGAGGATCACTTGGGCCTGGGAGGTCAAGGCTGCAGTAAACAGAGATTACGACACCACACTGCAGCCTCAGAGTGAGACCCTCCCCCCCAAAAAAAAAACCTCACACTGCAAAGCTTCACATTAATTTCCGAAAGTTCCACTTTCAAAGAGTTGCTTCCCCTAAGGTTTAACTACTATCTATTTATATGTCATTATTACAAAAGAGGATATAAAGTATCTCAATAATTCTACAGTTCATCATAATTAAAATAAAATCAGTTGAGTAAATTGGAACAAGGAGAATATAAAGATTAAAAAAATAGAATGAAGCTCAGAGCAAAATGAAAGCTATGAGGGTTTATTCACCGGAGAGGTAGAAATTACAAAGTTAACTCTGAATGTTCAAGATTCCAGGCAAATAAAAAATATATATGATCAATTACATGGTCCACAGAGCTCTCAAAAGATTAAAGAAAGTAGTTGCACAGGAAAAAAAATATATATATTATTCCTAGTTGAAACCAGAAGAAAATTTTTCCTGTAGGCTCCCACAAAGGAGACGCTGTGTAAATACGGTCATCAACCACCTCAAAAATATCTATAGGATGCTGAAATAATGCTATCCAGCTTCCTGCTGATGGTCCAACACATGCACAGATTTTAGAATCATTAGAAATATTGATGAAATGCCTAACTTATCTCTTTTTTCTTTTTAAATTTTCTTTCTCAATTTTTTTATTCCTCCTACTCTCTGATACCTGCTCTTTGGTGGTTTGAACATTAGTGGAAAACCTGTAAAATTTGGGGCTGAAAATGAAGACCAGATATAAAATCACTATAGCTGCTAAAATGGCTACAGGGAAGGAGAAAAGGAAGGGGAATAAAAGGAGGATGTGGTTCCCTCAATAAAGAAACTGCTTCCTTCATGTTGGCAAACTAATCCTCCTTTCTCTATATATATGTTCTGCATTCTGTTATCCCAGCAGTCACTTTTTTTTTTTTTTTTCTTTCCAGACGGAGTTTTGCTCTTGTTGCCCAGGCTGGAGTACAGTGGTGAGATCTTGGCTCACCTCAACCTCTGCCTCCCGGATTCAAGCGATTCTCCTGCCTCAGCCTCCCAAGTGGCTGGGATTACAGGCACACGTCACCGCACCTGTCTAAGTTTGTATTTTCAGTAGAGACGGGGTTTCTCCATGTTGGTCAGGCTGGTCTCGAACTCTCGACCTCAGGTGATCCTGTAAAAATACAAAAATTAGGCAAGTGTTGTGTCACGCGCCTGTAGTCTCAGCCACTCCGGAGGCTGAGACAGAAGAATCGCTTGAACCCAGGAGGCGGAGGTTGCGGCGAGCCAAGATCGCACCACTACACTCCAGCCTGGGCGACAGAGCGAGACTCCACCTTGTTAGGTATGAGTTCTAAATTTCTTTGCAAAGAATTAACATGTCAGTATGTTCAATTCTTTGCCTTCTACTTTTAAACTTAACTGCCTCATAAAGCAACCTTTTTCTATTACCCTCCACCCTGACTCATTCCGATTACCTACTCCACCCTGACTGATTCCCATCACCTGCTCCACCCCAACTCATTCCGATTACCTGCTACCTGCTCTGCCCTGACTCCTGCCAAAGCACTCACCCAGTCATTCTCTTTAAATTAACCAATCGGAATTAGTTTAGCCTGTGTGGTCTAACCCCAGCCAATAGGGGAACGACACAGCAGCAGGGGCCACGTGCGTCAGGGATAAGAACCCCTTCCCCTCCCTTGTCCAAATGTGTGCTCACCGTTGTTCCATCTGTAAGGGTGCACCCTTCTATATAGAAATACCTTGCCTTGCTGAGAATTAAAAAGAAAATTTTATACTCGAGTGCTATTCCTTTTGTGGCACCAAAACTTTATACATGACACACCTCAAAAAAGAGAAGAGACAGGGTCCCACTCTATTGCAAAGACTGGAGTGCAGTGGTGTCATCATAGCTCACTACAGACTTGAACTACGGCCTCAAGTGTTCCTCCCGCCTTATCCTCTCAAGTAGCTGGGACTACAGGTGTGTGCCCCCACACCTGGTTAATTTTTGTATTTTTTGTAGAGGTAGGGTTCTCACTGTGTTGCCCAGTCTGCCTCGAACTTCAAGTGATCCTCCCTCCCTGACCTCCCAAAGTGCTGGATTACAGGCATAATTGCATCTGGTCCTAGTCAAATTGTAAATATGCTATTCAGACACACTAGATTCAAACACTTATAGCTTCTTATTTTGAAGTTGCAATATGATTCTTATTCTTTGCTGTGAAATCTAAATCCTCCGACACCACCTTCCACAGCCCAGCAGGAGAATGTCCTGCCACACGTAGCTATTTGAAGTCTCTGGCTCACCTATTTGAATGCTCATTATTTCCTAGATTCAAATGGCCTTATAAATGCACCTATTGTATGATTATAGAAGAACTATTAAAAATAATTCAGGAAGCCAAAGGTTATAAAACAGAGACATGAGTAATTGCTTTGGTCTGTGATCGTTAAATGGCATCCATAAAAGGCCAAGCATTTAAAGTGGGGCAGGATAAGGCAAAACACAGCACAACTTCCCAGAATGTCCTTTAGCAGATCAATGCTTATGGTTGTCTAATTTCATGTGATTATTAGAATAGACAAGTGAAGGCCAGGCGAGGTGGTTCATGCCTGTAATCCCAGCACTTTGGGAGGCCGAGGTGGGTGGATTCCTTGAGCTCAGGAGACCAGCCTGGCAACATGGTAAAACCCCATCTCTACTAAAAACACAAAAAATTAGCCAGGTATGGTGGCATGTGCCTGTAGTCCCAGCTACTCAGGAGGCTGAGGTGGGAGAACCACCTGAGCCCAGGAGGTCAAGGCTACGGTGAACTGTGGTCAAGCCACTGCATTTCTGCCTGGGTAAATGGAGGGAGACCCTGTTCAAAAAAAAAAAAAAAAAAAAAAAAAAAAAAAAAAAAAAAGACAAGTGAGTCTCAAAGGTAAGGACTAACCCTTACCGTGAAGGGGACTTCTCAGAATCTGGAGAAGCGGACTATGTAAATTGAAATCACATTATGATGTTACACTATTATTTATATTGGTAAAAGGACAAATGCATATTTTTGTTGTAAAAACTTCTTCTTCTTTTTTTTTTTTTAATGGAAGGAGTCTCCTTCTGTGGCCCAGGCTGGAGTCCAGTGGCATGATCTTGGCTCCCTGCAACCTCCACCTCCCGGGTTCAAGCGATTCTCCTCCCTCAGTCTCCCGAGTAGCTAAGATTACAGGTGTGCACCACCACACCCGGCTAATTTTTGTATTTTCAGTAGAGACAGGGTTTCACCATGTTGGTCAGACTGGTCTCAAATTCCTGAGCTCAAGTAATCTGCCTGCCTTGGCCTCCCAAACGCTGGGAAAGGCGTGAGCCACCATGCCTAGCCCTGTAAAATTTCTAAAAGTAGCATTTGCAAAAAATAATCTTGGTTGCTGAGAATACAAGAAACAATGATTCTCAGAGTCATAAGAAAGCAGGAGAAATGAGGGTGTGCCTTTCTGTGGATACACTCAGCACCTCAGGACAGGACCTGGGATGGTTATGATTATAAAAGATAATGGGGGCTGTGCACAGTGGCTCATGCCTGTAATCCCAACACTCTGAGAGGCCAAGGCAGGAGAATCAGTTGAACCCAGGAGTTCAAGACCAGCTTGAGCAACATCATAAGATGTTTCTACAAAAACAAAATTTAAGTTAGCTGGGCTTGGTGGTGTGCACCTGTAGTCCCAGCTACTCCAGAGGCTGAGGCAGGAGGATTGCTTGAGCCCAGGAGTTTGAGGCTGCAGTGAGCTATGATCACAACACTACACTCCAGCCTCTGACACTACAGGTGACAAAGTGCAACCCTGTATTAAATAAAAAGAAAAAAAAAGATAATCAGGATATAAAAGAAGACATGGACTTAAAAGTTGAGAAAATTGGCTGGGCGTGGTGGCTCATACCTGTAATCCCAGCACTTTGGGAGGCCAAGGCGGGCAGATTACGAGGTCAGGAGTTCAAGACCAGCCTGACCAACATGGTGAAACCCCATCTCTACAAAAAATACAAAAATTAGCCGGGCGTGGTGGCGCATGTCTGTAATTCCAGCTACTCAGGAGGTTGAGGCAGGAGAATCGCTTGAACCTGGAAGGTGGAGGTTGCAGTGAGCCAAGATCATGCCACTGCACTCCAACCTGGGTGACAGAGCGAGAGACTCTGTCTCAAAAAAAAAAAAAAAGTTGAGAAACATTGTACCAGCCAATGGGCCATGTCTAACTCATCTTCCTTTCCCCCATGCTAAAATTCCATTAAACAAAATTCTAGGACAAATAAATCCAAATACATCTAATCGATGGTGATGGAATGAATATCAGTGGTCGCTTGGGGCAGGGGGTGTGGAAAATGGAAACCGATTGGAAAGGGGCACAAGGAAACCTTTCAGGGTGATGAAAATGTCCTATATCTTGATTGTGGTGGTGGTTGTATGAGGATATATATTTATTATTCATCAAACTGTACCAATAAGTGTGTACACTTTATTATATGCAAATTATACCATTATTAAGGCTTTTTTTAAGACTATGTTGCCCAAGGTGAACTTGAATTCCTGGGCTCAAACAATCCTCCAGCCTCACCCTCCCGAGTAGCTGGGACTACAGGTACATGCCACCACTCCCAGCTATTAAGTTGATTTTAAAAGGAACCACAACATGTTCAAAAGAGAACCCTTGCCCTAAACCTGCTCCTCAAGTCTTCCCCATCTCAGGAAATGTCAACTCCATTCTTTCATTTATTTAGATCTTGGAGTCATCTTTGACTGCTTTGTCTATTTAATCTACGTTTTCTTTATTTTCATCTATGTTTGAAGGATATCCAGACCCTGATCTCTTCCTAGTACTTTTCCCTCTTCCATCCTGGTGCAAGCCACTATCATCTCACTGACGCAGGAAACTCTGAACTGGTCCCCTGCTTTCATAGCCTCCTGACTTCTCAACTATTCTCCCTGACATGGCCAGAGTGATCCATTTGCAATATTTTTGCTCACATGACTCCTGCGCTCAACACCCCCCATAGTTTCCTTTCTAATTCAGTATAAATTCCAAAGTGCTTACATGGCCTGCAAAAGACCCTACGTGATCTGTCCCCAACCCTCTCCCTCATATTCACGTATTCTCTCCCACCCTCAACGCACACACCTCTACACTTCTCATTACAATTCTCTTTACTCACTAGGCTCACTATCCTCCATGCTGTTTTTCAAACACACCAAGCACACTTCCGCCTCAGGACTTTGACTTGTGCCTTTGCCTTCAATAACATTGACATCCTCCCAGATATCCCAAGGCCTCATCAGAGAAGTCATCACTAACTGGCCCATATAATAGCATTCCATCTCTCTCTCTATCCCTCAATCCTGCTTTATTTTTCTTCATCGCACTTATCTTACATATTGTATGTGTTTCTTTCTCTCCCATAACTAGAATGTATTTTGTATGTTTTGTTTGCTGCTGCTGTATACCAAGAGCCTAGAGCAATACCTGGCACATTAAAGATGATCAACACATTTTTGCTAAATGAATTAATGAATCCATTTTTCTTTCCTTTCAAGTCCTGACCATGAATATCTTAAAATTGCCCTGGCTAAAATGTAACTCTTGGCTGGGCATGCTGGCTCACACTTGTAATCCCAGCACTTTGGGAGGCCAAGGTGGGCGGATCACCTGAGGTCAAGAGTTCAAGACCAACCTGACCAATGTGGTGAAACCCCGTCTCTACTAAAAATACAAAAATTCCCCAGGTGTGGTGGTGGACACCTGTTGTCCCAGCTACTCAGGAGGCTGAGGCAGGAGAATCACTTGAACCCGGGAGGCAGAGGTTGCAGTGAGCTGATGTAGTGCCACTGCACCCACCCTGGGTAACAAAGTGAGACTCTCGCTCAAAAATAAATAAATAAATAAATAAATAATAAAAATAAAATGTAACTCTTGGTTATTCTCATTGTGCTCAAACATGTGCCTCCTTTAGTCTGTTCTTCCCATTTAATGGCATCATCCTTCACCTTGGTGCTCAAAAGACTAGAAATCATCCTTGATTCCTCTCCTTACCTCATCTACTGCATTCAATCCATCAAAGATCCTTTTATTAATAGATTTATCTCCAAAATATATCCTAATCCATCTCTTTCCTTATATCTCTACTGCCACCATCCTAGCGCAAGCCAACATTGTCTCTGCCCTGGAATATTAAAATAGATTCCTGACTATTCTACCGATATCCTCTTCCAATTCAATATCCACACAGAAGCTGGTGACATTTACTTTTAGTGGTGGTTGTTTTTTCTTGTTTGTTTGTTTGTGAGTTTTTTTTTTTTTTTTTTTTTGAGACACCCAGGCTGGAATATAGTGGTGCATTCTCAGCTCACTGCAACCCTCGCCTCCCAGGTTAAAGCAATTCTCCTGTCTCAGCTTCCCCAGTAGCTGGGATTACAAACGTGTGCCACCACACTAGGCTAATTTTTGTGTTTTTAGTAGAGACGGGGTTTTGCCATG
Source organism: Mandrillus leucophaeus (assembly GCF_000951045.1). Taxonomy (NCBI): domain Eukaryota; kingdom Metazoa; phylum Chordata; class Mammalia; order Primates; family Cercopithecidae; genus Mandrillus; species Mandrillus leucophaeus. The sequence continues at coordinate 706,425 of NW_012106975.1, read as the reverse complement.
TTGGCCAGGCCGGTCTCAAATTCCTGACCTCAGGTGATCCGCCCACCTCAGCCTCCTAAAGTGCTGGAATTACATGTGTGAGTCACCACGCCCAGCTGCTGGTGACATTTTCAAATCAGAATATGTTATTTCCTGATGAAAAGACCACAAACTTCAGTGTCCAGAGTTTTTACTGCCATTTCATTATGTAGGCATGATTGATGTAGGTCATGTGCTGTGATTAAACTCAATCTCCAAACTCCTCTGCTCCCTGAAAGTTGAGTTGAAAGTTCGAACCCTCTAATCACATAGTTGGTCATTCCAGCATGGCCAATGACTATACTGAAACTATTTAGGGGTCCATCAGGAGTCATCTCATTAGCATAAATTCAGGTGTGGTTGAGGGGCCCACCATGAGTAACAAAGACACTGGTATAACTCAGGAAATTCCAAAGATTTAGAGGTTACCTCTCAGGAACCAGAACCAAAGATCAGGCAAATTCTGTGTTATACAACAGACCAACAGTTCTGGTCTGAATGTTTAGCTTCCTTGAGCCCTTAGAATAAAATGTAGTCATCTTCCTATGGCCTAGAAGACTCTGTGTGATCTACCTCTTGCCTATTACCTCCCTCTCATTATCATCTACCCCCCTGGCTTTCTTTCAGAAGCACCAAGTTCATTCTGACCTGGTATTCTCTTGCTTGATTCTGCGATGGTTAATTTTATATGTCAACCTGACAGGGCTATGGGGTGAAACGGCCTTTTGAAGACTCAGTGACTCAAATGTCCATGGTCTCCACTTCTACTACTAAAGGAAAATGCACTTATAAAGAGATGGAAGAGATGTATTAGAGAACGTTTGCAAGTATTCCTGTTGCAAGTAAACATGAAACTACTTTACCAACTTCTACCAATGTTGAAATATCTTATGTTCCAATATTAGCCACTCTGACCTTAAAATATTCAAACTCTTTAATTCATTAATGTCTGATATAGTTTGGACATTTGTCCCCTCCAAAACTCATGTTGAAATGTAATCCCCAATGTTGGAGGTAGGGCATGGTAGGAGGTGTTTGGGTCATATTCGCAGATCCCTCATGAATGTCTTGGTCCTGTGCTCACAATAATGAGTGAGTTCTCATAAGATCTGGTTGTTTAAAAGTGTGTGACACATCCTGCCTCCCTTGCTGCCTGTCTCCTGCTCTTACTCTTTCCATGTGACGGGGCAGCTCCCACTTCACCTTCCACCATGATTGTAAGCTTCCTAAGGCTCCACTAGAAACAGATGCTAGAGCCATACTTGTACAGCCTGCAGAACTGTAAGCCAGTTAAACCTCTCCTCTTTTCTTTATAAATTACCCAACCTCAGTTATTTCTTTGTAGCAATGCAAGAACAGCCTAACACAATGTCACTCCTGATAAATTATTCTAAAATATTTTTAATTTTTAATTTTAATCTATAATGTAAGTAAAAAATTAGAAACTACCAGAGTGTCCAATATTTGGTAAATGGATGGGTTAACTATAGGCATTTTTTCTTTTTGAGATGGAGTCTCGCTCTGTCACCCAAGCTAGAGTGTATTGGTGCCATCTCGGCTCACTGCAAACTCTGCCTCCTGGGTTCAAGCAATTCTCCTGGCCTCAGCCTCCCAAGTAGCTGGGATTACAGGCACCCGCCACCACACCCAGCTAATTTTTGTATTTTTAGTGGAGAACAGGTTTCACCATGTTGGACAGGCTGGTCTCGAACTCCTGACCTGAAATGAGCTGCCTGCCTCAGCCTCCCAAATTGCTGGGATTACAGACGTGAGCCACTGTGCCCAGCCTAGACATTTAACATTATAATTACCAACTGCTATGGTCTGAATGTCTATGCCCCCCAAAATTCATATATTGAAACCTATTCCCTAATGTGATAGTATTAAGAGGTGGGGGTTTGGGGAGGTGATTAGGTTATAAGGGTGGAGCCCTTACGAATGAGATTAGTGCCCTTATGTAAGAGGTCCAAGAAAACTTACTCATCCTTCCCACCAGGTAGGGACACAGCAAGAAGGCATCATCTATGAAATAGAATGAGCCTTCACTAGACATGAAATCTGCTGGCACTTTAATCTTGGACTCTGCAGCCTCTAGAACAGTATGTAAGATATAAATTTATATTGTTTATAAGCCACCAAGTTTATGGTATTTTTATTACAGCAGTTTGAATGAACTAAGTCACCAACCTTATATATCATCAAGGAAAAAATACTTCTAATATGTTATATACATTTTTTAAACACCAAAATGTATTTACTTTTTTTTTTAGACAGAGTCTTGCTGTGTCACCTAGGCTGAAGTGCACTGGCACAATCATGGCTCACTGCAGCCTCAACCTCCTGGACTCAACTGATCCTCCTGCCTCAGCCTCCCAAATAACTTGGACCACAGGTGCTCGCCACCATGCCTGGTTAATTTTTTATTTGTATTTTTTGTAGAGACAAGGTCTTGCTATGTTGCCCAGGCTGGTCTTGAATTCCTGGGCTCAAGCAATTCTCCCATCTCAGTCTCCCAAAGTGCAAAGTTTAAATCTGTAAATTTTTGGCCGGGTGCGCTGGCTCACATTTGTATTCTCAGCACTTTGGGAGGCCAAGGCGAGTAGATCACTTGAGGTCAGAAGTTCATGACCAGCCTGGCCAACACGGTGAAACCCTGTCTCTACAAAAAATACAAAAATGGTGCCATGTACCTGTATCCCCAATTACTCAGGAGACTGAGGCCAAGAATTGCTTGAACTCAGGAAGCAGAGGTTGCAGTGAGCCGAGATTGTGCCACTGCACTCCAGCCTGGGTGACAGAGTGAGACCTTGTCTCAAAAAAATATAATAAATAAATAAATTTGTAAATGTTTATGTTAAAAATACGTGAAATAAGAGTATAGTATGCAAAGAATTGCAGAGAAGTGAAACTACTGTATTAGAATAGCAAAAATAGAGAGGTAGTTTACGTTTTCTAAATTTTTCTTTAATGCTGGTTCAATAAATTTTTACAAGAAAAATTTTATACAAAACAAAATGATGTTTACTTTCAGATCTTATGGGTACTATTCAGCAATGTATGCCTGAAGACCGGTTTTTCCAAACCTGCTGAACCTAAGAACTCCCTGAAGTTCTTGTTAATATAGGTTCCCTGGACCCACCCCAGATGCATTGAATCCACATCTCCAGAGAAGGTACCCAAGAACCTTTGTCTTTAATAAGCACTGATGATTTGGCAACCACTAATTTAGGGCAGCAAATGACATCATTGTGACTTGAAAGAGCCTGTGTCCACCAATTGACTTGCACCCATAAGTATATGTTTCTCATGCCTCCTTATTCCCTCTTATTAAAGAACCTCAACCTTGTTCTTCTATGAGCTCAAAGGATAGCAATGTTCTCAAGTAATACATACTAACAGAAAAGAAAATTAGAACCTGACTTAGGTTACTCAATGAATTACAGGTAGAGAGCAGACCAAAATACTGTTTATGCAATCTGCAGGCAGAAAAAATGAAGCTATTTTTTTAAGTGACATTAAAATGATTGCAATGATAGATTGGGAAGAGGGTAATAACAGAAGAAGGAAGTAGATAGAAACACAAAATCAAGCTTCCTATAGTCAGAGGGAAAGATACCCCTGTTCCTTCATTTTCCTTCCCACCCTCAGCCCAAGTTAAGGGTAAGTGGCTACATAGTCAGAGTCTGTCCAGGAACCCAGCTCAAGTTTTGTTAGGCTAAATGCTGTGAAGAAGTTCCCAGGGGGAAATGGTGGCCATATATTCATTTCCATTATGTGACAAGGGGGAAGGGTGTTTCCAGAACCTGTCAAATGAACTGTGAAGATACGTACTGGGAGAGTCAAGAGAAAGAACAAAGTACAAAACAGGTCAAGTGACTCAGTGGTTTGGTTCTAGACCGCATACCCCCTTTTTTAGGCAACAGCCAAACTGATGATGAGAGCAGCCAAGTTACTTAGCGCCCCTATAGTAGTCTGTTCTCACACTGCTATAAAGAACTGCCTGAGACTGGGTAATTTATAAAAGGAAGAGTTTTAATTGACTCATAGTTCCGCATGGCTGGGGAGGCCTCAGGAAACTTTAATCACGGCAGAAGGAGAAGCAAATACGTTCTTCTTCACACAGCGGGAGGAGAGAGAAGAATGAGAATCAAGCGAAAAGAGAAGCTCCTTATAAAACCATCACAGCTTGTGAGAGCTTCACTATCACAAGAACAGCATGGGGGAAACCACTCCCATGATTCAATTACCTCCCACCAGGTCCCTCCCACCACACATGTGGATTATGGAAACTACAACTCAAGATGAGATCTGGGTAGGGACACAGCCAAACCATATCAGCCCTCCACTGTACTGGACAAGAGCCTCCCCCTACTATGCACCTTGCTGGCCCAGCCCATAAGATTAGGCAACTGCCTGCCCTGGTTTTCCACTTAACTCTGCAAGTTCACACTTAGTCCAGCCCTGAACATTACTAGCTCACCTAGGAATTCTCGTGGATGCCTTTTTCTCATCAGCCTCTCCCCATTCACCTCCTGCTGTCTGAGATGATTTCTTAAACCATAGTTCTGCCAAATATTGCTCCAATCCACTAGACAAAATGTCCTTTGATAAGAATATCATGATCCATGTGCCACTGCACCCCAGCCTGGGCAACAGAATGAGACACTGTCTCAAAAAAAGAAGAAAAAGAAAAAGAAAGAAAGAAAAAAGTCATGGTCCAGTTTGTGAAACCCCTTGGGTTAATGGACTGCTGGCTCCTCCATCCTAAGGAGCAGTTTCTCCCACTCTGGTTCCACCTAGTGTCTTAACCTAAGCCCTTGACATTGTACTCAAGTCATCATAAGAGATGACTGATAGACAAAGGACATCAGAATGATGCTCAATGATGCACGCCTGCATCTGAAATTTTGTAATAGTGCTGAGGATAAATACACCTTTACAGGGTAACAATTGTTTATTTCCTTCAGAGACAACAATGCCTCAAGAATCTCAGAACCTGAGCAGAAAGGCAGGCATGTAGCTCTTTAAAAGTTCTTCTCCCCAGTCTCCTACTTTCTGAGATGCATTCAAATCTGGTGAATGGGGTCTGAACCACAATTATTAGTTCAGAACCCATCATTTAAATTCAGAAATATTCCTGACACCCCCAAATCTTCAGCCCTTGCCATCCAGTTTTCTCCTATAATATTAGTTCTCCCATTTCATGCCTCCAAATCTGCAATCCACCCTTCTCAGTTTTTGGCGTCTTCTGTTCTGACATGTGACAAGTTGCCTTTGCCCCTTAACTCTGTCCTCACTTCCTAATCTGGTTCTGATGTACTTCTGCTGCACCTGCTTCCACTGCTGATACCCTAAAACATGCTTCCTCCAGTAGGTGCAAGACAATGACCAGGGGACAGTAAAGACATCAGAAATTCTGTGTGGTGTATTTCTACCCAAAATTTGCAGACTTCTTCTTTTGAAAGCTGCAGAATCATTCTGGCTTACTGTTTATGGCTTAGGACTCCAAACCATGGTGTCACATTTAAATGAAACCTAGAAAAAAAATGAAGCAGTTATTAATGAGAGTTGTCATCTCCAGGACTGTAATTTCTGTCAAAGACTTCATAGACAGAAGTCTCCAGTTAGTCTTAAATCAGAAACACTTGATCCTGAAGCTGCATAGATTAGGATTTCACTTGGGGAAGAGGATCCTTCACAGTGCATACGGACTGTAGCTCACACAGCTGACAGCTGCTCTATCCACAAATGCCCAATCCCTGAAAATGGCAGGCAGTGATGCTGAACCCTCATTGTTAAACAGCTGAACAAACACCTCACCCCTATTCCAGACCAATGGCTAATTAACTTTGAACACTGCCCATTGTGCATCATTATAGTTTTGTCTAATTCATTAGATATTTGCAAGCTTCTACTATGCCAATGTACCATGTCAGGTACTCGAGGCATACAAAGATAAATGAGACAAGTTCTCAGCTGGACGCAGTGGCTCATACCTGTAATCCCAGCCCTTTGGGAGGCCAAGGCAGGCAGATCACTTGAGGTCAGGAGTTTGAGACCAGCCTGGCCACATAACATGGTGAAACCCCGTCTCTACTAAAAATACAAAAATTAGCCAGGTGTGGTGGTTGGGCGCCTGTAATCCCAGCTACTCAGGAGGCAGAGACTGGAGAATCACTTGAACCTGGGAGGCAGACATTGCAGTGAGCCAAGATCGTGCCACTGCACTCCAACCTGGGCAGACTCCATATCAAAAAAAAAAAAAGAGACAAGTTCTGTCTTGAGAAGAATTATAAATCCAAACCTAGATTTTAAAAATCAAACATATTTATTTATTAGAAAAAGTCAAATGATGACCTATCTCCCACAAAGCTTTATGAAAATCACTTAAATAGAGGCCAGTGTCTGAAACTAAGAGGAAAATGGCAAAGAAAAAAAAAAGTAAAAAGAGTTCTGAAATAGTTACTGCTCAGAAAATTGAATTACAATGGTACTATGAATTTCAGTACTCAGTTACACAATTACCGCAGCTTTTTTACAGATTTGGGGGTAAAATATAAATACAGACAGAGCCTACAGTATGCCTGAGAAACAGGTGTGGAGCTTATTTACCATGAGATTCTCAGTGTTTCTGATTTGGTAGATCTTGGGTACGGTGCAAAAACCTTAATTTTTTTTTAAACAAGATCTTGCTGTGTTGCTCAGGCTTGCCTCAAACTCCTGGGCTCAAGGGATCCTCCCTCCTCAACCTCCTGAGTAGCTAGGACCACAGGTGTGTGTCACTGCACCTGGCTAGAACCTTACTTATTATTATTATTATTATTATTATCATCATTTGCATTTTCTGTAGAGACGGGGTTTCACCATGTTGGCCAGACTGGTCTTCAACTCCTGTCCTCAAGTGATTGCCCACTTCACCCTCCCAAAGTGCTGAGATTACAGGCATGAGCCACCACACCCAGCCTAGAACCTTAATTTTTAACAAACGCTTCAGATGTTTCTGATCCAAGTTTCTCACCAGAATTTTGAGAAATACTGACCTTTAGCAACAAGAGATAGATAGATAATGCCTAGCTGGCTCAAGACTAAATTGGGATATTGAGATTCAAATATCCAAATGCCCTGCTGTCTACCAACTCCTCAGCCCTCATTATCCTCCATTAAAATGTTCTCTGACTAAAGGTCATTACCCTAAGTGAAATAAATCCGAATCAGAAAGTCAAATACTACATGTTCTTACTTCTAAGTAGCAGCTAAACAACGGGTACACATGGGCATACAGAGTAGAATAATGGACACTGGAGACTCCACAAGGTGGCAAGGTGGAGAGGGGATGAGGGTTGAAAAATTACTTATTGCATGCAATGTTCTCTATTTGGGCGATGGGTACACAAAAAGCCAGAGTTCACTACTATATAATATATGCAAAAGAAATCTGCACTTGTACCCCTAAATCTATTTTAAAAAGTTAATTAATTTTTTTAATAAAATAAAATGTTCTCTGAAAGTGAGAGAAGGGTCCTGCAGCAAGTGAAAGATGCCAACGCTTAAGATGCATTTGCTTTATGAAGCTGGGCATGGTGACTCATGCCCTGTAATCCCAGCACTTTGGGAGGCCACGGCAGGTGGACTGCTTGAGCTCAGGAGTTCGAGACCAGCCTGGGAAACAGGGCAAAACCCAGTATCTACAAAAAAATACAAAAATTAGTCAGGCATGTGGTATGCACCTGTAGTCCCAGCTATGCAGGAGGCTGAGGTGGGAGGATGGCTTGAGCCTGGGAGGGGGAGACTGCAGTGAGCCAAGATCGCACCACTGCTCTCCAGCCTGGGCAATACAGCAAGACCCTGTCTAAAAAAAAAAAAAAAAAAGATTCATTTGCTTTATGGAAAATCCAATTCTGCATAGAAGTGAGCCATGAAAATATTTGGGTAAAGGACTTTCCAGGCCAAAAGAATGATGCTGAGGAGGGAGAAAGTTTGGTGTGAGAAGGAAAGAAAGACAGTGAGACTGAAGCAAAAGAGAGAAGAGGCATAAACCGTGAGGTCAGAGCAAACCCAGAAGACAGACCTTATCACATCTTATGTGTCTTTGTGAGGATGTTGGCTTTTTATTGAGTGGAATGGGATCCATTGAGCAAAGAGATGTGATCAGACTTATATTACAATAGCATCATTCTAGCTGCTGGATTGAGAACAGACTGAAAGGGGGTCGGGGGGATGCAGGGACATCAGTTAAGAGGCTGTTACAATAACCCAGACAAGAGATGATGGCAACTTGGTCAAGCATCAGAGATGGTAAGAAGTGGTAAGATTCCCAACGTGTTCCAAAAGTGAAGCCTATGGGATTTGCTGATGGATTGGATGTGGGATGTGAAAGAGAGGAGTCAAGAATGATTTCAACTAAGGAGGATGGGGTTTCCTTGTGGGGTAATGAAAATATTCTAAAATGGATTGTGGTGATGGTTACATTACTGTGAATATACTAAAAGCCAGTGAATTGTATACTTTAGGTGGATAAACTGTTCGATACATATAATATCTCAATAAAATTGCTTTTTTAAAAAAAAGAATGATTTCAAGATTTTTGGTCTGAGCAACAGGAAGAGTGAAGTCACCCCTCTAACGAAATAAGGAACACTTTGAGAAGAACCAGTTTAACGGAGCTCGGTTGGGGATACAGTAAGTTGGGAGATGCTACATTTGAGATGCCTATTAAATATCTAAATAGAGAAACTCCTTAGGCAGTTGGATATTTGAATCTCAAATTCGCAAGAATGGTCTGGGCTGGAGATATGTTTGTTTTAAAAGCCAAGCACAGTGGCTCCCACTTGTAATCCTAGCACTTTGGGAGACCAAGGTGGGAGGACTGCTTGACCTCAGGAGTTTGAGACCAGCCTGAGCAACATAGCAAGACCTCATCTCTACCTAAAAACTTGGTGGTATGTGCCTGTAGTCTCACAGTCTCAGTTACCTTGGAGGCTGAGGTGAGGATCACTGCAACCTAGGGCATAAAGGCTGCAGTGAGCTATGATCAAGCCACTGTTCTCCAGCCTGGGCGACAGGGCAAGACCCTGTCTCAAAAATAAATAAATAAAATTTTTTTAATTGTAATAAATAAAAATTAAAAGGACTAGATGAGATCACCTAGAGAGTTAATGAAGGCAATAAAGAGAAGAGGTCCATCTGGGCGTGGTGGCTCATGCCTGTAATCCCAGCACTTTGGGAGCCCGAGGCAGGTGGATCATGAAGTCAGGAGTTCCAGACCAGTCTGACCAACATGGTGAAACCCTGTATCTACTAAAAATGCAAAAATTAGCCAGGCGTGGTGGCGGATGCCTGTAATCCCAGCTACTCAGGAGGCTGAGGCAGAAGAATCGCTGGAACCCAGGAGGCGGAAGTTGCAGTGAGCCCAGATTATGCAACTGAACTCCAGCCTGGGCGACAGAGTGAGACTCCGTCTCAAAAAAAAAAAAGAGAGAGAGAGAGAAGAGGCCCAAGGACTGGGCCCTGGGACACAGCAATGTTAATTACGAGGGAGATGTTTTGGTTGCTATAGCCTTGTAGTGATTTGAACTCAGATAATGTGATGCCTCCAGATTTGTTCTTTTTGCTTTGGATTGCTTTGGCTTTTCAGGCTCTTTTTTGATTCCATATGAATTTTAGGGTTGCTTTTTCTAATTCTGTGAAAAATGACATAGTACTGGTATAAAAGTAGAAACACAGACCAATGGAACAAAACAGAGAACCCAGAAATAAAGCCAAATGCCTGTAACCAATGGATCTTCAACAAAGCAGACAAAAACACACACTGGAGAAAGGACACCCTATTCAATACATGGTGTTGGGATAATTGGATAGCCACATGCTGAAGAATGAAACTGGATCCGTATCTCTCCCCACATACAAAAATTAACTCAAAATAGATTACAGACGTACATGTAAGACCTGAAACCATTAAAATTCTAGAAGAAAACATAGGAAAACTTCTTCTGGACATTGGCCTAAGCAAATAATTTATGACTAAGACAACAAAAGCAAAAGCAAGAAAACCAAAAATAAATAAATGAGACTTAATTAAACTAAAAAACTGTCTGCACCACAAAAGAAATAATTAACAAAGTAAATAACCTACAGAATGGGAGAAAATATTCACAAACTATACATCTGACAAAGGACTAATATCAAAAATCCACAGAGAACTGAAAAAAAATCAAGAAAAAAAAATCCCATTGAAAAGCAGGCAAACGACATGAACAGACATTTTTCAAAAGAAGATATGCAAATGGCCAAGAGGTTGGGCGCGGTGGCTCTCACCTGTAATCCCAGCACTTTGGGAGGCCAAGGCAGGCAGATCTCTTGAGGTTAAAAGTTCGAGACCAGCCCAGCCAACATGGTGAAACCCCATTTCTACTAAAAACACAAAAATTAGCCAGCGTGCTCATGCACGCTTGTCATCCCAGCTACCTGGGAGACTGAGGCGGGTAGATCATTTGAACCCAAGAGGCAGAGGTTGCAGTGAGCCAAGATCGTGCCATGGCACTCTAGCCTTGGCGACAAAGCAAGACTCCATCTCAAAAACAACCAAACAAACAAATGGCCAAGAAACATATGAAAAAATATACAGCATCACTACCCATCAGGGAAATGCAAATTAAAACCACAATGAGATACTACCTGACCTCAGTCAGAATGGTCATCATTAAAAAATTCATGGCCAGGCAAGGTGGCTTACACCTGTAATCCCAGCACTTTCAGAGGCCAAGGCAGGCGTATCACTTGAGGTCAGGAATTCGAGACCAGCATGGCCAACATGGTGATACCCTGTCTCTATTAAAAATACAAAAATTAGCCAGGTGTGTGGCAAGCGCCTGTGGTCCCAGTTACTCAGGAGGCTGAGGCAGGAGAATCACTTGAACCCAGGAGGCAGAGGTTGTAGTGAGCTGAGATTGTGCCACCGCACTCCAGCCTGGGCGACAGAGCAAGACCCTGTCTCAATAAATAAACAAATAAATAAATAAATCCAAAAATGATAGATGTTGGTGTGAATGCATTGAAAAGCGAACATTTATACACTGTTGGTGGGAATGTAAATTAGTACAACCTCTGTGGAAAACAGTGTGGAGATTTCTCAAAGAACTAAAAGTAGATCTACCATTCAATCCAGCAATCCCACTACTGGGTGTCCACTCAAAGTACGAGAAGTCATTATATCAAAAAGACACCTAAACCCATACGTTTATTGCAGCATGATTCACAACTACATAGATATAGAATCAATCTAAGCATCCGTCAACCAATGTGTGGATAAGTATATACTACATTTATATCCCATGGAATACTACTCAGTCACAAGAAAAATGAAATAATGTATTTTGCAGCAACTTAGAACTGGAGGCCATTATCCTAAGTGAAGTAACTCAGGAATGGAAAACCAAATAATGCATGTTTTCACTTATAAGTAGGAGCTAAGCTGTGGGTACACAGTGGTGTAATGGACATTGGAGACTCAGAAGCAGAGAGGGAGGTGAGAGATGAAAAATTACCTGTTGGGTACAATTTACACTATTTAGGTGATGAGTACACTAAAAGCCCAGACTTCACCACTATGTAATTCATTCATGTAAGCAAAAACCACTTGTACCCTAAAGCTATTGAAATTACATAGTAATAATTTTAAAAGATGCAATTGATTGATAAGGTATAAGATTGTCTTGAAAATTTAATTTGTTACAATAATTTCAGTCTTGTGTAAAGCTGCTAGAGCTAGTACACTGAATAAAGACTCTCTAGGAAGTGTTACCATATCAACAAATGCAATCAGATCTAAAAAGGAAAAAAAAAAAAAGAATGAGGGAGATGAAGAGAGGTAGAGGAAAGGCCAGCGGAATAGAAGGAAAATCAGGATGGCATACTGACCTGAAAGTCAAGTGCAGGAAGTGTTTTAAAGAGGGTAGAATCATCAACTGTCAAATGCTCCTGACAAGTCAAGTAAGGTGAGTACTAAGAATTGACCCTTGGATTTAGCAATGTGGAGGTCCCCAGAGAACTTAATAAGAGCCATTTTGATGATATGGTCAGAGTAAAAGCCTGACTGAAGTGGGATCAAGAGAGAATATGAGAAGAGAAATTGGAGGCAGCAGCAAGAGTGGCCAACTCTTTTATGACATTTGACTGTGAAGAGAAGGACAGAGATGGGGTAGTAGCTGGAAGAGTAGATGAGGTGAAGAGATGTTCTCCTAAGATGGGAGAACTAATGGCATGTGTGTATGTGGAAGAGAAATAGAAGCAATCAGAAGAAACATCCACAGACTCTTATATTTACCCATCAGTCTGCACCTACCCATGTGCTCTGCCTCCTCTTCTGTTACTTTGGATGAACTTTTTCAGTTCCCAGCTGACACCCACATTTCCACTTGCGTAACAGATCCTGTCCTCTCTCCTCTGCTCAAGAAATCAGCAATTCCTTCTCTCCCACTAAAGTTTCCTTGTCTCCCACTAAAATTTCTCTCTTTACCTACTATTTTGACATTGAAATAAAAAGTCAGGTCAATAGTTGGATGGGTGATTGAAGGAGTGAGAAGAGAGGAGAAGATGTAAAATAACCATTTAGAAAAAGAGTAGAGGAAGTCAACTTGGAAAATATGCAGTGACTGCAGGGCAGCAGTAGAATCCACTGGAGGGTCACAATTACAAAGTTAAAGTGAAAACAGTCAGCGAGGTTGCATATATTTTGGTAGCCACTCTCAGTTCTCTAATGCAGGAAGGAGTAAGTAGAGAGTTGGATTTAACAATATTCTAACCTGGCCGGGCATGATGGCTCACACCTATAATCCCAGCACTTTGGGAGGCTGAGGCAGGCGGATCACTTGAGGTCAGGAGTTCAACATGGTGAAACCCCCCTCTACTAAAAATACAAAAATTAGTCGGCTGTAGCGGTGGACGCCTGTAGTCCCAGCTACTTGGGAGGCTGAGGCAGGAGAATTGCTTGAACCCGGAAGACGGAGGTTGCGGTGAGCTGATATCGCCCCACTACACTCCAGCCTGGGCAACAGAGTCAGTGAGATTCCATCAAAAAAAAAAAAAAAAAAAAAAGGAAAAGAAACAGTAACTGTAGCAGGGAATTGGAACAATGAGGGATTGGCTAGTAAGAAATAAAGAAAACTCTAAAGAATAAAAGAACAGCAAATATAAGTAGTAGCCATGTTCTTTGAGCTGGGATAGAATATCCAAGGAAAAGGCTCCCCAGGCCCAGGACCCAGATCTTGGAGGGCACAGGTATGGCTCACTAGGCAGCAGAGAAGTCGCTGTGGTTCTGTGTTGGCAGAACTTGCTGGAAATCTGCCCTTTGGAATTTACCAGAAATCTGTCCTCTAAGATGTCAGGGAAAGCAGGTCATGGAGAGGTGTTGCACCAGAGACACTTTACTACAAAGCAATTCAAGGGAGAAGGTGATGCCAAGGGAAGCTGCTGGTCAATAGGTGCTACTGACTACCCTGCCAGGCAGGACATGGTGCTGGAGAATCCACCTGTGTGCTACAGGAGCTGCCAAGCAAACACACCAAAACCAGGAAGCAAAACTCTGCTCTTGCAATGTCTCCCCGGAGCCCTCTACTGACATAGCTTTACACTGCGCGAGCTGATAAAGAAGAAAACATTTAATGGGCCCATATGTACTTTCACAAAGCAGGCAAAAAAGGGTGAATTTAGAGCTCAGAGGCAATCAATTGATAATTGACACAACATTTTTTAAGTAATTAAAAGCAAAAACAATCACCACTGGTCTATAGAATTAAAGTCCAAAATCCCGTGCACACATGCACTTCTCTCATCTTTCGGATGTTTGCATGATTCATGCTATTTGCTTTTACAGTTACCTTTGTTTGAAATGTCCTCACACCCTTCTTCACCTTTCAATTAACAAAACCACTGCAAGTATCCCATATTATCGTCCTTCGAAGTCAAGCTGAAGGAGAACCTTCTCTGTGAAGTTTTCCCTGGTGTTCCCATAATTTTCGTTTACACACCTTTCTAATGGTAGAACAGAGGCAGCTGAATCACATGTCCACAATGGTCCAGGAAATTAAGTTTTTCTTCCTGAATATACAACTTTAGGAAAACTGCACATGAGAAAATAAGGAAACACCAGTCCAGTCTGCCAGGTCAGCAGAATCAATCCAGGTCATCAATGTGGTGACTGGTACTGCAGCCAGATTCATATCATCCCCAGGGTGGGAAATATTGTTTATATCTTAGTATCTTCCTAGCGTTACCCATGTAGCAATCAATGAACGCTTGCTGAATCGAAAGTCTAGTGGACTACCTTTTCTGGAGTCAAACTTTAAATTTTAAAAAATTTATCTAATCATGAAATTTCACATATTAGTCATGATAGAAAACATCTCATCTAGTCAAAAGATGTATCTTTAGGCTGGGTGCAGTGGCTCACGCCTGTAATCCCAGCACTTTCGGAGGCCAAGGCAGGCAGATCACTTGAGGCCAGGAGTTCTAGACCAGCCTGGCCAACATTGCGAAACCCCATCTCTACTAAAAATATAAAAACTAGCCGGGCATGGTGGCGTGTGCCTGTAGTCCCAGCTACTCAGGAGGCTGAGATACGAGAATCTTTTGAACCTGAGAGGTGGACGTTCCAGTGAGCCAAGATTGCACCACTGCACTCCAACTTGGGCGACAGGGCAAGACTCTGTCTTAAATAAATAAATAAATATTTTAAAAGATGGATCTTTAAAAAAGCAGTTAATTGCAATCCATAGAAACTTCAAATCTCTTTTTAGTTGGGATATGAGCTCTTCCTTCATTCTTTCTAAATATATTACAAATCTGCTGACAAATAGAAAAATAATATCTAGTTTTAGCTTTTGTTTTTAATATATAAAGCCCATCTTCCTACGGTGGTACCATTGAATAAGCTAGATCACCCCTCACCATGCCCCACCACACCCAACACCCCCCATCTCCTCAACACACCCCCTCACCAGGGAAGCAGAAGGATAACAGTGTCCTCACTGTAGTAAATTGATTTTAACACCTTTAATCAGAGGCATTCAAAAACCCACCCATTTGCAGTCTCAGTTCATCCTCATTTCAACTGTGTGATATAAGAGAGGTAATATTCTCCCCTTTTAAAAATACGAAACTAGAAACACACAGATCTTAAAAAGCATGTGTCCATCTCATACCTGAGACCACTGTCTTGCAAAGGTCCTATTATAGTCTATTGGCCTAAAACTACATTTAGAATCTAGAACTACTCTTGAGTTCAAATATTTGTTAGTTACAAATAACTGTTGTGATTGGAAAACATATCCAAAACAACAATTGATTTTAACAACTGAAACAAATCCAAAACAAATATTGATTCTAATAAGTGAAACAAATCTATCATTTGCTTTGAAATTCTCTTTATTAAAAATATGTAGGGGCTCACACCTGTAATCCCAGCACTCTAGGAGGCTGAGGTGGGCAGATCGCTTGAGCTCAAGAGTTCAAGACCAGCCTGGGCAACATGGTGAAACCCCGTCTCTACAAAAATACAAAAATTAGCCAGGTGTGGTGATATACACCTGTAGTCCCAGCTACTTGGGAGGCTGAGGTGGAAAAATGGCTTGAGCCCAGGAGGCGGAATTTGCAGTGAGCTGAGATCATGCCACTGCATTTTAGCCTGGGTGACAGGGTCAGACCCTGCAT
>NW_012106975.1:685750-687477 GCF_000951045.1 Mandrillus leucophaeus | reverse complement strand
GTGTATTTCCTAAAGACAAAGACATTGTCTTATATGACCATAATACAATTATCCAAATTGAAAAATTTAATATGATTACAATATCATCTAATATACTGTCCATTTTTAAATTTTGCCAGTTGTTACAATAATGTTCATCATAGTTATTTCTCCCTTAATCCAGGATCCCATCCAGGACCACCCATAGATTTAGTTGTCATGTCTCTTTAGTCTCCTTTAATCTGCCACAAACCCTTAGTCTTTGTCTTTCGTAACGTTAATACTTTTGAATAATTTATGGGCCAGTCATCTAGCGATGTCTACAAACACAACTCAAGTGGTTTTTTTTCATGAATACTACATTATGCTGTGTCCTTCTCAGGGTATCATATAAACAGGCATATGATATTGGCTTCTCCTATAACTGTGATGTTAGTCTCGATGATTTGGTTATGATGGTGTCCACCAAATTTCTCTATTGTAAACTTTCTTTTTTTTTTTTTGAGACAGAGTCTCGCTCTGTTGCCCAGGCTGGAGTGCAGCGGTGGGCTGACAGTTCACTGCAGCCTCGAACTTCTGTGACTCAAGCAATCCTCCCATCTCAGCCTCCCGAATAGCTGGGACCACAGGTGCTGCCACCACATTTGGCGAATTTTTTGTATTTTTTTTTATAGAGATGGGGTTTCTCCATGTTGCCCAGGCTGGTCTCCAACTCCTGGGTTAAAGTGATTCTCCTGCTTCAGCTTTAGAAAGTGCTGGATTACAGGCATGAGTCACCACACCCGGCCTTGTAAACTATTTCTTTTAATCTTTGTAAATAATATATAATTTATGGGGAGTTATTTTGAGACAATGTAAATATCACGTTCCTCATCACGTTTACCTCCTAGTTTTAGTACCTTTTTATGATTCTTGCCTAAATCAGTTATTAGACTATAGTTCATATATGATAAAATTCATTAAAGCATATAGTAATTCAGTGGTTTTTGCATATTCATATGGTTGTGTAATCATCACCACTAATTCCAGAGCATTTTTATCACCCCAAAAATGAAACCCTTCACCTGTTAGCAGTCATTTCCCCATTTCCCCCAGCCTCTGGAGACCACTAATCTACTTTTTATCTCTATGGATTTGCCTATTTCAGACATTCTATATAAATGCAATCATACACTGTGTGGTCCTTTGTGTCTAACTTCTTTCACTTAATATGTTCTCACAGTTCATCCATGTTGTAGTTCTTATTGATATTTTACACCTTTTTATTTGCCTAAATCAATCATTTCTACGATTCCTGAAAAATGGTGCTAGTCTAACTACATTATTTCCATCTACACTTATTAGGCAACATCTTTATCATCCTTTGTCAGGAAGCCCTTTAAGAAAACTGCACAGTGAAGTTCATTTTAATAGTGTTTCCTTGCTCTCAAGCAGTTACTAATCTTAGACATAAGGGTCTAGGATGATCACCTTTCTTGGGGTTTACATGATCTTCCCTGCCTTCCACTTGAAAGGTATCCTGTGAGTCCTCTCCGCCTGTTATCCCACAGGCTCCTCCCCACTCCTCCAGGTACCCCTTCCCCGGCGGCTGCAGGAGGAGGAAGTGACGCACCGGAAGTGTCCCTGTTCCCCTTGCAGCGGGGGTAAGGAATCAAACCCCCAAAATGGCGGCGGCGGCGGAGGACCGGATGGCAGAGGAAGGAGGCGGCAGCCACGGCGACGGCGGCTCCTCTTTGGCCTCCGGCTCT
>NW_012106975.1:680508-684725 GCF_000951045.1 Mandrillus leucophaeus | reverse complement strand
GCCCGCCACCACACCCGGCTAGTTGTTTTGTATTTTTTAGTAGAGATGGGGTTTCACCATGTTAGCCAGGATGGTCTCGATCTCCTGAACTCGTGATCCACCCGCCTCGGCCTCCCAAAGTGCTGGGATTACAGGCTTGAGCCACCGCACCCGGCCGATGATTCATATTTAAAGGATTTTCTACAGGTTTCCTTTAAATGAATTTCCATAATGAATTTAAAGCATGATTCTATTTACAAAAATTATATTTCAATCTTACCTATCAAGAAGCCATCTAATTTTAATTAAAAAGATAGAAAATGAATTTAATTAAGACTAAGTTGTAATAGGTTCCATGAAGAGACAGCAATATTGTAGAAGAAAAGTAAAATTACAATCTATTAGTGGAGATAAAACTAACATATTATAAATATGCAAACATGTCAGAAAGAGTCAAGCATAAACCGTATGTTTAATGCTAAACAACCCCGAAGTAGGAGAATCAAAAGAACAACTTCAAAACTTTTGCAACAATCATAGGTAAAAAGATAATTGTTCACATGCCAAGTGAATGGGGAAATGATGTCAATTCTGACAAGCTCAACACCACCAATTAATTTCTTCGCTTCAGTTGCCCCCACTTCCCTTAACCTTTAGTCATATTTAGTTTTTTCTGCAGTTTCCACATCTACTGTGCAAAAATTAGATTCCAAAAGAAAGCTACAAAAGAAAGGACATATTGGAAGCTTTAAGAATAAGACCAAGCACTAGGGAGCAGAAAGCTTCAAAATTTAATGATTTGCCAGGCATGGTGGCTCAGGCCTGTATCCCAGCACTTTGGGAGGCTGAGGTGAGAAGATTGCTTGAGCACAGGAGTTCAATACCAGTCTGGACAATATAGTAAGACCTCATCTCTGCAAAAAATTTAAAAAGTAGCCAGGCATGGTGGTGCACACCTGTAGTCCCTACTTGGTAGGCTGAGGTAGGAACATCGTTTGAGCCCAGGAGGTCAAGGCTGCAGTAAGCTATGATCATGCCACTGCACCACAGCCTGGGTAACACAGTGAGACCCTGTCTAAAACAAAAAACAAAAAACAAAAAACAGTGATTTGTATACCTTTATCTTTGTCATAGGATATTATAAGTATACAAAGATATGAAAAATTTAGGCAACCTTTAAATTTTTTTATTCTGAAATAATTACAAGATAGTACAAGGAAGACTCTGGTATACTCTTCAACCAAATCCATCAATTAATAACACTTGTTGTATTTGCTATATTAATCTCATTATCTAGTTACTTGAACCATTTGAAAGTAATTTGAGGCATCATTTCCCTCTACCCCTAAATAGGGAAATACCTCTGAGATATTGAGAGACCACACAGACCACCACAATAAAGTAGTGCAATAAACCCAGTGACACAAAAGTTTTGGTTCCCAGTGCATATAAAAGTTATGTTTATATAAAACTGTAGTCTGTTGAGTGTGCAATAGCATTATGTCTAAAAAAAGATATACCTTAATTTTAAAATATTTTATTGCTAAAAAATGCTAATCATCTGAGCCTTTGGCGAGTCATAATCTTTTTGCTGGTAGAGGGTCTTACCGCAATTTAACAGTTGCTGATCGAACAGGATGGTAGTTACTGAAGGTTAGGGTGACTGCGGCAATTTTCTAAAGTAAGACAGCAATGAAGTTTGACACACTGATCGACTCTTTCACAAAGATTTTTCCATAGCATATGATGCTGTTTGATAACATCTTGCCACAGTAGAACTTTTTTTCAAAACTGGAGTCAATCTTCTCAAACTCTGCTATTGCTTTATGAACTAAGTTTATGTAATATTCTAAATCCTTTGTTGTCTTTTAATAATGATCACAGCATCTTCACTAGGAGCAGATTCCACCTCAAGAAATCAATTGCTTTGCTCATTCATAGGAAGCAACTCCTCATCCATTCAATCCATTCAAGTTTGGCTTTTTTTCTTTTTTTTTTTCTTTTTTGAGTTGGAATCTCGCTTTTGTTGCCCAGGCTGAAGTGCAGTGGCACAATCTCAGCTCACCGCAACCTCTGCCTCCCAGGTTCCAACAATTCTCCTGCCTCAGCCTCCTGAGTAGCTGGGATTACAGACGCATGCCACCACACCCAGCTAATTTTTGTATTTTTAGTAGAGATGAGATTTTGCCACATTGGCCAGGCTGGTCTCGAACTCCTGACCTCAGGTGATCCACCCACCTCGGCCTCCCAAAGTGCTGGGATTACAGGCATGAGCCACCGCACCCAGCCTCTATTCAAGTTTTATCATGAGATTGCAGCAACAGTTTAGTCACATTTTCAGGCTTCACTTCTAATTTCAGTTCTCTCGCTATTTCCACCATAGCTGCAGGAGAGGAAGAGAGATGGGGAAACAGCAACCAGTCAGAACACCTACATGTATTGATTAAATTTGCCATCTTATATGGGCATGATTGGTGGCACCCCAAAACAATTACAATAGTAACATAAAGATTACTGATCTGCCGGGCATGGTGGCTCACTCTTGTAATCTCAACACTTTGGGAGGCCAAAGCAAGGAGACTGCTTGAGCACAGAAGTTCAAGACCAGCCTGGGCAATATGGCAAAATCCTGTTTCTACAAAAAAATACAAAAATTAGCCAGGCGTGGTGGCACACACCTCTAGTCCCAGCTACTCAGGAGGCCAGGGTTGGGGGATTGCTTGAACCCAGGCGGTGGAGGCTGCAGTGAGCCATCATCCTGTCATTGCACTCCAGTCTGGGTGACACAGTGAGATGCTGCCTCAACAAACAAAAATTACTGATCACAGCTCACCATAACAGATGTAACAATAACAAAAAAGTTTGAAATATCATAGGAATTATCAAAATGTGACAGAAAGAAACAAGGTGAATACATGCTGTTGGAAAAATGGCACCAAGAGACTTGCTCAAGGATTGACACAAATCTTCAATTCATTTTTTAAAACGCAATATCTGAGAAGCACAAGAAAGCAAAGTGTAATAATACAAAGCATGTAGCCGGGTGCCGTGGCTCACACCTGTAATCCCAGCACTTTGGGAAGCTGAGGCGGGTGGATCACGAGGTCAGGAGTTCGAGACCAGCCTGGCTAAGATGGTGAAACCTCGCCTCTACTAAAAATACAAAAATTAGCTACTCGGGAGGCTGAGGCAGGAGAATCCCTTGAACACAGGAGGCGGAGTTTGCACTGAGCTGCATTGCACCACTGCACTCTAGCCTGGGTGACAAAGCCAGACTCCATCTCAAAAAATAAATAAATAAATAAATAAATAAATAAACGAAGGAAAATAATACAAAGCATGCTTATCCTTCAACGTGTATTTCCTAAAGACAAAGACATTGTCTTATATGACCATAATACAATTATCCAAATTGAAAAATTTAATATGATTACAATATCAT
This sequence comes from Mandrillus leucophaeus, assembly GCF_000951045.1. Taxonomy (NCBI): domain Eukaryota; kingdom Metazoa; phylum Chordata; class Mammalia; order Primates; family Cercopithecidae; genus Mandrillus; species Mandrillus leucophaeus. The sequence goes on along the minus strand of NW_012106975.1, from coordinate 681,304 downwards.
CTAATATACTGTCCATTTTTAAATTTTGCCAGTTGTTACAATAATGTTCATCATAGTTATTTCTCCCTTAATCCAGGATCCCATCCAGGACCACCCATAGATTTAGTTGTCATGTCTCTTTAGTCTCCTTTAATCTGCCACAAACCCTTAGTCTTTGTCTTTCGTAACGTTAATACTTTTGAATAATTTATGGGCCAGTCATCTAGCGATGTCTACAAACACAACTCAAGTGGTTTTTTTTCATGAATACTACATTATGCTGTGTCCTTCTCAGGGTATCATATAAACAGGCATATGATATTGGCTTCTCCTATAACTGTGATGTTAGTCTCGATGATTTGGTTATGATGGTGTCCACCAAATTTCTCTATTGTAAACTTTCTTTTTTTTTTTTTGAGACAGAGTCTCGCTCTGTTGCCCAGGCTGGAGTGCAGCGGTGGGCTGACAGTTCACTGCAGCCTCGAACTTCTGTGACTCAAGCAATCCTCCCATCTCAGCCTCCCGAATAGCTGGGACCACAGGTGCTGCCACCACATTTGGCGAATTTTTTGTATTTTTTTTTATAGAGATGGGGTTTCTCCATGTTGCCCAGGCTGGTCTCCAACTCCTGGGTTAAAGTGATTCTCCTGCTTCAGCTTTAGAAAGTGCTGGATTACAGGCATGAGTCACCACACCCGGCCTTGTAAACTATTTCTTTTAATCTTTGTAAATAATATATAATTTATGGGGAGTTATTTTGAGACAATGTAAATATCACGTTCCTCATCACGTTTACCTCCTAGTTTTAGTACCTTTT
>NW_012106975.1:677418-679628 GCF_000951045.1 Mandrillus leucophaeus | reverse complement strand
CACAGCACCCACAACCGGGGTCCCAGGCGCTGCCAGCCCCGGCGCTGGCTCCGGACCAGCTGCCTCAAAACAACACGCTTGTGGCGCTGCCCATCGTAGCCATCGAGAACATCCTCAGCTTTATGTCCTACGACGAAATTAGCCAGCTCCGCCTGGTGAGGCCCCCGCACAACTCCTGCCTCCCTCTCCCCCCGGCCGAGGTCTGGGAGGGGAGAAGAAGGGAGCGCGTTCCCCGGGGAGGGATCCCCCCGCGAGCCCCAGCCGGCTACAGATCCGGGAGGGCGCCGCTCCAGTTCCGAACTCTCCCTTGGCGTCAGTCAGCAGGAGTGGGCTGGTTCCCAGTTGCGTCCTAGCTGCGGAGCTGGGGTTACTTCTTGAGGGAACTTCGCCCTCGGGGCTCCTTGCCCCCCTCCCGGAAGCGGGCCCTCTACGGGAGGGGTAGCGGAATTGGTCTTTCCACCTTCCGCCTGGCCTGAGAGTGGACCCCGAGAGGTCTTGTCGCCTGCCTTTTGTATGCGGCTTCCAGTCCCCGGCCTGGGTTGGGGGAGAAAACTCAGAAGTAGGCAGATGATCCCAGCCAGGCTTGGTTTATCTTGCAAGAATAACGTATTGTTCCCCACCCCAACCACCCAAGTTTCCTTGTTCGAGAAGATTGAGTAGAGTAGGGTGGCTCAGCTGCCCCACACCAGGTAGAGGTTCCGAAGAATTCAAACGTGTTTACTTAGCCTTAGCCCCAGCGCCTTAGTTGACCACTGAAGTAGAGCCTTGGGAAATGACCATTCCTGCTTTGCCTCATCTTAACGCTTCCCACCGTAGTGAAGCAACTTACCCCTTGACGGGTTTTTTCTCTTTTGCAATTTATTTTTAACTAGTGATTTACGCCCACCCACCTGCTTTAGGAGAGGTTTCTTTATACCTTAAAATCACAATAGTTCAGTCCATGATTTTTAAAAATAATGAATTTGCCATTGGGCTTTTACTTCACTCCAGAGGTTTGACTGAAGGTGTGGTGAATGTTAGTTCAGTTAGATATTTTGCTGCCTTTCAATGAATATATCTTTAAGTGGTAAATAAATTGAAGGAGGTGGACATTTTGAAATGATTGCAAACCGAGTCTATGGAGAAGCTAAATCTGTGCTGGGAATTGTTTTTAAGAGGACAAAGGCATATCTCTGAATGTGCTGTGTATAACATTTCCTTATTACTCAATATGCTGTATTGTAGGCTTACTCCTCCAGTTTCAAGTGGATTATAATTGCATTTTTAAAAGAAATCGTAACTTATTTTTAAAAGAGAGCTTATAAATATTAATTCAAACTGATGGCCAATTTTTTTTTCTAGTCAACACAGCAGTTCAACCATACCAGTCTGCAGGATGGAAAATTTCTTCAACTGAAAATAGATATTTCACAATTGATTGCCTCTGAATTTCCAAAACATTTTCATCCTAGAATTTCATGTAGAATCTTAAATATTCCTTCAGATTTTTACAAATGATGGCGTTTAATCAAAATTCGCGCTGTACATTCATGGTGTTGGGGAAATTGGGCATATAACATTTGATTGAATTGAACCATTCAACGAGACAATGGCTTGGTAAAGCTTGGAATATTCACAGTTCTGTTTTGTAAGTGTTGAGAAAAATGGGAGTTTTGTTTGTTGATCATATTACTATTTAAAAAAAATGTAAAGTTGTAGGGGGAGCAGGGGAACCAGCCTGTCCTAACCAGAGTTAAAACACATCCCACAATTTATGAATAAATGACATCTCTGTCAGGTGAGATATTCAGCTGCATTCTTAAATTTTAAGCAGTTTTCTGGCCTTTTAAGGTTATAAATTTGTAATTTCAAACAGATTTTTCGTAAGGAGTCCCTTCAGTACCATTGCCCACCCCCAGGAAAAGATTCTGCCCCGTTCTACCTCTGCAAATATGATTTTTTAGTAATGGGGAACTGTTTTTCTTTACTTAAGGCTGATGGATAATTCTTGAATAGATTAAATGGATAATCTTTTGTGGGGATTTGGAAGCGTCTTTGCTTGGAAGGTACAATTCAGGTAACGTTATAAAAGAAAGATGTTCTTTCTTGCCACTAGGTGTCAGCATTAATTTAATTATGATCTTTTCTGAAATTGGCAGTCAAGAGAGTGTCTAGGTGTACTGTACATGCCTTCTTAAGTAGCCATTTATACCTAAAGAATCGGGCCGGGC
>NW_012106975.1:658940-676368 GCF_000951045.1 Mandrillus leucophaeus | reverse complement strand
AGTCTTGCTCTGTCACCCAGGCTGGAGTGCAGTGGTGCCATCTCGGCTCACTGCAACCTCCACCTCCCAGGTTGAAGCAATTCTCCTGCCTCAGCCTCCTGAGTAGCTGGAACTACAGGCGCATGCCACCATGCCCTGCTCATTTTTTGTATTTTGTAGAGATGGGGTTTCACCATGTTGCCAAGGCTGGTCTTGAACTCCTGAGCTCAGGCAATCCACCCACCTAGGCCTGGATTTTTTTATTACATTTTATTTTATTTTTTGGCCATTGACTATTGATCAAAAGATGTATCATGAGTCTGGTGGTTTCACAGAAATTACTCCTTAAATATTTGACTCCTCCAATGTAAAATTATTTGGCTGAACACAACCTTTGAAATAACAAAACATGTACTTTGAGTTGTTTTTCCAGTAAAACAGACAAATTTGTGCTGATGCAGCGTTAGTATGTCACCCGGGCCCCCTTGGCAGGTTGGGTGAGAGACTTTGAAACAAATGGCAAAGGTTAAGAAGTGAGAGCCTGGCCGAGCACGGTGGCTCACGCCAGTAATCCCAGGACTTTGGGAGGCCAAGGTGGGCAGATCACTTGAGGTCAGGAGTTCGATACCAGCCTGGCCAACATGGTGAAACCCCCATCTCTACCAAAAATATAAAAAATTGGCCAGGCGTGGTGGCACACGCCTGTAATCCCAGCTACTCGGGAGGCTGAGGCTGGAGAATCACTTCAACCCGGGAGGTGGAGGCTGCAGTGAACTGAGATGGTGCCACTGCACTCCAGCCTGGGTGACAGAGCGAAATTCTGTTTCAAAAAAAGAAAAAAGAAGTGAGATCCTACCTTCAGGAGTAGATCAGAGCTAACTTTGAACCTATGTAACCTATGTAATGCTCATGAGCATTATATTCTCACCTACTGAAAAACAAGTATAGGGAGCTTTTTTAATTATTTATTTATTTTTAATTTTTGAGACAGGGTCTCCCTCTGTCGCCCAGGCTGGAATGCAGTGGCGCGATCACAGCTCACTGAAGCCTTGATTTTGTGTATTTTTTGTGGAGATGAGGTTTCTCGGCGTTGCCCAGGCTGGTCTTAAGTTTAAACTCCTGTGCTCAAGTGGTCCGCCCACCTCAGCCTTCCAAAATGCTGGGATTACAGATGTGAGCCCCTGCACAGTATAAAAAGGGGGAAAAAAAATTTCTATTTATTTAAAGTACAATATAAAAAGGGAAAAAAATTATCCTGTTTCAAACACTGCATTATATAATTTTACCTGCCCTGCAGGAGGCTTTTAAAAGATGTTTTAGAGAGATACTATCAATTTTTTTCCTCTGTGGTTCAACTGGAGCTCTTATTTTAATTGGAATCCTCTTAGTGGTTCAGAACTTGAATTTGACTAAAGGTTAAGTTGAGAATTCTTGCTTATTTTCTGGAATGAATTTTCCAGTCAGCAACAAAATACATAAATGCATGCTTTTGTCTCAAGATATTTCTCTGGAGCACTTTAGCTAATTAAATCTGTTACCTATTTATAGTTCCTTTCGCATCTTTTCTTCAAATATGTTAAAAAATTTTAGTTGTAGAGTGGGTTGGTTGGTAGGAAATATGAAGGAAAATGAAGAACCATTACTTCTTTTTTTGTTTTCGTTTTTAAGTAGGCAAGCTGTCTTCATTGTATCTCTCACTCTGCGCAAGAGTTCTCAGTTTTTTTGGTCTGAAGACACCTTTACACTTTTAAAAGTTATTGAAGACCCAGAGAACTTACCTTGGAAAATTCTAGAAAACACAAGAATACGCAGAACATATTCCATTAGCTGTCAGAACAATAATGTCAGCACATGTCATATTGCTTCTGGAAAATTCCACAGGATACTTGTGAGAGAATAAGTGGAAAAGGCAAATAACTTCTTGGTACTCTGAGAATCTGAGAATAGTTTGGTCTTGCAAACCTCCTGAAATGGTCTCCGGGACCCTGGGGATCTCCCACTGCCCAGACCACACTTTGAGGACCACTGCTCTGTATTGCTGTATTCCAGAGAATACACTCTATTGCTATTTTTTGTTTTTTTCTCCCACTGTCTCTTCAGGCTGTTGATTTTATTAATGAGTGCATAAGTACAGGTAAGAAATTATAATCTCTTGGGGGCAGTTCATTCTTCCTGTTCTCACAAAGTAAAGAGGTTCAGTCAGTAACTCTGTCCACTGTATTGTCATCAAGAAAAAATATACGTACCTTCCTTGAGCACACTTACATAGCACCAGGATAACAAATGCAAAGATGGTAAATATGAGTGTTGAGGTTAATTAGGACTTAATCAGGAAAGACCTCCTCAAGATAATAAGTTTTTATAGGCCGGGCGCTGTGGCTCAAGCCTGTAATCCCAGCACTTTGGAAGGCCGAGACGGGCGGATCACAAGGTCAGGAGATCAAGACCATCCTGGCTAACACGGTGAAACCCCGTCTCTACTAAAAAATACAAAAAAACTAGCCGGGTGAGGTGGCGGGCACCTGTAGTCCCAGCTACTCAGGAGGCTGAGGCAGGAGAATGGCGTAAACCCGGGAGGCGGAGCTTGCAGTGAGCCGAGATCCCACCACTGCACTCCAGCCTGGGTGACAGAGCGAGACTCCGTCTCAAAACAAACAAACAAACAAAAGATAATAAGTTTTTATCCAGTTAATAAAGGTAGAAGAAGAGCATTCCCAGCAGAAAAAAACGATGTGTAGAGTAATGAAGTGATTGGAGAAGAATGACTTAGAGGGATTCAGATAAGCTTGAATTTGGATATGTGAAATTGTAAATGTTCTAGATTACTGGTCAACCGTCCTCCTATCCCCCCAGCTTTTTTATTTCACAGACCAGTCAGATCTAAGAAACTGTTTTTGAGAACCTCCAGGGTTGACAGCTTTTGGTGGGTGGAGCAAATAAGGTCATTTTAAAAAACAAAACAATTTCTATCTCTTATCATCATCATTTCTTAAAAGACACCAGATATATCTGCATACCTTGATAAACTGAGTAGTATGGATTCTTACAAGATTGAAGAAGATACTATGTTAAAAGGATGACCTGTGCATATAAATCCAACTTCCTAATTTTTGAGACTGGGAGCAAAAGATAACCTTTAATAGAGGTTTTCCTTAAACACCTATTTCTAGCATCTTGTACTTAAGATTGATTGAAACAAACATCAAGCTCTTCAGTTTCCTGAATATCTTGGGCCTCTTCAAACACATGCTTTTTCCTGTTTTCCCTCTCCTAGAAAATATTTGTACCTTTGGCATATACTTCTTTCTGTAATTCTTCTCTGAAGTTTATGTAGGTAATATTTCTAAGTTTCCATAGCATCATTTTTGCACTTACTACATTGGAATTATCATTGTGTAAGATGTACAGAGAACGGGTTCCAGCTGGGCACAGTGGTTCATGCCTGTAATCCTAACACTTTTGGGAGACCGAGGTGGGTGGATCACTTGAGCCCAGGAGGCTGAGGTGGGAGGATTGCCTGAGCCCCAGGGAGGTGGAAGCCTCAGTGAGCCGTGATCATGCCACTGCACTCCAGCCTGGGCAACAGAGGGAGAGCCTGTCTAAAAAAAAAAAAAAAAAAAAAAAAATTGGCTTCCATTACAGTATTTCCTTAATTCTAAGATATAAGAGTTTCATATTTAACATTTTTGAAATCAATGCATCTTGATCAATTTGTATGTATATTATCGTGGTGGTACCTTTTTTTTCCCAGAAAAGTTGTTATTAAGTTGGTAACGTGTCTGTAAGTCTCTACAGCGTCTTAAAATTGAAGGAGTTGAGCATACCATATTTCAAGGCATCCAAGAAAAAAATGCCACCAATTATAATTCTAAGACATTATGTATCGTAGGTCTATTCCACTGTCAAATGTTTAAAAATGTGCATCTTAGAAACAGTTAAAACTTAAAGAAATAAAAATTTTAAAAAAATAATTAGTTAAGACAAGGCTGGGCATGGTGGCTCATGCCTGTAATCCTAGCACTTTGGGAGGCTGAGACGAGTAGATCACCTGAGGTCAGGAGTTCGACACCAGCCTGACCAACCGTCTCTACTAAAAACACAAAAAATTACCCGGGAGTGGTGGCGGGCGTCTATAATGCCAACTACTTGGGAGGCTGAGGCAAGAGAATCACTTGAACCCGGAAGGCGAAGGTTGCAGTGAGTGGAGATCACTACATTCCAGCCTGGGCATCGAGAGCGAAACTCCATCTCAAACAAAAAAGACTTGATATTAAAGATTAAACAGGAAAATCACGTTTCATAAATGTATAGCCTGTGTGTCTTGCATTATTAAGAAGGACCATGGTAGCACAACAAATCTAAAAACAAAGAAAATTTTTCATTACTGACCAGAACTAACAAAACTACATTTATTCTCTTACAGTAGAACAGCAAGTAACAGGAGCCCAAGCTATATATCTTTGTTCTTCAGTGATTTATTCTGTTCATGCCCTTTTGTCTTTATGGTATATACTTTTCCTAATCTTTCAGTGCCCTGATAGTTTTTGACATAGTCATCATCTTTAGGCTCCATATATTAGGCTTCAGGATTTTATTTTACTGTCTTGGGTAAATTGCCAAATTGCTAGGATTTTTGTTTGGTTGTAGTCACTGAGGAAATAAAATTTCTTCCCTTTAGCTTTGGGAAATTATTAAAATATGCCTAAATTTAGAGCTACACTTTAAATGAGATAATTTGAGTTACAAGTTAGCATACATTATCAGCAGCTATCGTTAAATTGCTTGCCCTGGGGCAATTTAGTATATTTCTTTTTTCTAGATGTGACTTCTTTCTGAACCCTAAACAAAAGATGTGTGATCTCTTTTGTTTTTTTGTTTTAGTTTTGAGATAGAGTCTCTGTCACCCAGGCTGGAGTGCAGTGGCGCGATCTCAGCTCACTGCAACCTTCACCTCTCAGGTTCAAGCGACCTTCCTGCCTCAGCCTCCCAAATAGCTGGGATTACAGACGCCTGCCACCATGCCCGGCTAATTTTTGTATTTTTAGTAGAGATGAGATTTCACCATGTTGACCAGGCTGGTCTCGAACTTCTGACCTCAGCTGATGTGCCTTGCTGAAAGATGAATGATCTTTTGTGTTTTTGTGCTATTGGTTAGTCAGTGCTCCTTGAACATTTGAATATACAGGAAAACTACCACATTAAATACTGTTCTTTCCTTACAATATTGCCTAATGCTTAAAAGAATTTTTCTTTTTTTTTTCTTTTGGGATGAGGTCTTGCTATGTTGCCCAGAATAGAGTAGTGCAGGTGTGATCATCATACACTACAGCCTCAAACTCCTGGGCCCTAGTGATCCTCCACCTCAGCTTCCCAAGTAGCTGGGAAGCTGGAACTAAAGGCCCATGCCTCTGCACCTGGCTATGCTTAAAATCTTTTTGATGTTGGCTTGTGTAGTGTTACTCTAATTTGTCTTTGTGACTTCCTATTCTCTAATCTTTTTATCAACTTTTAATTATAAATGTCAGTTGAGGCTCCGTTTATAGGCCTTTTTTTTCTTGTCTTTCACTTCATTTGGGGTCCGTGTACATTTATTTCACTGTCTCCAGTGAAATTTCCAGAACCATCTCTTTAGTCCTGGTAAGATAGTGCTTGCAGAAAATAACCAAAAAGATGGGTAGTCTTTTTCTTTTCTTTTCTTCTTTTTTATTAATTAAGTCCAACTTCTGCAGAAGGGTGGTCATTCTCTTTTTTTTTTTTTTTTCTGACACAGAGTCTCGTTCTGTCATCCAGACTGGAGTGCATTGGTGCGATCTCAGCCCACTGCAACCTCCACCTTCCTGGTTAAGCGATTCTCCTGCCTCGCATTCCCAAGTAGCTGGAATTACAGGCGCCTGCCACCACACCAAGCTAATTTGTATATGAGGGTTCATCACGTTGGACAGGCTGGTCTCGAACTGCTGACCTCAAGTGATCTGCCCACCTCGGTCTCCCAAAGTGCTGGGATTACAGGCGTGAGCCACTGCTCCTGGCCATTCATTCTCTTTTTAAAGTTACTTACCTGATTTCTCAACTCAAAACATGGGAAATTTTATTCCTCTCAGTTTGGCCCACACATCTCACATGTCTTCGGAAGTAGTTTGCTCACTAATGGTTTGTTCATTCTAGACTTTGTGCCTTTGCATACACCGTTACATCTAACTTAACAGTCTTTGCCCTCTCCTCCTTCAAAGCCTGATTCAAATCTTCTGTCATGTGAAATCTTCCTTAGTTGGGCCTGTCTGGTTATTTATTCTTACTCTCATCATCCAGTCAGTACTTAAATACTTACGCTAATCAGCACTCATATTCATTTGAGTTTATAGGTTATTGAAAGATATCTAAACCCTAAAAGTTAGTAGATTCAGTGCAGCAAAACTAGTAAAATAATTTTGACTGAACCTTGAAAATTGTTACAGCAGTGATTGACTTTAATTTTTGTCTTTGTAAATATATTGCTGATAAAAATTATTTCTCTCAGAAATTATCAACAAGGTTGTAGAGTCTACAGAGACCAGAATTGTTTTTCTACAAGGTTTTGTTACAGGGTACCTCAGTTTATTTTTAAATCCACTATCTACTCATCTGATGATTTAATGTATCAAATAGGCTGGGTGCAGTGCTCAACGCCTGTGATCCCAGCACTTCTGGAGGCCAAGGCAGGGAGATTACTTGAGGTCAGGAGTTCAAGACTAGGCTAACCAACATGGTGAAGCCCTGTCTCTACTAAAAATAGGAAAAATTAGCCAGGTGTGGTGGCAGGCATCTGTAATCTCAGCTACTTGGGAGGCTGAAGCAGGAGAATCACTTGAACCCAGGAGATGGAGGTGGCAGTGAGCCAAGATCACGCCACTGCACTCCAGCCTGGGCAACAGAGCGAGACTCCCTCTAAAAATAAATAAATAAGTAAAATAAAATATCAAATAGTTTTAACAACAAAACATAGTTTTTATAGTCCCCAGTTTTTATTCCCCAGAGGCACCACTTTCAAGTCTTTTGGCTGATTTTCTTCTATTTGATATTGTCTGTTAACTTCCTAATAAGTTGAGAAGTTAGCCTTGTTGCCCTCATTTCACACACATAGACACTCCATTTTCTTTCCTTCAATAACATAATAAAAGTTTTTTTTTTCCCCACATGAAGTTCAGTACTGGTGTTTGTGGTCATGTGATTATTCAGGATTGGAGCACTGGTTCTCAAAGTGTTGTCCAGAAACCCCAGAGAGGTTTCCAAGATCCTGTCACAGGGTCCATAAGTTCTAAAGTATTTTTTTTAATATAGTACTAAGGTTTTATTTATGTTTGGCACGCTCATTTTTTCCACAATTATACATGGAGTTTTCCAGTAGCCACGTGACATTTGATGACATGATGGCATCACACTGATAGCTAATGAAACGTGCACTTGTGTGTTCTTGTATTTTCCAGAATTTTCTGAGGTAAGAATACCTCGATTGAATGCAGAGACAGGTATGAAAGTTGACCTGTGTTATATTAAACCACATATCAAAAAGCCTTGCAGAAATGTAAAATAAGGCTAATCACTAAATGTTTTGTTTTAGAAAAAAGTTACTTTTCATTAAAAACAGTTACATATGTTGATATGTACTGGGTTTATGTCTTTGTTTTTTTCAGTAGACATTGAACAAATACTGATAACTGGTTTAGTTTAGTTAGAAATAGATTCTGCTGTATTTTAACATATTGGCCAGGCAGGGTGGCTCACACCTGTAATCCCCACACTTTGGGAGGCCAAGGTGGGCGGATCACCTGAGGCCAGGAGTTCAAGATCAGCCTGGCCAACATGGTGAAACCCCATCTCTACTTAGAATGCAAAAATTAGCTGGGCATGGTGGCGCGTAACTATAATCCAGCTACTCGGGAGGCTGAGGCAGGAGAATCACTTGAACCTGGGAGACAGAGTTTGCAGTGAACTGAGATCATGCCACTGCACTTCAACCTGGGTGACAGAGTGAAACTCTGTCTGAAAAACAAACAAACATACATTACTTATTAGAAATTACTGGCCGGGCGTGGTGGCTCACACTTTTAATCCCAGCACTTTGGGAGGCTGAGGCTGGCAAATCACAAGGTCAGGAGATCGAGACCATCCTGGCTAACGCGGTGAAACCCCGTCTCTACTAAAAATATAAAAAATTAGCCGGGCGTGGTGGCGGGCGCCTGTAGTCCCAGCTCAAGAGGCTGAGACAGGAGAATGGCATGAACCCGGAAGGGGGAGTTTGCGGTGAGCCAACATTGTGCCACTGCACTCAAGCCTGGGCGACAGAGCGAGACTCTGTCTCAAAAGAAAAAAAAAGAAATTACTTTGTACTTAAAGTTTATTGTGCTTTAAATATCTGGTTTTATTATTAGAATATTAAAGCCTTCTCAAGCTTCAACCCAGTTTGCCAGAATTTTTGTCAGCCCTGTGTTCTCAGGAGAAAACAACTTACATCAAGAGTTTCATCAGCATTTTGTTTCAACAAACATTTGTTGATCATTTGTGCTTGGATGAGATGGAAAGAAGCATAAGACAGCTCCTAATCATCCATATCTTGTACTGCAACATCTACCCCATATGGTGAGAATTAACCTTAGGTTGATGACTCAGTTGCTGCAGAATCACTTGAACCTGGGAGGCAGAGATTGCACTGAGCTGAGATCACACCACTGCACTCCAGCCTAAGCAACAGAGTGAGACTGTCTCAAAAAAAAAAAAAGGTACATACAGCAAACTGAGGAACAATAGTAGGATACAGAGAGCTTTAAGCCATCAGTTATGAGTCTCTGTTAATTGTCTGTTATTAATTTGGTTATTGATTTTTGTTGTTCTTTTTTCTCCCTGTAGGTTTGTAAAAGAATGGACTTGGTCTGCCAGAGAATGTTGAATCAGGGATTTCTTAAAGTGGAGAGGTACCATAATCTATGTCAGAAACAAGTTAAAGCACAACTCCCAAGGTATGTTGTGGGTGGCAATGACAATGATATACAGCTGGTTTTGTTTCTTGGCTTCTTTTTTTCAGTCTCGTGGTTTATATATTGCTTTCCAAGTTTTTATAGCAAAGGGCACAAAGATCACAATGTGATTTCTGCAGTGGTTTGTCCATTCTCACCGTTTCTGATCAACATTTTACTGGAGGTTCTAGCCAGAGAAAATAGGCAAGAAAGTGAAATATAAGGCATCCAAATGGGAAAAGAAGAAGTAGAACTCTTGTGTTCACAGATGATATGATCTTGTGGATAAGGAGTGCGCTAATTGATTGTTAAAGCTAGTAAACCAGTTCAGCAAGGATATGGGATATAAAAATAATATACAGAAATCAATTATATTTATATACACTAGCAATGAACAATCCAAAAAGGAAGTTCAACACATTTGATCATAGTTTCAAAAAGAATAGAATACTTAGTAATACATATAACAAAAACACAAGACTTGTATGCTAAAAACTACAAACACCATTGAAAGAAATTAAAGAAGACTTAAATAAGTGGAAAGGCATTCTGTGTTCATGGATTCGAAGACTTCATATTGTTAAGATGACAATACTCTCCAGACTGATCTACACATTCAGTGTGATAAGGGTTGACAATAAGGTACAATATGTTTTGTTTGTTTCTTGACTTCTTTTTTTTTTTGTAACCCCTATCAGAAATTCCAGCTGTCTTTTTTTTTTTTTCCCAAAACTTGATACGCTGATCCTAAAATTCCTGTGGAAATACTGTGACAATAACCAAAGCAATTTTGAAAAAGGAGAGGAGTATTGGAGGACTAACACTTCCCACTTTCAAAACTTAGTACAAAGCTATAGTAATCAAAACAGTATGGCACTGGCATAAGGATAGGCCTGTAGATCAAAGAAACAGAGGCAAGAGTCTGGATAACAAACATTATATTTTTAATCAGTTGATTTTAACAAGAATGTCACGATAATTCAATGCGGTAAGAATAGTGTTTTCAACAAATGATGCTGGGACAACTAGTTTTCTTCATGAAAATGAATGAAGTTAGACCTCTTCCTCATGCTGTATATCAAAGTTAACTCAAAAGGGATCATAGACCTAAGTGTAAATGTCAGCACTATATATAACCCTTAGAAGAAAACATAGTAGTAAGTCTTCATGAACTTGGATTAGGCAGTGACACCAAAAGCACAAGTAGCAAAAGAAAAAATTAGGCAAATTGGACTTAAAATTTAAAACTTTTGTGGCTCAAAAGACACCATTAAGAAAATGAAAAGACACCCCACAAAATGAGAGAAAACGTGCAAATCGTGGATCCAGATTGTATGAGGAACTCTTACAACTCAACAATAAAAAGACAACCCAGTTTAAAAAAGGGTAAAGGGGCCAGGTGCGGTGGCTCACGCCTGTAATCCCAGCATGTTGGGGGACTGAGGTGGTGGATCACCTGAGATCAGGAGTTCAAGACCAGCCTGGCCAGCATGGTAAAACCCTATCTCTACTAAAACTACAAAAACTACCTGGGCGTGGTGGCGGGCGCCTGTAATCCCAGCTACTCGGAGGCTGAGGCAGGAGAATCGCTTGAACCTGGAAGGTGGAGGTTATAGTGAGCCGAGGTCATACCACTGCACTCCAGCCTTGGCGACAGAGCGAGACTCTGTCTCCAAAAAAAAGGGCAAAGGGTTTGAATAGACACTTCTCCAAAGAAGATAAGTAATAGCCAACAAGCACATGAAAGGTGCTCAACATCATTAGTCATCAGGGGAATGCAAATCAAAACCACTACGAGGTTTATATCCACTAGTGCTTTATATCCACTAGGATGGCTACAATGGAAAAATGTTGGGGAGGATGTGGACAAATTAGAACCTTCATATATCAATGTTGGGAATGTAAAATGGTGCAGTCACTTTAGAAAACAACGTGGCTGTTCTCAGGCCGGATGTGATGGCTCACGCCTGTAATCCCAGCACTTTGGGAGGCCAAGGCAGGTGGATCACCTGAGGTCAGGAGTTCAAGGCCAGCCTGGGCAACATGGTGAAACCCTGTCTCTACAAAAATTTGAAAATTAGCCAGGCATGATGTCGAGTGCCTATAATCCCAGCTTCTCAGGAGGCTGAGGCAAGAGAATTGCTTGAACCCGGGAGGCAGAGGTTGCAGTGAGCCGAGATCGTGCCATTGCATTCCAGCCTGGGCAACACAGTGAGACTTGGTCTCAAAAAAAAAAAAAAAGAAAGAAAACAGTTGGGCTGTTCTCAAAAAGTTAAACAGAGAGTTATTGTCTGAGCCACCAATTTCATTCCTACATAAGTACCCAAAAGAAATGAAAACATAATGTTTGCACAAAAACTTGTACACGACGTTTTTAGCAGCATTATTCATAATAGCCAAAAAGTGGAGACAACCCAAGTGTCTGTCAGCTGATGGGTAAACAAAGTGATGATATATCTGTATGATGGAATGTTACTGGGCAATAAAAAGGTACATGCTACAACAAGAACGAACCTTGAAAACTATGCTGAATGAAAGAAGCCAGAAACATAAGGCCACTTTGTGATTCCATTTATCTGAAATTTTCAGAATAGGTGGATCCAGAGAAACAGAAAGTAGATTAGTATTGCCAGGGACTGGGAGAATGGGAGTGGCTGATGATGGTTCCAGGAGTTCATTCTGTGGTGATGAAAATATTCTGAAGTTAGATAGTGGTGATAGTTGTACAATCCTGTGACTATACTAAACACCACTAAATTGTCCTCTTTAAGATAATTTTATTATGGATGAGTTATTTCTCAAATTGTTAAAAAGTTTAAAGGAGTTAAATTTTATGGTCAAAAGCATATAGACTCCTGCCTATATTTCTATGTGTAATCCATTCATTTATCTAATTTCTCTGGTTCTAATAGCCATTAGATTTGATAACCAAAAAAACCTTTTTTTTTTTTTTGAGATGGTGTCTTGCTTTGTCGCCCAGGCTGGAGTGCAGTGGTGTGGTCTTGGCTCACTACAGCCTCCTCCTCCCAGATTCAAGCGAGTCTCCTGCCTCAGCCTCCCTAGTAGCTGGGACTATAGGAGTGCACCATTACGCCTGACTAATTTTTGTATTTTTAGTAGAGATGGGGTTTCACCATGTTGCCCAGCCTGGTCTCAAACTCCTGACCTCAGGTGATCCACCTGCCTCAGCCTCCTAAAGTGCTGGAATTACAGGCGTGATTCCAGCCCGGCCCCAAAAAACCTAATTAAAAAATATGTATAAATAATTTGGGGGTTTTTTTGTTTGTTTTCAAATATTTTGTCAGTGAGTACCAGTCCTTGGTAAGGATTTCTAGGCATCGTGATTCATTCATCATTACAGTTAAATTATGACCCAATTGTAGATTTCTAAATTAACATGTAAAAAAGTGTTTCATTAAACTATCTTGATTGCTTAATATTTTAGTCCACAATACTGCTTTAATGGTTGCCTTGCTTTTATTATTATTATTATTATAGGAGAGAGTCAGAAAGGAGAAACCATTCATTAGCTCGTCATGCAGACATTCTTGCTGCTGTTGAAACAAGGCTGTCACTATTAAATATGACTTTCATGAAATATGTGGATTCCAATCTCTGTTGCTTCATCCCAGGAAAGGTAAAATAGAATTGCTTGCCTAGAACAGCTGGACTGCCCTACATAAACTTATTATAAAGTTATGAATTTTTAATTTTAGAAATGTTAGAATTGTTTCTGCTTCTCTGAATGAGTTTCTACTAATGAATTTGGCTTCTGTACAGTTATCAGTATAAATATGTATCATTTATGTGATCTTTATATTTAAAATTCTAATTATGAAATAGACAGTTGAAACCCTGATATTATTTAGAGAAGTTTGTTAAGAGTTCATACTCAAGAATAAAATTTGAGGTTTTACTGTTTCTTATGATAGCAGAGATACGCAATGAACAACATACATATTGTCCCTGCCTTCAAGACTGTTAAAATTTTGGGGAGGTAGAATAGGAGGGACAAGCTGGTTTTTGTTTTTTTTGAGAAATGTTTCATAAAGACAACTTTATAAACTTTCAGATTTGACAAGAATAAACAATTGCTATTTACCAATATTCCCAGAACTAAATAGCAGTCCTGTTTAACATAGAAATAAATATATTGTGGCATATTACCATTACTAAGTTAATAAAAACTCCAACATTCAACACACTACTTACACCTTCAGTAGTACCCTGCTCCTTGAATTAAGTATAAATTGAGGTATGTCTGTATCTTTTTATATGGAAGTGGTAGAGATATAATTAAAGGTCATTTTGCTACTTGGTTGATGCTAGCAAAAGGTTCCCTTAACATGGTTGGAAATAATTAATATCTAGTAAAATTTGAATGTTCTCTTTTTATTTCCAAAGATAATTTACATTGGCAATATTTAATATGTACTTTGTCCATTTTTAGTTTTCTTTGACATTTATTTTTGGGGGAATCACATTTCTTATAATTGTATTTGAAATATTTTTGGTATATCTTGCTTTCTTTGCATTATCCACATTTTCTTTTAAAGATCTTGTTGCATACCAGCACATTACCTACTAATGCTTTTTACAGGGTGCTGTAAGAGGGTGACCAGTTAGATACTTCAGAGTGATTCTTATGCCAGATTTTTCTGAATCTGACTTAAAGGCCTTAACTTTTAAGTGTTCCTGAGAAGTTCTTTGAACTTAGCTTGTTTCATATAGCATCATAGTTTTTATTGCATATCTCATTGTTAGAAACATGAATGTTTAAGAAACATCTCACAGTTATCATAACTTCGAAGAGAGTTCAGTCAGTTGTTAAGTAACAGAGTTGAATAGTTTGTGACAGAGTTCATGTGGCCTACAAAGATTAAAATATTTAGGATCCAGGCTGGTTGTAGTGACTCGAACCTCTAATCCCAGATACTTATGAGGCTGAGGCACGAGAATCCCTTGAACCCGGGAGGCGGAGGTTGCAGTGAGCCAAGATCACACCACTGCACTCCAGCCTGGGCAACAGAGCAAGACTGCCCCAAGAAAAAAAAAAAAAAGAAAAGAAAAATTTAGTATCTGGCCTGTACACAAAAAGTTACCAATTTCTGTGCTAGTTGATCAGGTTCATGTGTTTGGAATGATGATCTTTACAGTCTAAATAAATAATGTTGCCAGGCGCAGTGGCTCACACCTGTAATCCCCACCCTTTGGGAGGCCGAGGCAGGTAGATCACAAGGTCAGGAGATCGAGACCATGCTGGCCAACATGGTGAAACCCCATCTCTACTAAAAATACGAAAATTAGCTGAGCATGGTGGCACGTGCCTGTAATCCCAGCTACTCAGGCATCTGAGGCAGAAGAATCGCTTGAACCAGGGAGTTGGAGGTTGCAGTGAGCCGAATCACGCCACTGCACTCCAGCCTGGCAACAAAGCAAGACTCCGTCTCAAAAACAAACAAACAAACAATGTTAAATTCACTTGAGTCCTGTCATTTTTTGGAAACCACTTGTTGACTTCTTTTTTTTTTTTTTTTGAGTCGGAGTCTTGCTGCATCACCCAGGCTGGAGTGCAGTGGGGCAATCTCGGCTAATAGCAACCTCTGCCTCCCGGTACAGGAGTGTTCCCTTTTTTGTACTTCTCATGCTTAAACTTTTCACATCCTGTCTGCAAAAAATAAGGATGTGGCATTTAGTTTCCACATGCTGAAGTAAGAACATTATACAGAATTTTCAGTCTAACGTATAGTCTTCATTTAATATATGGTGTTTATGATAAGTTGTTCTTGTTTTCCCTGAGATCTTGCTTCTCGGATATACTTAAAAGTCTAGGCCGGGTGCAGTAGCTCACACGTGTAATCCCAGCACTTTGGGAGGCTGAGGCGGGCAGATCACGAGGTCAGGAGATCGAGACCATCCTGGCTAACATGGTGAAACCCTGTTTCTACTAAAAATACAAAAACAAAATTAGCTGGGCCTGGTGGCAGGCGCCTGTAGTCCCAGCTACTCGGGAGGCTGAGGCAGGAGAATGGCATGAACCTAGGAGGCAGAGCTTGCAGTGAGCCGAGATCACACCACTGCACTCCAATCTGGGCGACAGAGCAAGACTCTGTCTCCAAAAAAAAAGTTCAGAAGCGTTTTTGTTTTTGAGATGGAGTCTCGCTCTGTTGCGCAGGCTGGAGTCCAGTGGCACAGTCTCAGCTCACTGCAACCTCTGCCACCCACCCAGGTTTAGGCGATTCTCATGCCTCAGCCTCCTGAGCTGCTGAGACTACATGTGTACACCCCACACCCAGGTAATTTTTGTATTTTTAGTAGAGGTGGGGTTTCACCATGTTGGCCAGGCTGGCCTCAAAACTCCTGACCTCAAGTGATCCGCCTGCCTTATCCTCCCACAGTGCTGGGATTACAGGTGTGAGCCACTGTGCCTGGCCACGGAAGCTTTTATACTTTATTAAGAAAACCAACTTTTGTAGTTTTATATAGACTACATTCATTTTGTCCAACTTTAGGTCTACAGTAAGCATTTTATTCACTTTAGTGAATCTGAGTAGTAGCAGCATTATAGTTTAAATTAGATAGCCAAATATGTACCAGAATTTTGGACCTTTAAAGTAAAAGTTGGGGCTGGGCGCAGTGGCCCACACCTGTAATCCCAGCACTTTGGGAGGCCGAGGTGGACGGATCTTGAGGTCAAGAGATCAAGACCATCCTAGCCAACATGGTGAAACCCTATCTCTACTAAAAATACAAAAATTAGCTGGCCGTGATGTCATGAACCTGTAGTCCCAGTTACTCAGGAGGCTGAGGCAGAAGAATCGCTTGAACCTGGGAGGTGGAGGTTGCAGTGAGCCGAGGTCGTGCCACTGCCTTCCAGCCTGGGCTATAGAGTGAGACCCTGCCACACACGCACAAAGAATTTAGACAGGTTACAAGTTTGCTATTACCTAGGACAGGGACCAGCAAACTTTTTTTTGGTAAAAGGCCAGATCATAAATATTTTTGGCCTTGTGAGCCTTGTGCTCTCTGTCACAGCTATGCAATTCTGAGAAACAGCTGCATGCAATGTGTGGTAAATGAATGCTTATGCCTGTGTTCCAGTAAAACTTTATTTACAAAACCAGGCATAGGCTAAATAGGGGCATAGTTGGCCAACCCTAACTACCACATTGATATTCTCTTTATCTTCTCTCAGAACTAAGATGTTATAGAATGTTGGCTTACTCCTTATACATTTCTCAAATCTTCTAACACATGGAAGTTACACTTTTTACAGTAAACTCATGTTAGTATCAGCAGTTCACATATACTGAAGCACAACTATATGTGAGCATTGAGCAACCAACCGTTCATAGAGATAATGAAAAAAGATGTGGATAGTCTCTGCTCTTCTGTTTTATTTATATTTTTTTAAAATATTTTTAGAGACAGGGTCTCACCATGTTGCCCAGGCTGTCTTAAACGCCTAGACTCAAGCAATCCACCCACCTCAGCCTCCCAAAGTGCTGGGATTACAGGTGTGAGCCCCCATACTGAGCAGCATAGTCTCTGCTCTTTTTTGTTTTGTTTTGTTTTGTTTTGAGATGGAGTCTGTCTCTGTCGTCCAGGCTGGAGTCTCGGCTTACTGCAACCTCCGCCTCCTGGGTTCAAGCAATTCTCCTGCCTCAGCCTCCCAAGTAGCTGGGACTACAGGCGCATGCCACCATGCCCAGCTAAGTTTTCTTGTTTTTTAATAGAGACAGGGTTTCACCTTGTTAGCCAGGATGGCCTCGATCTCCTGACCTCATGACCCGCCTGCCTCAGCCTCCCAAAGTGCTGGGAGTACAGGTGTGAGCCACTGCACCCTTCCCAGTCTCTGCTCTTAACTGTCCCTAGTAGCCCTGGTAAACCTTTTGTTCTTATTGAAACAGTGGTCCCCAAGAATTAGGAGTTTTAGAGTATAATTGACTATGTAAGGCCATGAAGCTATATTTCCCTGAACAGACATAAAAATCTATATATTGGGCATTATTGGCTTGTATTTATTGTTCTGGGAAAGAAAACTGGTGGTTTTAATTCCTTTTTTCGTGTGTAAATTTTTGTTTTCTTGTAATTTCAAGTTTACACAAAAATTACAAGACTGGTACAAGGAACTCCCATATAGCTTATTTGCATATCCAGCAGTTATTTACCTTTCATCCTGTTTGCTTTTATTTTCTCTTTATAAATACATTTTGGTCAGGCACCGTGGCTGCCGCCTGTGATCCCAGCACTTTGGGAGGCCGAGGCAAGTAGATCACAAGATCAAGAGATCGAGACCAGCCTGGCCAACATTGTGAAACCCCGTCTCTACTAAAAATACAAAAATTAGCTGGGCATGGGCCAGGTGCGGTGGCTCACGCCTGTAATCCCAGCACTTTGGGAGGCCGAGGCAGGTGGATCACGAGGTCAGGAGATGGAGACCATCCTGGTTAACACGG
>NW_012106975.1:657762-658870 GCF_000951045.1 Mandrillus leucophaeus | reverse complement strand
CGGGCGTAGTAGCAGGCGCCTGTAGTCCCAGCTACTTGGGAGGCTGAGGCAGGAGAATGGTGTGAACCTGGGAGGCAGAGCTTGCAGTGAGCTGAGATTGCGCCACTGCACTCCAGCCTGGGTGACAGAGCAAGACTCCATCTCAAAAAAAAATAAAATAAAATAAAGTAAAATTAGCTGGACATGGTGGCACGCACCTGTAGTCCCAGCCACTTGGGAGGCTGAGGCAGGAGAATCACTTGAACCCAGGAGGCGGAGGTTGCAGTGAACTGAGATTGCGCCACTACTCCAGCCTGGTGACAGAATGAGACTTCGTCTCAAATACATACGTACATGCATACATACATACTTTTTGACCAGGCATGGTGGCTCATGCCTGTAATTCTAATACTTTGGGAGGCTGAGACGAGCAGATGGCTTGAAGCCACTAGGAGTTCAAGACCAACCTGGGCTGCAAAGTAAGACCCCGTCTCTACAAAAAAAAATTAGTTAGCTGGGTGTGATGGCATGCACCTGTAGTCGGAGCTGCTTGGGCGGCTGAGGTGGGACGATTGCTGGAGCCTGGGCAGTCAAGGCTGCAATGAACTATGATCATTCCACTGCACTCCAGTCCTGGGTGGCAGAGCAAGATCCTGTCTCAAGAAAATAAAATGTAAATACTTTTTTTTCCTGAACCACTTGAAAATAAGTTGGAGGCACTGTGCTCCTTAGTTCCTAAATATTTCATTGTATTTCCTAAAAGCTAGGATACTCTTACTTAACCATAGTACAGAGAGCAAAATCAGAAAATTGTAACACTGATGTAATACTGTTACGTAGTTGACAGTTCATACTCAAGTTTCATCACATATTCCAATAATACTCTTCCTATCAATTTTTTTTGTTAATACAGAATGTAATCCAGAACCATGCATGGACTCTAATCTTCTTATATCTGGAACAATTCCCTAAGCTCTCTTTGTGTCACTTGATATTCACATTTTTGAAGAACATAGGTCAGTTATTTTGAGGGATATGCTTCCATTTAAGTTTAATGCTTACAGAATGTTGTTTTTGTTTCTTTTGAAGTTGATTTTAACGTGGAGATACTCTTTTTTTTTTTTTTTTT
>NW_012106975.1:655236-656602 GCF_000951045.1 Mandrillus leucophaeus | reverse complement strand
TGAAACCCTTTCTCTACTAAAAATGCAAAATTAGCCATGTGTAGTGACAAACGCCTGTAGTCCCACCTACTCAGAGGAGGCTGAGATAGGAGAATTGCTTGAACCTGGGAGGCAGAGGCTGCAGTGAGCCGAGATCGATCCATTGCACTCCAGCCTGGGTGAGACATAGCAGGAAAAAAAGATACAGTCATGCATCATTTAGCAAAGAGGATCCATCCCAAGAAATGCATTGTTAGGTCACTTTGTCATGTGAACATCATGGAGTGTATTTACACAAACCTAGATGGTTTTTATACACATAGGCTATATGGTATAGCCTATTGCTCCTGAACTGCAAACCTGTATAGCATATTACTGTACTGAATATTGTAGGCAATTGTAACACAATCATATTTGTATATCTAAACATAGAAAAGGTACAGTAAAAGTAGAGTAAAAAAAAAATGGTATACCTGTATAGGGCACTTATGATGGAACTCAGTTTCTCTGGGTAAGTCAATGTGTGAGTGGTGAGTGAATGTGAAAGCCTAGGACATTACCGTACACTTTGTAAACACTGCATACTGAGGCTACATTAATTTTTTTTTTTTTTCTTTTTTGATACTGGGTCTTGCTGTATCACCTAGGCTAGAGTGCAGTGGCATGACCACAGTTCACTGTAGTCGTTACCTCCCAGACTCAACATGATCCTCCCACCTCAACCTCCCAAGTACCTGGGAGTACAGACATATTACATTTATTTATTTTTTTTTTTAATTTTTGGGGCCTGGCATTGTGGTTCAGGCCTGTAATCCCAGCACTTTGGGAGACTGAGGCAGGCGGATAACCTGAGGTCAGGAGTTTGAGACCAACCTGGCCAACATGGCAAAACCCAGTCGCTGCTAAAAATGCAAAAATTAGCCAGGCATGGTGGTGTGCACCTGTAGTCCCAGCTACTCAGGAGGCTGAGGTGGGAGATCACTTGAATCCAGGAGGCGGAAGTTGCATTGAGCTGAGATTGTGCCACTGCACTCCAGCTTGGGTGACAGAGAAGACTCTGCCTCAAAAAAAAAAAAAATGGGGGGCAGGCATGGTGGCTCATGCCTGTAATCAATCCCAACACCTAGGCCAAGGTGGGAGGATCACTTGAGCTTAGGAGTTCTTTAAGTTTTAACTTTTTGACTTTTTTGTAATAACACTTAGCTTAAATGTCATTTCGTTATAATATCGATGAGGGAAAAAAATCAGGCTGGGCTCGGTGGCTCACGCCTGTGATCCCAGCACTTTGGGAGGCTGAGGCAGGTGGATCACTTGAGGTAGGAGTTTGAGACCAGCCTGGCCAACTTGGTGAAACCCTGTCTCTACTAAAAATAAAAAATTAGCCAGG
>NW_012106975.1:651985-653217 GCF_000951045.1 Mandrillus leucophaeus | reverse complement strand
AAAAAAAAAAAAAAAAAAAAGCCTTCCATATTTGTTATTGTTTCTGAACTGCATGTTGGTAGGAGGTGCTCCTTAAAATTTTTGCTTTACAAACATGTATTCCCTGATGTAACCCACCACCATATGATTGCCATAGCTCACTGATTGACCAAAAATTGGATGCATTATCTTGTTTTTATTAATCTTTCTTAAATGTATGTATAGTTCACATTTATTTCAGTGTTTGATATTAGAAGTGTTTTAGGGGCCGGGCGTGGTGGCTCACACCTATAATCCCAGCACTTTTGGAGGCTGAGTTGGGTGGATCACTTGAGGTTAGGCATTCAAGACCAGCCTGGCCAATATGGTGAAACCCCATCTCTACTAAAAAAATAAATAAATAAATACTAAAATTAGCCGGGTGTGATGGCGGGCACCTGTAGTCCCAGCTACTGGGAGGCTGGGGCAGGAGAATCTCTTGAACTGGGGAGGCAGAGGTTTCAGTGAGCTGAGATCACGCCACTGCTCTCCAGCCTGGGCAACAGAGCAAGACTACATCTCAAAAATAAATAATTAATTAATTAATCAATTAAATAGAAGTGTTTTCGGTCTTTATTTAGCGGTTTGGTGGTTTTTGTGACCAGAAATGTGCCTTAGGAACTTAACACTTGTTTATATTAATTACCCTATGATGCAATTGGTTTCATTACATGTCTAACTTAAAGTTGGAGTTTTCAAGAACCTATCAACATTAAAATGAGGACTTATGTATAATGTAGTAAATACTAGGCAATGGGAATTTTTCAACTCCATTGTAATCTTACAGGATGACCCTCATATATGGTTTGTCATTGACCGTAACTTCATGATGCAGCACATAACCATATTCAAACAAACATGCCATATAAAGAATATTCAGGCCAGGCGTGGCGGCTCACTGGGCGTGGGCCGGGTGCAGTGGCTCACACCTGTAATCCCAGCACTTTGGGAGGCCAAGGCAGGTGGATCACCTGAGGTTGGGAGTTTGAGACCAGACTGACCAACATGGAGAAACCCCATCTCTACTAAAAATACAAAATTGGCCAGGTATGGTGGTGCAAGCCTGTAATCCCAGCTACTCAGGAGGCTGAGGCAGGAGAATTGCTTGTACCCAGGAGGCGGAGGTTGCGGTGAGCTGAGATCATGCCATTGCACTGCAGCTTGGGCAACAATAGCGAATCTCCGTCTCAAAAAAAAAAAAAAAAATTATCTGG
>NW_012106975.1:649245-651120 GCF_000951045.1 Mandrillus leucophaeus | reverse complement strand
ATTCATGGATTCAACCAACCATGGATAGAAAATAATTAGTAAGACTCCATCTCAAAGAAGAGAAAATATTTAGAGAAGAAAAACAGTTGCCAGGCGCAGTGGCTCACGCATGTAATCCCAGCGCTTTGGGAGGCTGAGACAGGCGGATCACGGGGTGGGTCAAGAGTTCAAGACCAGCCTGACCAATATGGTGAAGTCCCGTCTCTACTAAAATTACAAAAATTACCTGGGCATGGTGGCGAGCATCTGTAGTCCCAGCCTACTCAGGAGACTGAGGCAGAAGAATTGCCTGAACCCAGGAGGCAGAAGTTGCAATGAGCCGAGATCACGCCACTACACTCTAGCCTGGGTGACAGCGAGACTCTGTCTCAAAAAAAAAAAAAAAAGAAAAACAATTTTTAAAACCACAGCTATTTTTAAAATATGAATTTTAAAATAATACAATGTAACAACTATTTACAAAGCTTTGACATGGTATTAGGTAGTGTAGGTAATCTAGAAGTGATCTAGGTTATATGCATATACTATGCCATTTTATATAATGGACTTGAGCACACACACATTTTGGCAATATGGGTCCTGGACCCAAACGCCCGAGGATGTGGAGGGACTGACTATTTTATTTCCTACAGCCTGGGTAAGGTTCAACATGTAGTATATCATTTGAAAGGTGTAGAAACAACCATTAAGTGTTTTAAGTGACCTTCCTAAGGCCTGTGGTCTTTCCACTAGACCTCAAGACTCATACCATTACATTCTTGTTAATGTAATTTGCAAAAAAAAAAAAAGATTAAATCTACTCAGAAAATGAACTGTTTTGAAAATTTGTTAAATACCATGCTTTCTTAATATATAGCTCTAAAGCCATGGCAGCCACTTAAAACTCTGAATGGTAGAAGCAGTATGGTCCTCACACATACTTTCCTTCCCTTATTTTTTTCCTTCACCTTATCCTCTGCTTAAAGCTTTTGGATAAAGAAACTATTTTAAATTTTATTGAAAACACAGATTATCCCATTTCACTAAAATAATCTCTATACAGTAAGATTGTTAAATGTTCTTTTTTAATGGAAGACTGGGGCAAATGGAAAGAGTTAACTTGCTTTTATACTATATTTAGAAGACTACAGTAAAGATAATATTTCACAAATTATAGACATATTTTCACATTACTTTTAATGGCAAAACCACAGTTACTTTGGAACCAACCTAATAATTTACTATCAGTTAGCAATCCCTGAAGGATATTTTGGTATGGAAGTTATTCTGAAGAATAAGGATCATGGAAAGGGACTAATTGTATAATATATGTTTTTAAGAAACATCTTAGAATAAGTGCTTGGTACACGATAGTACTGCATGACTACTGTATAAATGTTGAATTACTGCTGGGTGCAGTGGCTCACACCTGTAATCCCAGCACTTTGGGTGGCCAAGGCTGGCAGATCACGAGGTCAGGAGATCCAGACTATCCTGGCTAACACGGTGAAACCCCGTCTCTACTAAAAAAAAAATACAAAAAAATTAGCTGGGCGTGGTGGTGGGCGCCTGTAGTCCCAGCTACTCAGGAGGCTGAAGCAGGAGAGTGGCGTGAACCTGGGAGGCGGAGCTTGCAGTGAGCCAAGATCACGCCACTGCACTCCAGCCTGGGTGACAGAGCGAGTCAAAAAAAAAAAAAAATTGTTGAATTGCTCTCCTATCACCTAGCCATCCACATCATCCCTGTGCTCCACTCCACGCTTTGTTTAGCCAGGTGTACCTTCCTCCTGCTCTGACTTCCTTTACCTGTTGAAATTTTACTTATTCCTCATTACCATGTCCTTCATTAGACCTACCCAGTTCTCTCAAGCAGATCTTAATCTCTACTCTGTTTTC
>NW_012106975.1:644337-645195 GCF_000951045.1 Mandrillus leucophaeus | reverse complement strand
ACAGTGAGCCAATAACGGGTCATTTCCAGCCTGGGCAACAAGAGCGAAACTCTGTCTCAAAAAATTGTGGAGTACTGTGCTGCTTTTCCTATATATAACCCATATGTAAAACTTTGATAAACACAAAACTACTATGGGTCAGTTAATATCCTTGCACTGTATATAAATATTGGTCAGTATGAAGGACCCTTTAAATGCTAGTTTTCTGCTTTGGCTTGTATTTTTAATTTTATTAACTCTCTCTTAATTATGTATATATTACATAACTTTTAAAGCTTGATCAGCTAGCTTCCACAAATATTTACTCTTTGGATATATACATGTATGTATAAAATTTGTCTTTCTAGTCCTTGAACTCCTTGAACAAGCCAAGCTGACACTGACCTTGGGGCCACTGCCATTACTATTTCTACCTGAATCACTTTCCTCCCCATATCTTCAATCGATCAGTTCTTCCTCATCATTCAGTCTTACCTTACAAATGGCAAAGAATCCTTTCCCAACCACCTGTCTCATGTTATTCCTGCCTTTCCTGGTAGAAACTATCACATTACCCTCTTTTTTCCATGTGGCACTCCTTTAAATTATTTTCTTGTTTACTTTAGCTTAATGAAAATGATAATCTTGTCATCTTTATTTACTGTTTTTTACTCCAGTACTTTGAAAAGTGACAAGTACGTAGTAAGAACTCAATTAATACTTGAATAATGTTTATCTTACAAGTTATGATAGGCTTACATAATTAAATTGTAAGTCCAAAGGAAAGTACTCCGTTTTTCATATATATATATATATGTGTGTATATATATATATATATGTATATATATATATATATATGTATGTATGTAATATTTCTTT
>NW_012106975.1:640445-642217 GCF_000951045.1 Mandrillus leucophaeus | reverse complement strand
TAATCCCTGCACTTTGGGAGGCCAAGGCGGGTGGATTCTGAGGTCAGGAGTTTGAGACCAACCTGGACAACATGAAACCCGTCTCTACTAAAAATACAAAAAATTAGCCACACGTGATGGCAGGCACCTGTTATTCCAGCTACTCAGGAGACTGAGGCAGAGAATTGCTTGAACCCCAGAGGCAGAGGTTGCAATGAGCTGAGATTGCACCACTGCACTCCAGCTTGGGCAATGAGCGAAACTCCATCTAAAAAAAAAAGTACTGTAACAAGCCCAAAAGCCATGTGTTGTAAATAGCAATATTCTTCAGTGGCCAGTACATCACTTAAATCACCCTACAGGTCTCTACTGGAATTGCAGAACAAGCAGTTACTTCTCTGCCTGTTTAGCTGTTTTCTTTATTAAAAAAGAAAAATCTAAAATGCTAATGAGAATTCATTATTTTAAGGTGATTGATGAGATTTATCGCGTGTTGAGATACGTCAATTCTACCAGAGCCCCTCAGCGAGCTCATGAAGTACTTCAAGAATTAAGGGATATATCCTCTATGGCAATGGAGTACTTTGATGAAAAGATTGTTCCAATTTTAAAGAGGAAATTACCAGGGTCAGATGTTTCTGGAAGACTCATGGGCTCTCCTCCAGGTACCTCTACTTTATAATCATGTTTGTACATAATTTTGTAACTTATTTCTGGTTTTTTTCCACTTAATCAAGTGTCTTGAACTTTTCTGTGTTAGTAGTTGTTTATTGGCAGCATCATTTTTAATGAGATTGGATTATCAACCATAACTTACACAACTGATCCACTAGTTAGGCACATTTCTTGTTTCTAGCTTTTCAGTGCTTACTCAAGAACAATCTGAGCAGTCTTGTGACTAAATCTTTGCACATATCCATATTGACTTACAATAAACATATTAGAAATAGAATAGCTGGGCCCGGCCAGGCACGGTGGGACACACTTGTAATCCCAGCACTTTGAGAGGCCAAGGTGGGTGGATCACCTGACTGAGGTCAGTAGTTCGAGACCACCCTGTATCTACTAAAAATACAAAAATTTGCTGGGCATGGAGGCGCACACCTGTAATCCTAGCTACTCTGGAAGCTGAGGCAGAAGAATCACTTGAACCGGGGAGGCAGAGGTTGTAGTGAGCCAGATTCACGCCATTGCACTCCAGCCTGGGCAACAAGAGCAGAACTCTTATCTCAAAAAAAAAAAAAAAGAAACAGGATTGCTGGACCAGGCGCAGTGGCCCACGCCTGTGGTCCTAGCACTTTGGGAGACTGAGGCGGAAAGATTGCTTCAGCCCGGGAGTTCAAGACCAGCCCGGGAAACATAGGGAAACCCCCATCTCTACAAAGAAGTTTAAAAATAGCTGGGTGTTAGTGGCGCATGCCTGTGGCCCCAGCTACTCAGGAAGCTGAGGTGTGAGACCCTGTCTCCAAAAAAAAAAAAAAAGTAATAGAATTACAAGTGAGAAGTTACGTACAGATGCTCCTTAATTTACAATGGGATTACATCCTGATAAACCCGTCATAAGTAGAAAATATTGTAAGTCAAAAAATGCACTTAATACACGAGCCTACCAAACATCATAGCTTAGCCTAACCTACCTTAAACATGCTCAGAACACTTACATTAGCTTACAGTTGGGCAAAATTATCTAGCAAAGCATATTTTATGATAAAGCATCCTTGTGTAATTTACTGAATTCATTTTCTATTATACTGAAAGTGAAAAGCAGAATGGGGCCGGGCGCGGTGGCTCAA
>NW_012106975.1:628085-639715 GCF_000951045.1 Mandrillus leucophaeus | reverse complement strand
AAAAAAAAAAAAAAATCATTAACTTGAACCATTGTAATTTGAGGACTTTTTTTTATGTTTCTGATGAATTAATATCATTTTTTTAAAAAACAAATATACCAGATAAAATGCCAAAAACTCTTCAGGGAAATATTTGGTGAATTATTTCAGCCCCCAAAGTGTCTGGCTGCTACTTTATTTTTTTTTTATTCATTTATTTATTTATTTATTTATTTTGAGATGGAGTCTCACTCTGTCACCCAGGCTGGAGTGCAATGGCGTGATCTCTGCTCACTGCAACCTCCACCTCCCAGGTTCAAGCAATTCTCCTGCCTCAGCCTCCTGAGTAGCTGGGATTACAGGTGCACACCACCACGCCCGGCTAATTTTTGTATTTTTTAGTAGAAACGGGGTTTCACCATGTTGTTTAGGTTGTTGGTCTGGAACTCCTGACCTTGTAATCCGCCCGCCTTGGCCTCCCAAAGTGCTGGGATTACAGGCATGAGCCACCACTCCCGGCTGCTACTTTGAAGGACAGGGTTCATAAGGCTATTTTGAACAGTATCACTTTATCTGTGCCAAATAACTGTTTTTGCAAAAGTATATTGGCTCCTAGAGATTTGTGCCTTTATCTACTGAAAGACTTAATTATTTAATATCCCCAACTCTGGCAAGTACTTTAATTAGGAAAGAATTTAGAACTTTTTATTTTGTTCAGATTAGTTAGCTCCCTGTAGTATTCAGTGAGGCAACCAAGTGGCTCTCTGTAATTGAGTAATAAAGCCTACACATCTCAGCATTAATATATCTGTTATTTATTGAGTACCTATTATGCGCACAGCACTGTACTGTGTCCTGTGGAGACTAAAAGGAAGTGTAATACGTGGTGTCTGCTCTCAAGGATCTTACTATTTCAAAAGGTAAGATAAACTCAGACTTGAAGTTAAATTATCATAGGCAAAACAAGTAATGCAATGTCCAATTAAATGTCAAATGAGAGCAGAGAAACAATTTTAAGGTAGATCAGTGCTGGCTGGTCTGATGGAAACATCACAGGAGGTAAGGATTGATTTAAGCCTTGGTGAATAAGTAGAAGTTGGATATGGATAAGCAGAGAGGGAAAGAAGAATGCATCCATAAAGGAAATACAGTTATTTAGATGCGCAAGGAGAAGATTAACATGATGTGTTTAGGGTATGAATGGACCCATCTGGTTCTTTTAGAAAACCTTCAGTAGATAAGGTTAAAAGAAAGTAGGTTCTTTGTTTAAAATAGTTATTTTTATGCTTGTGTTACATTCTAATTATTCCTGAAAGAGTAGGCCCAAGGCCCTCCTACACCATGCCAGGAATTCTTTGTGATCATAATGTATGATGTAACCCACTCTTTAATGGAGTCCTATCATTTGGCTAAAGTTGAAGCCTTTGCAAATAACTTAAGTTCAGAGTGAACTTAAGAACACGATAGAGGTTGAGTATCCCTTATCCAAATTTCTTAGGACCAGATGTGTTTCAGATTTCAGCTTTTTTTCAGAGTTTGGAATATTTGCATTACATGTACTGGCTGCACAGTCTCTTATCCACATACCCACAATCCAAAATGCTCCAATAAGCCATTTCCTTGAGCATCATGTTGGTGCTCAAGAAGTTTCAGATTTTGGATTTCAGATTTCTGGATTAGAAACGTGCAACCTGTAGGTCTGTACTTCTAACTTGAAAGTGTGTTTGTTATGTGAATTAGATAGAAAATAATTATTTTCTGGCCGGGCACAGTGCTTCAATGCATCTGTAATCCCAGCACTTTGGGAGGCTGAGGCGAGTGGATCACGAGGTCAGGAGATCCAAACCATCCTGGCTAACATGGTGAAACCCCATCTCTACAAAAAATACAAAAAGAAATTAGCCGGGTGTGGTGGCAGGCGCCTGTAGTCCCAGCTACTCGGGAGGCTGAGGCAGGAGAAGGGCGTGTACCTGGGAGGAGGAGCTTGCAGTGAGCCGAGATCGTGCCACTGCACTTTAGCCTGGGCGACAGAGCGAGACTCCATCTCAAAAAAAAAAATTATTATTTTCTAATTTTACTGCTTGTATTTTGTCACTAGGTTCTGAAAATATTTTACAATATTTTAAACTCAAGTTTATGCCATTAAATGCCTTTCTTCATTTCCTGGCAGTCTATATACTGCCACATGAGCAGAAGAATCAGAATTTAAACTCATTTATAGTTAAAATAAGATGTTAAATTATGATAATTAACCCAATTGACCAACTGGATTGCAAAGAAGAAGAAATTCTCAGAAGTGACATAATAAGGGTATTCCATTTTTAAATAAGTGTAAGACTGGTAGAGAAACATTTTAAGTGACTGACCCTTTTAAATTATTCCTCCACAGTTCCAGGACCATCTGCAGCCCTAACAACAATGCAGCTCTTCTCCAAGCAAAACCCTTCAAGACAAGAGGTTACCAAACTCCAGCAGCAGGTTAAAACAAATGGTGCTGGCGTGACTGTTCTCAGGCGTGAAATTTCTGAGCTTCGCACCAAAGTGCAAGAACAGCAAAAACAGCTTCAAGACCAGGACCAGAAACTGCTAGAGCAGACCCAGATCATAGGTGAACAAAATGCACGGTTGGCAGAGCTAGAACGCAAACTACGAGAAGTAATGGAAAGTGCTGTAGGAAATTCCTCAGGGTCTGGGCAGAATGAGGAGTCTCCTCGGAAACGAAAAAAGGCCACAGAAGCCATAGACTCTCTTAGGAAATCTAAACGTCTTCGGAATAGAAAGTAAATTGGAATGTGGTTCTAGTTCCAGAGGAAGACGCAGCTTAGTAGCTTAAGCAGTTACGCATATCAGGATACTGTGAGCAACACGGTGTCCCTTAAGCTTCTAGGCTTTCAGAACACAACTTAAACTTGAACTCTTATGGTTGGGACATTCTTTTCCCGCTTCTCCTGATTGAACTGATGCACAGAATCTTTTTACTTTGCAATAGATTTGTACTAACCAGACCTGTTCTATCATGTTTTGAGGAGTTAACTTTTTTCTGTGCAGATAATGTTGAAAGTAAGTTAATTTGTTTCTGCATATATGCACATACATAAGGATCTTAAACCCAGTCTTGACAGACTAAACAGAAGTTAAGTTTAATACAGAAAATGTCCTGTTCACTTGGAAGAAAAGACCTACTTTTTAAATGGACACTATCTTGGTTCTTTTTTTTTTTTTTTTAAGTCGTCTTTTTGTTATAAGTGACCTTTGTCTGGAATGTCTGAAAAGTAGTTAATGCTTTTTGGTATTGAAGTAATGGGTAACTAAAATGGACTTCCATAGTATTGACTGTAGAAGGAGGCTCTACAGTATTGACTATATATTTTTATAAACTACTGGCAAGAAACTTACCCAGCTGTTATACATGTTTTCAATTCTCTTTGGGGGCCATGTCCTACATTTGCATGGATGGATGCATGCATTGCCTAATCAACTCACTTAAAAAGCTCTTGCACTGGTATTGATCTTGAACCTCTATACTTCTCCACTTTTTAGAGCGGCGTCTTAGTTTAAGCGCTTAACATCTTCCACCGCAACAGCTTGCCTCTAGAGGGGGAATTTTTCATCCATTTGTCCTCCAGTTTTATAGAAACAAGAGACTATTAAAGCCTATTGCTTTATCTGTTCTCTGTAGGGTTCAGGTACACTGGCTAAGGCAGAACCCCAAATTCCAAGGCTCTTTCTATCAATATTGGACCTCTGGGAGTTAGTACTCCTCTTTGCTCACCACCATGTGCTCAGTTGATCAGATGTGGTGAGTGAGTAGGGGACTCGACTTGCGGGATGCAGTTTTGCCATTGCAGCAAAGTTCATTGAGGAAAATTGTACCATGAAAAAGCGTTTTGATTATTTCATTTCTGGGGGATGACCTTGAGGGAAGCTTTTTATATTAGTTTCAAGCTTTCCTTATCCTACAACTTTAAACAAAAGCTTTAATTTTGTTTGCACTCCTGTTTTGAGCTTGTAACTGGAAAAGCATGTCTTGCACTGTTCAACCTCCTAAGTGGTCACTTTAACAACCTCCAAATTGTGCACAGTGGTTATTTTCCCCAGTTGTATATTTTTGAGACATTCAATTATCACTGTCTTAGTTGTATTTTAATTTACTAAATTATGTAGCTGTTTGACTGTTAAGTTCTTTTAAACAGCTGTTGCCTTGGGCTTCAGTTATTTAAAGTAAATTTGGGTGTAATATAGAAAACTGTCCCTTTCCAGGCGGGGGTTGGCGCCTGTGTAACCCTAAGGTTTGGTAGACGCCTTAGTCGAATAAGAGCACAAGGCTATCGCCTTTTATCCGTCCACCGTGACATGGCTGTGCGTCCTTTAAATTAACCTCACCAGACGAAGCTTTTTCTATCCATTTTTAATATTGTCCTTACATAATATTGTCCTTAGATCTTCATCAATTCTATGTCTGACTTTGAAATTCCATTTACAATGTAGTATGTTTTCAATGAAAAACCATAAAGTAACATCCAAGTGTTTCATGGTTTGTTGGGAAGGTAATTTTAAAATAAAACAATTTCCAAAAAACATTTGTCAGCCAAGATCATCCATAAAAGTCCCCGTCTGGAACTTATTTTCTCAGCACTTCTCATTTTTATAATCAGAGTATTTAGCCATATTATCGTATCTTTAGAGGAGGCCTGGTGGAATACCCAGGGCCTCTACTAGTCTGCTTTTCTGGTCACAGGAAGACTTTATTTTTACGTATCAGAGTATGTGTTTACAGATTTACAGAGTG
The DNA here is from genome assembly GCF_000951045.1 of Mandrillus leucophaeus. Classification (NCBI taxonomy): domain Eukaryota; kingdom Metazoa; phylum Chordata; class Mammalia; order Primates; family Cercopithecidae; genus Mandrillus; species Mandrillus leucophaeus. The sequence goes on along the minus strand of NW_012106975.1, from coordinate 634,947 downwards.
TGATCCGTATGCATCAAAGGGATACAGCCCCAGACTATTTCTTTAATGGTCGTTCATGAACTATTAAGTTTCCTGAATTTCTTTTTAAACTACATCTAGATAGCCTAAACATCTGTGTAGTCTTCCATTAGTTAACATGTGTATATGGCTTTCATAAGTAGTCACACTGTTAGAAGGTAAATTTTCTATTACAAAATCCAAATTTCTATTGCATACACTTACCTATTCATAAAGCTAATTCATTGTACTTGTTAATGCATGAATGTTCCATGCAGTAGGAGAATAAAGCACTACAGTTCGTTCGGTTGTTCAGATCTTAAATCTTAGGCTATTTAGCTAAAACATGTTAGGATGTTGCCTTCACCAGTTATTAGGACAGTTATTAGCCGTTATGCTTACTTATGGATAGCATAATGGTATTTAAGGTTCAACAAACTGCAGATTATTTTGATCAGGTGAAACTGACATATGTTACAGAAAAACTGTAAATTAACCTCCTGAGAGAACCATTCTGCCCTGCATTTTAAGTCAGGTATTTAAATGCTGTGTGTTGTTAATATTGCGTTGTCTTAGTGCAACATTTCTTGAAGTATTCCCGTCATCTTCCTTGGCTGTTTTTCAGAGGAGACATCTCCATGTTAAGGGGTCATTCCCACATAGGGATGTATTATGGTACAGCGCTACACACATGGATAACAACGTGAAAAGGCGTGCCTAAGAAATGAAAAGGGCTGGCCTTATCCCCACCCCAGCTGGATCCTCTGCTTATCTCCCACATGCACTTGGCTTACCTGGTTTTCACAGATTCTGAGGTTATAGAACCTGTTGTTTTTCAAACTCCTGTACAGAGCCTGGAAATAATGGAGCAAATGCAAATGTATTGAGAGTCATTATACTTAGTTTTAAAGACTATTGGGGTATCATCCAGTCAAAAGCCACTGATTTGGGAAGCAATTTTTTTGTAAAACACGTTTTTTGGAGTACTGAACTTTGCAGGGGCTTGCCTTAATCTCTATTTAGTAGTTTCAAGATGTATGCGCAATTATTCTACATGTTAAAAATGTTAAAATATTCTATGTAGCCCCAAAGGTGGGTAAAACAGTGTAAGTAATGCCTAAATTAATAAGCTAAAAGGTGTCACTACAGCTGGATTTTTTGAGAGAAAATGGACATAAAACTAGGCTATGTGTAATAAAAATAATGGCACCTTAAGATTGCACTATTTTATGCATTATTTTATATGCCATTTCATAGCCTGCACTTTAATCTCCAAAGAAACGATGTATGATGTCCCAGTTGTTCCTTATTCTTAATAAATTTTTCCTAAGACAGGGCACTTAATTCTATTTTACTATACTGAATTAGTTTCTTGGAGGTAGATTCCTTTCTTGAGTTCTCTGTTTCCTTAGCCATAATAATTTCTAGGATCTGGGAACTCCCTATATTGTCCATTTCCAACATTATATAATTTTAATTTAATGTAATGTAAATCTCATACTTGGTGATCAGCACATTCTTATATCCTGCTCTACCAATGAGTACCCATTTGTTACACTTACCAAACTCTCTAAAAACATATACTGTGAGTAAGATTTGAAGCCAGGAATAAAAGGCAGTCTGAAAGAAAATGTCCTATATGATGCAGTTGTTTGGAAATGGCTGATTTCTGATATGAAACCCAATTTGATAACACCATTCAGTTCTTTGACTTGGGATCTATCTGAATTGCTTTAACTAGTACACAAAAGGTTAAGTTACGACTACTTTAAATTTGTATAGCCCGCCATCTGAGGTGAATTATTTTCAAAAAATACTAAATCTATGAACTGAGACTAGCAATTAGTTGGCTGCTCCCTACCATGATTTTACTTTTAATAGCAATACAGTTATATTGGTGATAAATATGACAGGCTTAAGTACTGCCGGCCTTTCGCATCTTCCTAATCATCTTGGTTAAATTTCTGAGGTTTAAAAATTAGATCCAGATTTCTTCTGTTGTGTCTGAAGAGAACTAAGACATTTTAGAAATATATTGGCAATCTGTTAGGTCCATTGGCAAAGTATATTGGTCCATATTCAAACCTATTCCAAAAAGTTAGAAGTGTTTAAGATTCCTTTATTGTGGTACCATGTCTGTTTACCTATGCTTATGAGCAACAATAAATTACTAGTTTACCTTCTGGAATTTTAATTGTTATAACTGAATCAATTATTGGAAAGTGAAAAACACCTCCCGGTCACACTACAGGGTACGTAAATAAATGTGTTGTTACCAGTGCTACTTGTTTTCTTTGTATTTCATCCACAAAAGAATATGGAGCTCTATTGCTAACATACCATATTAATAGCTACTGTCTTTTGGAGCACTGTACTGTGTGTTTTACAGATGTTACAGTGGTCCTCACAGCTACCTTATAAAGTAGGTCTTACTCTACATGGGGAAGTTGAACTCGTGCTAAGCAGTGTGTCCACAGTGTATGCAAGTAAGTGCCATAAGTGGGATTTGACCCATAAGCTCTGAAGTTTATAAACTTCCTACTACACTATACTACATCCTAGAAACCTGAGAATAATGAGACTCTGAACTTAATATAAGCAAGACCATCCCACACATCCACTAGAAGCAGTCAGTGCCCAAATCACTAATGCTAACGGTAGTATGTAGAACTGAGATAAAGAAAAAGCTGGGCTAGGCCGGGCACGGTGGCTCACACCTGTAATCCTAGCACTTTGGGAGGCCAAGGTGGGCAGATCATGAGGTCAGGAGTTCGAGACCAGCCTGGCCAACATGGTGAAACTTCATCTCTACTAAAAATACAAAAATTAGCCGGGCGTGGTGGCAGGTACCTCTAATCCCAGCTCCTCCGGAGGCTGAGGCAGGAGAATTGCTTGAACCCAGGAAGTGGAGGTTGCCGTGAGCCAAGATCATGCCACTGTACTCCAGCCTGGGTGACAGAGCGAGACTCCATCTCAAAAAAAAAAAAGTTGGGCTTGGTGGAGGCAACTTTTAAGGTTATGCAAGTAACCTTAAACTTGCACCTAGGTGTGCAAGTGAAAGAGAATGTTTTTAAGGCTTCCAGAACCTGTAATCTAAACTCAGAGGAAGTCCTGGCAGTAGATGTGCTCTGAGGCTACTGACGTGTAAAGTCCCCTTCCGGCCCGGTGCAGTGGCTCACACCTGCTACCCCAGCATTGTGGGAGGCCAAGATGGGTGGGTCATTTGAGGCCAGGAGTTTGAGAACAGACTGGCCCATGTGGCAAAACCCCATCTCTACTAAAAATACAAAAATTAGCCAGGCATGGTGACGCACATCTGTAGTCTCAGCTACTAGGGAGGCCGAGGCATGAGAACTGCTTGAGCTGGGGAGGTGGAGGTTACAGCGAGCCGAGGTCACGCCACTGCACTCCAGCCTGGGCAACAGAGCAAGACTCTGTTTCCAAAAATGTCACATTCCTATAATATATGCTGCTGGTCAGTAGAAAAGTAGCAACTACCAATTCTTTTGCCCTGCAAGGGCAGGGTACTAGTTCTCTTTTCAAGACTACTTCCAGTTCCAAAACTAAATGCTTAACAACAAAATAAAATCATATACATCCATTTAACCTGTTTCTTAAAGGTATAACTGGTAGGGAATTGCTGAAAACAGTTCTCTGAAGAAGATAAAACTTCTCTAAGTGCTTTAACCCCAGCCTGTAGACAGCTTAGATTTTCAGAAAAGAGATCACAGATGACTTTATACTGTGGGTGAGGGTGACAGCAGTGGTGTCAATTGTCCTAGCACCATTACTGCGTTCTAGTCATCCAGATAGCCTAGAAAGATAAAGGTGGCCGCTGTGTATCCCCAGTCTTCAGAAGGCAGATGAGGGTGGAAACTTGAATTTTCATATTCTCCAGGTGGCTCAATTGCTGTGTAATAGATTGACATTGTTAGAAACCAAGGATCTTCACCAGTATTCTTGCTTTTTTGCTTTTCTTTAAAAAACTTTTTAAAAGATCTCACCTGTATGAACTTCCCCATGTTAATTGCTGAACCAATTCTTACAGAATTCATTAAAGATGATGTTCTTTCCAAAAAGATGTATCTCAACTCGCTGGTATACATTCCTCTGTTTTTTTGTTTGTTTGTTTGTATGGAGTCTCTGTTGCCCAGGCTGGAGTGCAGTGGTGCGATCTCGGCTCACTGCAACCTCCGCCTCCTGGGTTCAAGGGATTCTCCCGCCTCAGCTTCCTAAGTAGCTGGTATTACAGGTGTGTGCCACCACACCCACCTAATTTATGTATTTTTGGTAGAGATGGGGGGTTTCACTATGTTGGCCAGGTGGTCTCAAACTCCCAACCTCAGGTGATATGCCCGCCTCGGCCTCCCAAAGTGCTGGAATTACAGGCATGAGCCACCGCACCCGGCCGACATCCCTCTGTTTTCTGATTGATCATTTCCTCAAAGCAAAATTAGAGTAAATCATACACACAAGAAATGTGAGCAGTTGGGTGTTTGGCCAAAATGTACAACTGATAACTATAAAGGAAATACAAATCAAGGACAAACTTCCCCTAATTCAATAAATTCTGTTCAAGGAGACGCAACTAAATAGCTGTCAACTTTCTCAGCTTTTGTGTTTTTAAACCTTTTTCCTCCTCTCCTTTGGTTTGAACAAAAGTCGAATTCAAATTAACTGATTTGTTAAGAATCTGTGAAGCAGCGATATAAATAGCAAAACTGACTCCAGAATGCAACACCTAAGATGTACTTTTCTGTGATAAGACAAGGGGAACACCCCTCCCTTCTCAAGGCCAAGCCAAAGAGAATTACTTGGGGTGGGATAGAGAAGAGAGGGCTAGGCCAGGCGCGTTGGCTCACGCCTGTAATCCCAGCACTTTGGGATGCTGAGGCAGGCAGATCACGAGGTCAAGAGATTGAGACCATCCTGGCCAACATGGTGAAACCCCATCTCTACTAAATATACAAAAATTAGCTGGGCGTAGTGGTGTGTGCCTGTAGTCCTAGCTACTTGGGAGGCTGAGGCAGGAGAATAGCTTGAACCCGGGAGACAGAGGCTGCAGTGAGCTGAGATCGTACCACTGCACTCCAGCCTGGCAATAGAGCAAGACTCCGTCTCAAAAAAAAAAAAGAGAGAGAGAGAAAAGAGGGCTAAACTGCTTGTTCTTTCTTTGGAGAGTTGGAGCAAGCTTACAAGAAAGTGCTAAAGATAAACAGTTCCTGTAACCCTATTGTAAGAGGACACTGCCTCTTACAGTGTGGCCCATGGATCAACAGCCTCTGAATCACATAGGAGCTTCTGTGAAATGTAGAATCTCAGGCCCCATTCCAGAACCAAATCTGCATTTTAACAAGATCGCCTGGTGATTAGTTTGCACATTAAAATTTGAGAAATACCACTGTAAAGCACATTTGTCATTTTGAATCTAAATGCTAAACAACCCTTAGCTCCCCATATTTAGCAATAACAAAGAAAATGGAGTGAGAGAAGAGAGGAAGAAGAGTAAAAGGGAGGAGAAAGTAGGAAGAAAATACGAAAGTTAGTATTGGTCAGGGACAGTTCTTGAAACCAGTAGGGGTCATGACCATCAGCCATCCCAAACAGAAAACAGTTTCATCACCTTTGGTGTCATAAAAGAAATTTATATTAAAATTCCCACCAATATCAAAACAGTCACTACCATTTGAGAATAAAGAAACTATTAAAAAAAATACACTTTGGGAGGCCAGGGTGGGAGGATTGCTTGCATCTAGGAGTTCATGACCAGCCTGGGCAATATACCAAGACTTTGTCTCTACCAAAAACAAAAATTTAAAATTTAAAATTAAAAAAAAAAAAAAGTTAGCCAGGCTTGGTGGCATACACCTGTAGTCCCAACTACTTGGGAGGCTGAGACAGGAGGATGGCTTGAGTCCAGGAGGTCAAGTCTGCAGTGAGCTGCCACTGCACTCAGCCTGAGTGACAGCAAGACCTTGTCTCAAAAAATAATAGTAAAATATCCATCAATAGGAGACAGGTTTCATAAATTGGGATATATCCTTACAATATAATACTAGGCACCTGTAAAAATAAGAAAATTATCTATATGCTCAGAAATATTTCTGGCCAGGTACAGTGGCTCATGCCTGCAATCCCAGCACTTTGGGAGGCCAGCGTAGGCAAATCACTTGAGGTCAAGAGTTCAAGACCAGCCTGACCAACATAGTGAAACCCCATCTCTACTAAAAATACAAAAAGTAGCTGGGCATGGTGGTGGGCACCTGTAATTCCAGCTACCTGGGAGGCTGATGCAGGAGAATCACTTGAACCTGGGAGGCAAAGGTTGCAGTGAGCTGAGATCGTGCCACTGCACTCCAGCCTGGGAGACAGAGTGAGACTATGTCTCAAACAGAGAAAAAAAAAAACAAAAAGGCCGGCATGGTGCCTCATGCCTGTAATCCCAGCACTCTGGGAGGCCAAGGTGGGTGGATCACCTGAGATCAAGAGTTCGAGACCAGCCTGGCCAATGTGGTGAAACCCTGTCTCTACTAAAAAAAATCCAAAAAGTAGCCAGGCATGGTGGCATGTGTCTGTAATCCCAGCTATGCAGGAGAATCACTTGAACCCAGGAGGTGGAGGTTGCGGTGAGCTGAGATTGTGCCACTGCACGCCAGTTTGGAAGACAGAGTGAGACTCTGTCTCAAAAAGAAAAAATTATATATATATTTCCAAGACTGCTAAGGGAAATAACAAAATACAGAATAGTATTACAGTATACTAACTTTTGTGAAAAATAAAGAGGGAAATAATATAGAGTCATGCTGAATAACAACATTTCAGTCAACAAGCAGCAGCATATTCTATGACAGTCCCATATATATAT
>NW_012106975.1:627053-627670 GCF_000951045.1 Mandrillus leucophaeus | reverse complement strand
GCCCAGCTTATACTACCATATTTTTACTGCTTCTTTTCTATGTTGATGTGTTTAGATACACAAATACCACTATGCTATAAGTGCCTACAGTATTCAGAACAGGAACATGCGATACAGTTTTGTAGTCTAGGATCAATAAGCTGTACCATATAGCCTGGGTGTATAGTAAGCTAAACCATCTAGGTTTGTGTAAGTAAACTCTATGATATTCATACAACAAAATGACTTAATGATGCATTTCTGAGAGCACATCCCCATATTTAAGCAGTTCATGACTGTAGTGCTAAGTAGTGGCATGCATATGCATAAAGAAACTCTAGGCCGGCATGGTGGCTCATGCCTGTAATCCCAGCAATTTGGAAGGCTGAGGGGGGCAGATCACTTGAGGTCAGGAGTTTGAGACCAGCCTGCCCAACATGGTGAAATCCCACCTCTACTAAAAATACAAAACTTAGGCAGGCATGGTAGTCTGCGCCTGTAGTCCCAGATACTTAGGAGGCTGAGGCAGGAGAATCACTTGAATCTAGGAGTCGGAGGTTGCAGTGAGCTGAGATTACACCACTGCACGCACTCCAGGCTGGGAGACAGAGAGAGACTCCATCTCAAAAAAAAAAAAA
>NW_012106975.1:624591-626448 GCF_000951045.1 Mandrillus leucophaeus | reverse complement strand
ATTACCTGAGGTCAGCAGTTTGAGACCAGCCTGGCCAACATGTGAAACCCCATCTCTACTGAAAATACAAAAATTAGCCAGGCATGGTGGTGGCGGGTGCCTGTAGTCCCAGCTACTTGGGAGGCTGAGGCAGGAGAATTTCTTGAACCCAGGAAGCGGAGGTTGCAGTGAGCTGAGAGCATACCACTGCACTCCAGCCTGGGTGACAGACAGAGCAAGACTCCATCTCAAAAAAATTAATTAATTAATTAATTAATTAAGTTAAAAAATAAGAGACCCCACAAAACTCCTTCACTCTTCTGCCATGTGAGGTTATAGCCAGAAGACGGCCATCCATGAACAAAGAAGCAGCCCCTCACCAGATACTGAATACGCCGGTGCTTTTATCTTGGACTTCCCAGGCCCCAGAATTGTTTTTTGTTTTTTTGTTTTTTGTTTTTTGGTTTTTGGTTTTTGTTTTGAGACGGAGTCTCACTCTGTCACCGAGGCTGGAGTGCAATGGCACGATCTCAGCTCACTGCAACCTCCAGCTCCCGAGTTCAAGCGATTCTCCCATCTCAGCCTCCCTAGTAGCTGGGATTACAGGCGTGTGCCACCACACCTGGCTAATTTTGTATTTTTAGTAGAGATGAGGTTTCTCCACGTTGCTCAGGTTAGTCTCAAACTCCCGACCTCAGATGATCCGCCCGCCTCAGGCTCCCAGAGTGCTGGGATTACAGGGGTGAGCCACAGCGCCTGGCCTAATTTTTGTATTCTTAGTAGAGACAGAGTTTCACCATGTTGACCAGGCTGGTTTCGAACTCTTGACCTCGTGATCCATCCGCTTTGGCCTCCCAAAGTGCTGGGATTACAGGCGTGAGCCACCGCGTCTGGCCTGACCTTGTTTTCTTAAAAACCAAAAACCTGGGAAAAAAACAAAATCTCTTGCAAATGTATTCTCAATCCCAGTCAATCCCCTGCAAAATTCAGACTCTGGAAGAATGAAAGCTATGCACTATTTTCTCCACTCATTCATATTGTTGGTTTCACACAGATAGATAAAGCTGCTTCATCCTACAGAACTGCTCTATCAGTTCATGGTGTTTTTCTGGATCCTGGACCCCCGCCTTCCCCACCATGAGTCACCTCTGGATCAAGTCCATCTTCTATTTGGGATTTGGAACCCAGACAACCTTTTCCCTTTTTAGCCTCTAATGTGCTCTAAGCTGTGTGATCTAAGACATGTCACTCACATTCTGGAAGTATTTGCTTCCTCATACATGAAATGGGGGAAATCTCTCTAATCCTGTGGTTTTGATTTCAGCGCTCACTAGTTCAAGACTTTTCTTCTTGCCTATGGCCCTTCACCCTCTTCCGTTGTCAATTTCCTTTTTCATAAGCTGTGGCTGCTGGTGAGTAAAAGAGTCATCTGAGTACAACTGCTTTTGCATGAGCTAGACTTGGAAGGGTGCAAATGGAAGCAGATTCATTTCTTCTCAGTAACTGCTCTTTTAGACTGTCCTGTTGCATTGTTCTGCCCTGATCCCAGAAGGAATCTCGGGCAGGTCCCGGAGACTCTCTTGGTCACTAACAAATTAATCACCTTTATCCGGTTATTTAAAAATCCAGCCTGATTCGAAGAAAGACTTTATTGTCTCAATTGATTAAAGCTTCTTTCCTCTTTCTTTTCTCTTTTTTTGAGATGGAGTCTTGCTCTGTCGCACAGGCTGGAGTACAGTGGCTCAATCTCGGCTCACTGCAACCTCCACCTCCCAGGTTCAAGCGATTCTCCTGCCTCAGCCTCCCAAGTAGTTAGGATTACAGGTGCCTGCCACCAGGCCCAGCTAATTTTTGCATTTTTAGTAGAGACGGAGTTTC
>NW_012106975.1:617372-619721 GCF_000951045.1 Mandrillus leucophaeus | reverse complement strand
GTGTTAGCCAGGATGGTCTCGATCTCCTGACCTCATGATCCGCTCGTCTCGGCCTCCCAAAGTGCTGGGATTACAGGCTTGAGCCACCGCGCCCGGCCCCTAATTTTTGTACTTTTTTAAGAGACAGGGTTTCACTATGTTGGTCAGGCTGGTCTCAAACTCCTGATCTCATGATCCGCCCTCCTTAACCTCCCAAAGTGCTGGGATTACAGGCATGAGCCATAACACTCGGACCCCTTGCCCTCATTTTTGACAGATAGTTTGCTAGACACAGATCCTTGGTTGATAAGTTTTTTCTTTCAGCACTCTGAATATGCCATCCCACTGCCTTCTGGCCTCCACTGTTTCTCATCAGGAGTCACCTATTCATCATATCAGGGTCTTCTTTTTGGTGATGAGTCATTCTTCTCCTGCTGTTTCAAGATTTTCTCTTTGGCTTTCAGGATTTTATCATAATGCATCTGAGGGGATCTCTGTTTTGTGTTCATTCTACTTGGGTTCATTTTGTTTTGTTTTGTTTTGTTTTTGAGACAGAGTCTCGCTCTGTCACCCAGGCTGGAGTGCAGTGGCGCGATCTCGGCTCACTACAAGCTCCGCCTCCCGGGTTCACGCCATTCTCCTGCCTCAGCCTCCTGAGTAGCTGGGACTACAGACGCCTGCCACCACGCCTGGCTAATTTTTTATATTTTTAGTAGAGGCGGGGTTTCACCGTGTTAACCAGGATGTTCTCAATCTCCTGACCTCGTGATCCGCCTGACTCGGCCTCCCAAAGTGCTGGGATTACAGGCGTGAACCACTGCGCCTGGCCTCTACTTGGGTTCATTGCATCTCTTGGATGTGTAGATCAATGTTTTCCATCAAATTTAGATCATTTTAGATACATTTTTCCTTTGATTTTTTTTTCCTGCTCTTTTCTCTCCTCTCCTCTGGTATTCCCAACAGCTGTATTTTGATGAGCTCAATGATGTCCGAAATTTCTCTGAGGCTCTGTTCATTTTTTGTCATGGTAAATATGCATAACAAAATTTACCATTTTAACCACTTTTACATGTACAATTCAGTAGCATTAAGTATATTCACAATTTTGTTCAATCATCACCACTATCCATTTACAGAAATTTTTCATCATCCAAAGAGAAACTCTATACCCATTAAAGACTAGCTCCCCACTCCCCTCTTCCCCACCCCCTGTTAATCTCTATTATTCTTTCTGTCTCTAAATCTGGCCAACTTTTACAGTGTGATCATAACAATCCCCTTTTCATCAGGTTTTCATGGAGGGTAGGAGGCGTAATTCTTTGACTTAAAAATATAATTTGAAGAAAATGACTGCTTAGGAGAGAGAGAGAGAAAGATAGTGAGATAGAGAGAGAAAAGAAAGAAGAAAGAAATGAAGAAGAAGAAGAAAAAGAAGAAGAAGAAGAAGGAGGAGGAGGAGGAGAAGGAAAGAAAGAGAAAGAAAGAAAGAAAGAAAGAAAGAAAGAAACAAAGAAACAAAGAAAGAAAGAAGAAGGGAGAAAGGAAGGAAGAAGAAGAAGAAAAAGAAGGAAAGAAAGAAGAAAGAAAGGAAGAGAGAGAGAAAGAAAGGAGAAAGAAAGAAAGAAAAAGAAAGAAAGAAGAAAGAAAGAGAGAGAAAGGCAGGCGGGAGGGAGGAAGGAAGGAAGGAAGGAAAAGGAAGAAGGAAGGAGGAGGAAAATAGGGAAGAAGGGAGGGAAAAAGAAAGCTATGAAAACCACTGACCACAGGTCGAGATGGGAATGGGGATAATTCATCATTTTTTCTACCCTGACAAAACTCCCGAGAGTTGTTGACTATTCATTGGCTTTCACAGATTTGTCAAGAGGACAAATCTCAGCTTAATTAGCAAAGGATAAAATCATGAAATTAGTGGATTCCCTAATTTGGGCATGCCTCAGAGATGAATATGATTGCAAGGGCAGGTTTGGAAAAGGAAATGATGCCTGAATATACTGGTATTCCCAAAGATTCTGGACCTCAAAGTTTGGGCTTTTAAGGAACTACCATTTAAATCTGCAGTTTGCTGTAAAGATGGTTAAAAGAGTTCCGGGTCAGGCGCGGTGGCTCATGCCTGTAATCCCAGCACTTTGGGAGGCTGAGGTAGGCGGATCTCCCGAGATCAGGAATTTGAGACAGCCTGGCCAATGTGGTGAAAACTCATCTCTACTAAAAATACAAAAGTTAGCCATTCATGGTGGCACGTGCCTGTAATCCCAGCTACTTGGGAGGCTGAGGCGGGAGAATTGCTTGAACCCAGGGGGCAGAGGTTGCAGGGAGCCACTGCTCTCCAGCCTGGCCAACAAGAGCGGAAACTCCGTATCAAAAAAAAAA
>NW_012106975.1:610209-612972 GCF_000951045.1 Mandrillus leucophaeus | reverse complement strand
TTTTTTTTTTTTTTTCTTTTCCAGACAGAGTCTCACTGTATCTCCCAGGCTGGAGTGCAGTAGCATGATCTCGGCTCACCACCACCTCTGCCTCCCAGGTTCAAGCAATTCTCCAGCCTCAGCCTCCCGAGTAGTTGAGATTATAGGTGCCTGCCACCACGACCAGCTAATTTTTGTATTTTTTAGTAGAGACGAGGTTTCACCATGTTGGCCAGGCTGGTCTTGAACAGCTGACCTCAGGTCATCCACCTGCCTCGGCCTCCCAAAATGTTGGGATTACAGGCGTGATCCACCGCGCTGGGCCCTCTTCTCCTTCCTTTTCCCTTTTCCTTTCTTTCTTTTCTTTCTTTCTTTTTTTTATTTGACAGTCTTACTCTGTCGCTCAGGCTGGACTGCAGAGGCGTGGCTCACTGCAACCTCCACATCCTGGGTTCAAGAGACTCTTGTGCCTCAGCGTCCTGAGTAGCTGGGATTACAGATGCACACCACCACACCTGGCTAACTTTTCGTATTTTTAGTAGAGATGGGGTTTCATCATGTTGGCCAGGCTGGTCTCGAACCCCAGCCCTCAAGTGATCAGCCCACATTGGCCTCCCCAAGTATTGGGATTACAGGCATGAGCCACCACACCTGCTTCTACACATTTTATGAGCAATAAATAATGTTGATAATCTCTCGATTTTCTTCTTTCTTCCTGTATCTTCCTCCCCAATGGTCCTGCAGCAGTTCTAATCCCATTCCCATCATCAGTTGATCAGAAACCTAGTATTTTTAGGAAGGTAGCAGCCTTTATTTATTTATTTATTTATTTTTTATAGTTTTATTTTTATTTTTACTTACTTATTTATTTATTTATTTATTTTTGAGACAGAGTTTCAGTTTCACTCTTGTTGTCCAGGCTGGAGTGCAATGGCATGATCCCGGCTCACCGCAAGCTCCACCTCTCAGGTTCAAGTGATTCTCCCGCCTCAGCCTCCGGAGTAGCTGGGATTACAGGCATGTGCCACCATGCCCAACTAATTTTGTATTTTTAGTAGATCTGGGGTTTCTCCATGTTGGTCAGTCTCCATGTGGAGACAGAATTTTGCCATGTTGCCCAGGCTGGGCTTGAACTCCTGGACTCAAGTGATGTGTCTGCCTCAGCCTTCCAACATGCTAGGACTACAGGTGGGAGCCACCATGTCCAGCCTGCATACTTTTTATGTTATCAGAAATGCTATCTTTCTGTTTGGTTACATTTCTTGATCATGGTGTCTCCCCAGCCAGGTAAGTATCTCTTTGATTACATTTCTTTTTTTTTTTTTTTTTTGAGACGGAGTCTTACTCTGTGGCCCAGGCTGGAGTGCAGCAGTGGTGCAATCTCGGCTCACTGCAAGCTCCGCCTCCCGGATTCACGCCATTCTCCTGCCTCGGCCTCCCGAGTAGCTGGAACTACAGGCACCCGCCACCCCGCCCAGCTAATTTTTTGTATTTTTAGTAGAGATAGGATTTCACCGTGTTAGTCAGGATAGTCTCAATCTCCTGATTCGCCCGCCTCGGACTCCCAAAGTGCTGGGATTAGAGGCGTGAGCCACCGCACCCGGCCTATTATATTTCTTAACTGGCTGTTGCTGGTGTATAAAAATACAAAACATTGGCTGGGCACCGTGGCTCATTTCTGTAATCCCAGCACTGCGGGAGGCGGAGGCAGGCAGATCACTTCAGGTCAGGAGTTCAAGACCAGCCTAGCCAACAGGGCGAAACCCTGTCTCTACTAAAAATACAAAAATTAGGCCGGTCGCAGTGGCTCACGCCTGTAATACCAACACTATGGGAGGCCAAGGCGGGGGCATCACTTGAGGTCAGGAGTTCGAGACCAGCCTGACCAATATAGTGAAACTAAAAATACAAAAATTAGCCAGGCATGGTGACGTGAGCCTGTAATCCAAGCTACTCAGGAGGCTGAGGCAGGAGAATCACCAGAACCCAGGAGGCAGAGATTGCAGTGAGCCAAGATTGGGCCACTGTACTCCAGCCTGGGTGACACAGCAAGACTCTGCCTCAAAAATAAAATTAAAAAAAAAGAAATAGATACCATAAAATTCTTGTGATTATTTGCTTGAAGTGAATAAAGAATGTTTTCTGTATTACTCTTCTACAAATTAGTCAATACCATTCAATCTCAACTGTTATCACTATTGAAATAGTCTCAAAAATAAACTGCCCTTTCAAAAATCAAGCAAATGGAAAAGGAAAAATCTACATTCATTTCAAAAGTATAGCTGCCCTCATCTGAAAACTACTTCATCTTAAATTTCCTAATATGATCACGGCTGGCTGCGATTCACCACAGCTTCCAACAGCAGACTGGAGAGTGTCTTTCCAGAATTCCTAGTGTGTTTGCTTCAAGACAAATTATTTGACAAAGCTAGATAATCCACTAAGAATCTTTTTTTAAAGCATTTTATTTATTTATTTTTTGAGACAGTGTTGCTCCGTTGCCCAGGCTGGAGTGCAGTGGCGCGATCTCGGCTCACTGGAACCTCCGCCTCCCAGGTTCAAGCTATTCTCTGCCTCAGCCTCCCGAGTAGCTGGGATTACAAGCACCCACCACCAGGCCCGGCTAATTTTTGTATTTTTAGTAGAGACGGGGTTTCACCATCTTGGCCAGGCTGCTCTTGAACTCCTGACCTCGTGATCCACCTGCCTCGGCCTCTCAAAGTGCTGGGATTGCAGGTGAGAGCCACCGCACCTGGCTATACTTCCTAGCTTACTTTTTTGTTA
>NW_012106975.1:606642-608573 GCF_000951045.1 Mandrillus leucophaeus | reverse complement strand
CGCTCAGGCTGGAATTCAGTGGCGCAATCTTGGCTCACTGCAAGCTCTGTCTCCTGGGTTCACGCCATTCTCCTGTCTCAGCCCCCCAAGTAGCTGGCACTACAGGCATCCGCCACCACGCCTGGCTAATTATTTGTATTTTTAGTAGAGACAGGGTTTCACCGTGTTAGCCAGGATAGTCTGGATCTCGTGACCTTGTGATCCGCCCACCTTGGCCTCCCAAAGTGCTGGGATTATAGGCGTGAGCCACCGTACCTGGCCTAATTTTTGTATTTTTGTACAGAGGTGGGTTTTCGCCATTTTGCCCAGGTTTGTCCCAAACCCCTGCCCTCAAGTGATCCCCCTACCTCGGCCTCCCAAAGTGCTCAGAATACAGACACGAGCACTTGGCCTGCTTTTGGACTGGTGTGCCAGTTCACACATGCCTGTGATAGCAACTGCGTTCTGAACTGCAAGGATGCATTTACCTGTCAGCACCTGAAAACTTCCTCCTCAGTTGAGTCCAATTATCAGCTTCATGTGCCATCTGCCAATCCAGATGAAACTTGGCAAATACAAAGCTGTCCTTTTCCAGGTGACGCTCCCCACCTTCTTTTTCCTCCACCATGTCATTAACAACCGAAAAGCTCCTGCATGATCAGACCTGTGTATCTATCCATCATCAAATCCTACTCCTTTTTCGACACTGGGACCCTCCCGAGGCTGTCCCAGCCCCGCATTTGCTAGCATGCCCTGCAGACATAACCCTTGCTGGGCTCTGATGAGCCTTCAGGCCTCCACTCCAGGTGTCATTGTTTTGTCTTCCCTCTGCTCTCAGAGCCTCCTCTGCTAGACGCCTCAGCTGTGCTGGCCCTCTGTCTTAGAAGTGAATGTACTGAGCAGGTCTTAGGGATTTACTAATAATGCTCCTGGGGTCGGATGTGGTAGCTCATGCCTGTGATCCCAATACTTTGAGATCACTTGAGCCCAAGAGTTTGAGACCAACCTGGGCAACAAGGTGAGACCCCAACTCTGCCAAAAAATTCCAGGGATGGTGGTGCACGCCTGTGATCCCAGCTCCTCGGGAGGCTGAGGTGGGAGGATGGCTTAAGCTCAGGTCAAGGCTGAAGTGAGACATGAGGCCACCACTACACTCCAGCCTGGGCAACAGAGCAAGACTCTATCTCAAAAAAATAAAACCCACTATAAACATAATATTATTATCACACTTAAGAAATTGATAATTCCTTAACGTCATCACATATCCAATTGATATTTGAGTTCAATTATTTCATGTCAATGTTTTAAAACTATTTCAGTCCGAATCTAAATAAGGTCAACACATGCAATTGGTTTGTATGTCTTTTAAACTCCTTTTAATCTATAGGTTTCTCTTCTTTTTTTTTCCTTAAATTTTATTTATTACAGAACCCAGATATTGTCCTATATAGAGCCTCCCAGAGTTGGATCTTGCTAGTTTCATCCCCGTGGCCCAGTTTAACACATTTCTCTGTCCTTTCTATTTTATTTTCTTTTTATTCTTGAGAAGGAGTCTCAGTCTGTTGCCCAGGCTGGAGCGCAGTGGCTCCATCTCAGCTCACTGCAACCTCTGCCTCCCAGTTCCAGCGATTCTCCTGCCTCAGCCTCCTGAGTAGCTGGGATTACAGGCGCCTGCCACCATGCCCAGCTAATTTTTATATTTTTAGTAGAGACGGGGGTTTCACCCTACTGCTCAGGCTGCTCTCGAACTCCCGACCTCAGGTGATGGACCCGCCTCGGCCTCTCAGAGTGCTGGGATTACAGGCGTGAGCCAACGCACCCAGCCAAATGTCCTTTCTATTTTCAATAAATTAGCAGTCAGATCTAGGGGCTTGATCAGATTTTTGTGTGTGTGTGTGCCGTGTGTGCGTGAACAGCATGTTGATTAGGAGGCACACCCGCTTTGGTTATCT
>NW_012106975.1:604307-605157 GCF_000951045.1 Mandrillus leucophaeus | reverse complement strand
CGGCCGCAGTCCCGGCCTCGGGCCCGGGGAGGGGGCCGGCGACCCTCCCTATGCCCCCTGGGGCTTCTCGGACTGGATGGGCCCTGGTCAGTTCACGCCGCTTGTCCTATTGATCCTCACGGCAAGCCTGGGACGTAAGAACGGCGGATTCGTAGACATATTTCATCCATCTCGGTTTTGTGGATGAAAAAACTGAAAATGGAAGACTTGCCAAATAGGGAAAATACGTGGCGTGGCCCGCTGGTCCCCTGACAGCTTATTGAGAGCACTTAACTCTCCAGAGGATTCGGGCCTTCTGTGTTACATAGAGAATGCTCATCTCTCCCAGGTTACTCCTAATATACCAGGGATTGCGTGGAATGCTTTACAAACATTACCCAATTTCATCCTCCTGGTAATTCTACTAGGTTGGTATTATCGCTGTTTTAAAAAATGAAATAAGAACGCCTGACTGAATGCTAAAGAGATTCTAATGCGCATTCAGTTGCCTCTTCCAGAGCATGTGTTTGGTTTTTGTTTATTTTTTTGAGACAAGTCTCACTCTGTTGCTCAGGCTGGAGTGCAGTGGCGCGATCTCTCCTCGCTGCAACATCTGCCTCCTGGGTTCAAGAGATTCTCCTGCCTCAGCCTCCTGAGTAGCTGGGATTACAGGCGCCCACCACCACGCCTGGCTAACTTTTGTATTTTTTTTTTTTTTTTTTAGTAGAGACAGGGTTTCACCGTGTTGACCAGTCTTGTCTCGAACTCCTGACCTCAGGTGATCTATCTGGCTTCCCAAAGTGCTGGGATTACAGGCGTGAACCACTGTGCTCGGCCAGAGCATGAGCTTTCTTTTTTTTTTTTTTTTTTT
>NW_012106975.1:602274-603637 GCF_000951045.1 Mandrillus leucophaeus | reverse complement strand
GGGAGGCCGAGGTGGGAGGGTTGCTTCAGCCCAGGAGTTGAGACCATGGTCACGGTAGCTCAGGCCTGTAATCCCAGCACTTTGGGAGGCCGAGGCGGGAGGATCGCTTCAGCCCGGGAGTTGAGACCATCCTGAGTAACACAGTGAGACCCCCATTTACACGCACGCGCAAAATTTTTTTAAATCGAGGAAACAGTGAGTTGAACATGAGACATTATTCCTTATATACAGTATTTCATTAGATTTTCTTCTCAACATTCATTTGCCCAGTGAAAAGAAAAAGCGAGTAGCTGGGACCACAAGCACATACCACTATGCCCGATTGATTTTTCTGTTTTTTTGTAGAGATGGGTTTCTCCGTGTTGCCCAGGCTGGTCTTGAACTCCTGGGCTCAAGCAGTCCGTCCGCTTTGGCCTCCCAAAGTGCTGAGATTTTAAAGGCGTAAGCCCCTGCACCCGGTAAATTTCGGTTCTTGAATTCCCTTCCTCCTTTCCTTCCTCCTCCCCTACACTCCATTAGAGACAGGGTCTTGCTTTGTTGCTTAAGCTGGAGTGCAGTGGCTGTTCACAGGCATGATGATCACGGCAGCCTGGGCTCAAGTGATGGGCATACCTCAGCCTGCTAGTAGTAATTTGTTTGGCAAATCACTTACACATACTTGATATGAGATAGCATGATACTTTTTTTTTTTTTTTTTTTGAGACGGAGTCTCATTTTGTCACCCAGGCTGGAGTGCAGTGACCCAATCTCGGCTCACTGCAAACTCTGCCTCCCAGGTTGAAGCAGTTCTGACTGCCCCAGCCTCACGAGTAGCTGGAATTACAGATGCCCGCCACCACACCTGGCTAAGTTTTTCTATTTTTATTTTTAGTAGAGACACGGTTTTGCCACATTGGCCAGGCTGGTCTCGGAACTCCTGACCTGTGATGATCTGCCTGCCATGGCCTCCCAAAGTGCTGGGATTACAGGCATGAGCCACCCTGCCAGGCCACATATGATACATTTTATCAATGCCTTATCTACATGTTACATAGGAATAATCTGGTGCCTACCTGTGTAAAAACCAACTCTGGAATACTGAAGCTGAGCTATTTAATATTCTGAAAATCAGGACGGGTGTGGTGGCTTTTGCCTGTAATCCCAGCGCTTTGAGAAGCTGAGGCAAGATGATCTCTTGAGGCCAGTTCAGAACAGCCCCATCTCCATGAAAAATTAAAAAATTAGCTAGGCGTGATGCCTGTGTCGTGCTACTCAGAAGGCTGAGGCGAGAGGAACACTTGAACTCAGGAGTTTGAGACCAACCTGGGCAACATGGTGAAACCTTTCCCTCTCTCTAAAAAAAAAAAAAAAAAAAAAAAAAAAA
>NW_012106975.1:601579-602160 GCF_000951045.1 Mandrillus leucophaeus | reverse complement strand
CTTTTTGTAATCCTTAAGTTGCTCTTTGATGTAGACGTGGTAGCTAATGTTGAAACAAAATTAGTTTGGTTTCAAAACATTTCTTTCAGGAAGAGGTTGTGGTTGATTACTTCTGCGACAGATAGATGAAAGGTTGAGCAATCATCTCTTCACAAACATGGTCACTCTACAATAATTCAAGCACAACAACAAATCCCATATCATCTCCCCCTCTTAACAATAGTGTTTTACTTGATTAGCTTTTAATTGTCACGCACTCTGCATTTTTTCCCTGAGGCATTATTTCTAGAAGGCAGCGAAATATGACCCAATGGCTAATTTGCTTTTAAAAATTAAACAAAACTTAGGCCAGCTGCCATTTAAGAAGGGCTCCGGCACCTCCAGACTCGGTGTGATCGCAGCTGTGCCCGGTGCTCCGCTCGCGGAGGCGCTAAGGCGGCAGGTTTATCTCACTTGAGACCTTTCCTTCCTTTTGCATCTTCTCCGGGCTCCGGGGCAGCAGGCCTCAGGGGCGGGCACTCGCAAGAACGCGGCATCCTGGCTGGTGGCCAAGTCACCAAAACTCAGAACCCAGCGTCCCA
>NW_012106975.1:597155-598189 GCF_000951045.1 Mandrillus leucophaeus | reverse complement strand
AGTGGGGCATGGTGGCATGTGCCTGTGGTCCCAGCTACTCAAAAGGCTGAGGTGGGAGGATCACTTGAGCTGGCGAAGTAGAGGCTGCAGTGAGTCGTGATTGCCTCACTGCATTCCAGCCTGGGCAAAAGAGTGAGACTGTCTCAAAAAAAAAAAAGAAATGAAGGAAGTAAGAAGGTGCTGATTAATACCTCACACTGAGCCTTTTTTCCTCCACAAACTTATCACTGAACCATTTCACTTGGAAAGTAAAAGGACTGCGTATTTCTCAATGAAAGTACGTTTTCCATGCAGGTGTAAATACCAGTGTTCTCTTTCAGGGTGGGAGATGGAATAACCTGTAGCAAGAGAAGAATCTTTAGATTTGTTTAAATTATACACAAATGATAAGAGATCTTTCTGAAAGTGTTCAGTTTTTTGGCAGGGGAGGGAAGGGGCCTGATAGAACAACCAACATTTGTACATTTTAAGTTTACATTTAGAGTTCACATTAAAAGTTCATTTATAAGGTATCTCTTTGAAATTAGTGAGGATGAGCTGGACTGGGTGGCTCATGGCTGTAATACCAGTCCTTGGGTGACTGAGGCGGGCAGGTCACCTGAGGTAAGGAGTTCAAAACCAGCCTGGCCAACATGGTGAAACCCCGTCTCTACTAAAAATACAAAAATTAGCTGGGCGTGGTGGCGGGCGCCTATAATCCCAGCTACTGGGAAGGCTGAGAGGCAGGAGAATTGCTTGAACCCAGGAGGCAGAGGTTGCAGTGAGCTGAGATTGCACCATTGCACTCCAGCCTGGGCAACAGAGTGAGACTCCGTCTGAAAAAAAAGAATAAATCACAAGAAATGCTTCCTTCACTGCTGTACTTTCTCAGTGATACAGTTTTTTACTGTTTTATTTTTTGAGACAGAGTCTCACTGTGTTGCCCAGGCTGGAGTACAGCCTAAATTCTTGGGCTCAAGTGATGCTCCCACTTCAGCGCCCCAAGTAGCTGGGACTACAGGCTTGTGCCACCTCACCTCAGCTAATGTTTTTTT
>NW_012106975.1:594079-596530 GCF_000951045.1 Mandrillus leucophaeus | reverse complement strand
CCAGGCTGATCTTGAATTCCTGGGCTCAACCGATCCTCCTGCCTTGGCCTCTCAGAGTGCTGGCATTATAGGTGTGAGCCACTGCACCCAGCCATTAGCATAAGATTTTAGCTGGGCACAGTGACATGCTCCTGTAGTCCCAGCTACTATGGTGACTAAGGCAGGAGGATCACTTGAGTCCAGGAGTTTGAGGCTGTAGTGAGCTATGATGGCACCACTGTACTTCAGCCTGAGTGACAGAGGTAGACCCTGTTTCTAAATATAAATATTTTAAGGTTCATTCATGTTGTAGCACGTGTCAGTGTGTCATTCCTTTTTGTGGCTGAATAATATTCCTTTGTATGGATATACCAGGTGTTCAACATTTTGAGGGACTGCTCTACAGTTTTCCAAAGCAGCTGCACCATTTTACATTCCCACCAGCAAAGTATGAGGGTTCTAATTTCTCCACATCCTTGTTTTTACCTACTTTTTTTTTTATTATAGCCATCCTAGTGAGTGTGAAGTGGTATCTGTGGTTTCAGTTTGCACTTTCCTAATGACTAACGATGTTGAGCATCTTTCATGTGTTTCTTGACTGTTTTCATATCTTTTGGAGAAATGTCTTTTGAGATCCTTCGCCCATTTTTTAATTGGATTATTAGTTGTAAGAGTTCTTCATATATTCTGGATATAGGTCCCTTATGAGATACATGATTTGCAAACATAACCCCGCTTCTGTGGATTATCTTTTCACTTTCTTGACAGTATCATTTGCAACAGAAGGGTTTTTGATGCAGTCCAATTTCTCTGTTTTCTTTTGTCACTTGTACTTGTTATAGTATCTAAGGAACCACAAAGGCCATGACGATTTATTTCTGTTTTCTTATCAGAGTTTTATAGTTTTCTTATAAATTTGGGTCTGTGATCTGTTTTGAGTTCATTTTTGTGTGTGGTGTGAGGTAGGGGTCCGAATCCATTCTTTTGCCTGTTGCTAACAAGTTGTTGTGGCACCATTTGTTGAAAGGACTGTTCTTTCCCTGATTATATTGGCAGCCTGTAGTATTGGTTTTTATATACTATTACAACTTTGGAAAATTCAGTACAGAATTACTTGGAGCATGTTGATTTGTCTGAGAGAACTGTGAATACCAGTTTCATGATTTTAGGGTAACTACAAAATGCATATTATATTCTATCCTTTGTCAGATGTGTTAATTTAATTGTTTTATATAAGGTAAGAATGCTGTACCTCTGTCTAAACACAGAAATAACACACATTTTAATACAAAAAATGTGGAACTTCTAAAAGTTTGAGGCTAATTTTTCCTGCATAAATTCGCAAATGTTTGTGACATATTTCGTAACTTTACTAGTAGAAGAATCCTTCCCTGTGTTATTAGTATTAACTAAAGTATCTAGTAAAGGGAATATTATTTGCAGAACAAATTTAATGTGTTAGTTTAATGGGTGTTAATTTAATTATAATTGCTGAACTATTATATACTTTTCTTAGTTCCTGTTTTTTTGTTTTTTCTTTACAGCAAAGTATCCAGAGATAAAGTCCTTGATGAAACCTGATCCCAATTTGATATGGATTATAATTATGATGTTTCTTACCCAGTTGGCTGCATTTTACATAGTAAAAGACTTGGACTGGAAATGGGTCATATTTGGGGCCTATGTGTTTGGCAGTTGCATTAACCACTCAATGACTCTGGCTATTCATGAGATTTCCCACAATGCTGCCTTTGGCAACTGCAAAGCAATGTGGAATCGCTGGTTTGGAATGTTTGCTAATCTTCCTATTGGGATTCCATATTCAATTTCCTTTAAGAGATATCACATGGATCATCACCGGTACCTTGGAGCTGATGGCGTCGATGTAGATATTCCTACCGATTTTGAGGGCTGGTTCTTCTGTACCACTTTCAGAAAGTTTATATGGGTTATTCTTCAGCCTCTCTTCTATGCCTTTCGACCTCTGTTCATCAACCCCAAACCAATTACTTATTTGGAAGTTATCAATATCGTGGCCCAGGTCACATTTGACATTTTAATTTATTACTTTTTGGGAATTAAATCCTTAGTCTACATGTTGGCAGCATCTTTACTTGGCCTGGGTTTGCACCCGATTTCTGGACATTTTATAGCTGAGCATTACATGTTCTTAAAGGGTCACGAAACTTACTCATATTATGGGCCTCTGAATTTATTTACCTTCAATGTAGGTTATCATAATGAACATCATGACTTCCCCAACATTCCTGGAAAAAGCCTTCCACTGGTAAGTAAAGGATTTGATACATATTCTAATTTCGTTTTTTTGTTTTTTGAGACTGTGTCTCACTCAGTCACCCAGGCTGGAGTGCAGTGGCACGGTCTCGGCTTACTGTAACCTCCACCTCCCAGGTTCAAGTGATTCTCATGCCTCAGTCTCCCAGGTAGTTGGGATTACAGGCGCATGCCACC
>NW_012106975.1:590670-592799 GCF_000951045.1 Mandrillus leucophaeus | reverse complement strand
CAGCCTCGACCTCCCGGGTTCATGCAATTCTCCTGTCTCAGCCTCCTGAGTTGCTGGGACTGCAGGCGCATGCCACCATGTCTGGCTAATTTTTTTGTTATTTTTAGTAGAGATGGGGATTTCACCATATTGGTCAGGCTGGTCTTGAACTCTTGACCTCAGGTGATTCACCTGCCTTGGCTTCCCAAAATCCTGGGATTACAGTTGTGAGCCACCACACCCAGCCAACTGCTTAATTTCTATCTAATTAGCATGCCACAATTTATTTGTAAGTATTTGTAAGTTCCTGGATGGCAGGGATCAGATGTTGCCTTTATATTCTACGGTGTCATCCATGCAGTACATTCTTTAATAATATCAAGTTAATCTAATTGCATGTATTCGTTGTTAATTTTACAAATAAGCCAGGAATTTAGTCCCTTGGAACGTGATGGAAGAGAGTCCTAGAGGGTCGAGTGTATTCAACTGCTGCTGAAATGTAGACTGCTTTTTGTTTAGAATTCCCTCTGCTGCTGCTGCTGCTGCTTTTATTTTTTAAGAGAGAGGAGGGAGGCAGGTCTCATGGTTTCCCTTCTCAGTGTTTGTATCAACCATTCATCAGTCATCTTTGAAAGAACCCAGTAATACTCATTTTTCATCTTGCTGTATTTTTTTCCCTTCTAGGTGAGGAAAATAGCTGCTGAATACTATGACAACCTCCCCCACTACAATTCCTGGATAAAAGTACTGTATGATTTTGTGATGGATGATACAATAAGTCCCTACTCAAGAATGAAGAGGCACCAAAAAGGAGAGATGGTGCTGGAGTAGATATCATTAGTGCCAAAGGGATTCCTCTCCAAAACTTTAGATGATAAAGTGGAAGTTTTGCATTATTAAACTTGAGACCAGGGATACTTAGAAGCTCCCCTGGCACAATTTCAGAGTAAGAGGTCAGTGATATCAAGAAGTAAATCTGGCTTTTCAACAGTCAGCCTGACTCTGTACTGCTCGGCTTCACTCACAGAAAACTTGTGACTTGTGTGTTATCGTCATTGAGAATGTTTCACTCATGTCTGTCATTTTATAAGCATATCATTTTAAAAGCTTTTGTAATCCCAGCACTTTGGGAGGCCAAGGTGGGTGGATCACCTGAGGTCAGGAGTTCAAGACCAGCCTGGCCAACATGGTGAAACCCTGTCTCTACTAAAAATGCAAAAATTAGCTGGGCATGGCAGCACATGCCTGTAATCCCAGCTACATGGGAGGCTGAGGTGGGAGAATTGCTTGAACCCAGGAGGTGAAGGCAGAGGCTGCAGTGAGCCAAGATTGTGCCACTGCACTCCAGCCTGGGCAACAGAGCAAGACCCCATCTCAAAAATAAATATATAAAATAAAAAGCTATTTCTAGTTTATTTCACTATAAAGTTTTGCTTTATTAAAAAGCTAATAAACAGCTATTAATCACAGTGTGTTAGTATTTGTTACATTTTTGTATTTCACTATCTTTATTACATTTTTGTATTTCACTATCTTTATAATATGGTAACCAGGGTACTGGGGGAACTTTAAAATTTCATCTCAAAAATAATTTTTAAAAAGCCTGAGATATGATATAGCATAAAAGATTGGATGAAAATATATTTCACCGTAAGCTGAATTGCTCATTTAAAAATTTTAGCTGTCATATATGAGACTCGAATTAGACACTGTTGAATCCTGTACAGCCTTACTCATAAATAAAGTACTTACTGAATTTCCACCGTTCAACTTCATGTTTCAGATGTGTTGACTCTCACATTAGAAACTGCTCAATTGATAAAGACTTTCATGTTATTTCACTGCAGTGGGAACTGGCTGTGGTCTGATGGTAGATCGTGGGTCTCAGGTAGCTGGTAGCATGGGCTGTTAGGTCAGCAGTCTTGCTTGCCTCAAATATGTCACTTGGATAAATTTAGTGTAATACGTTGAATTATTTTAAAAATACATCTGGGTGTGGTGGTTCACACCTGTATTCCATACTTTGGAAAGCTGAGGCAGGAGGATCGATCGTTTGAGACCAGCCTGGGCAATATAGTGAGACCCTTTTTTTTTTTTTTTGGAGATGGAGTCTTGCTGTATTGCCCAGGCTGGAGTGCAGTGGCACGATC
>NW_012106975.1:583214-585309 GCF_000951045.1 Mandrillus leucophaeus | reverse complement strand
AGACGGGGTTTCACCGTGTTAGCCAGGATGGTCTCTATCTCCTGACCTCGTGATCCGTCCGCCTTGGCCTCCCAAAGTGCTGGGATTAGAGGCGTGAGCCACCGCGCCCGGCCAGAGTTTCGCTTCTTGAACCCAGGAGGGGGAGGTTGCAGTGAACTGAAATTGCGCGCCCTTGCACTCCAGCCTGGGTGGCAGAGCGAGACCCTGTCTCAGACAGTCCTGAAAAATCACTCAGTAGCTTTGCATGAGTTCTCCCTTCTGTGTAAACTCCTTTCTCCGTTTCTCTTCTGGTTCAAAGCTTCACACCTTCAAGGCTCACACCAGCCTTCTGTTACCCACCCCCGTCCCCAGCGGTCAAGTGTCAATGTTTTTGACTTTGAGAACCAATGATTCATGGCCCTAACCATACCATTGTGTAAGTAGACACTGTTTCTCCATAAGTTGTAACTCCTTGAGGGCAGGACACATCTTTTATTTCTGTTTCCCAAACCTAGCAGGCTGTTTGACTTAAAGTAAGTGCTTGATAAATGGAGAGAGACCAGGTCCTTGAACTTGAGAAGGTTTTTCTAAAACAAAAACACAGCCAAAGACAGAGGGCACTTGTATAATCTTTAGGTGAAAGTATGTTTTACTAAACATAATGGACATTCGGTGAGAATCCTTCCTTCTCCCTGAGCCTTGTACCAAGTGTTTTACGTGAACTATTGTACTTTTTTGTTGTTTCTTTTTTGTTGTTTTTTTGAGACAGTCTTACTCTGTGGCCCAGGCTGGAGTGCAGTGATGTAATCTCAGCTCACTGCAACCTCCACCTCCCAGGGTCAAGCAATCCTCTCACATCAGCCTCCCAAGGAGCTGGGACTCACTATAGGTGTACACCACCACACCTAGCTAATTTTTGTATTTTTTGTAGAGATGGGGTTTTGCTATGTTGGCCAGGCTGGTCTCAAACTCCTGAGCTCAAGTGATCCAACCGCCTCAGCCTCCCAAAGTGCCGGGATTACAGGTATGAACCACAATTTATTTAAGTCTCAACATTTATATGCTATAAGTAGTACTATTAATATCTTCATTTTGTAGATGACAGAAAAGGCTTAGAGAGATTAAGTAACTGGCCGAAGGTCACACTTAGTAAACTGCAGAAACTGAACCTGAAAGGCAGACTATGTGGACTCCAGACCCAAAACCCTTAACCACACTCCATTTGGCTTACATTATTAGCCTAGTCCTGAAACAGTAATGAGAATGAAAAACACATGTTTCTACTACTACACACATACTCTACTGCTTCATTAACCATTTCCTGTTTGCCAGCATTTTGGCTAGATCTCCGTTTTTTTCCAACTCTTGAATCTAAAATTCAAGTATGAAACATTAATATTTAAATCCATAACAAAAAATGCATTTATGTATTCATTTATTCATTCTACAGATGCTTTTGGCAGGCTTGCAGTAGGCAGTGAGGATACAAAGATAAAATGTGCCCCCAAATTAAGGAGCTAATGCTCTAGTGCTGGGAGGTACATGTTAAGAAAGGACTTAACATAAAACAGGAGAATCAGGATGTGGCTGGGACTGAGTGGAGGGCACACATTGCTATTGCTGATCTGGGTGAGTGCTCTGCCAGGCTGTACGTGCACATATTGTGCTAATCCAGGGCAGCCTGGGAAGGTAGGTATTGTCTCCTACACTTTCCGCATGAAGAAACAGGGTCAGCCAAGTAACTAACCTGAGGTCACACAACATGGGCCAGGGCCTGAAGCTATGTGTGTTAAAGCCAATGCTTTCTGCTATTCCTCTTGGAAGCTCTTTGGACAAGTTCATGTGTTTCTTGTTAGGAAAATCTTCCAGAAACCTTAGCCATTTGGAAGGAAGCAAGAATAGTTTTGATGACCTAGGGCTAGGAAGGCTCTGAAAAACTGTACCCTTGGAAATCCAAGAACATTATTATTATTATTATTATTATTTTGAAACAGGGTCTGGCTTTGTCACCCAGGCTGAAGTGCTGTGGTGAGATCACGTCTCACTGCAGCCTTGACTGCCTAGGCTCAAGCAATCCCCCCATTTCAGCCTCGAGTAGCTTGGACCACAGGCGTGC
>NW_012106975.1:580449-581396 GCF_000951045.1 Mandrillus leucophaeus | reverse complement strand
GCCACTGCCCTCCAGTCTGGTTGATAGAGCAAGACCTTGTCTCAAAAACAAAAATAAAAAGCAAGGGTGAGGACAGTGTCCTGGGGAGTTCTCTGTAACACTGGCTGCGTGGGAGTGTTTGAACAGACAGCGCCCTCTGGGAAGAAAGGTGAAACCCAAAGAAACATAAGCTGCTTTTTTATGGAGTCAAGAGTGGATCTCCCGGTTACTAGGTACACATCCCTGTATTAGTAATCCCTGGGAAAGAAATACAATAGATACCTTGTGGAAAAGGCCTGGAGGAATTGAGCTGCCCTCAATGTTGCATTCTAAATCCTTGCAGGTTAGCAATTTGCTAACCCAAGGAAGGCCTGTATAATTTCCCTCCCCTATTACCAAGGGCTGCTCTCACAGTCTTCAGGGAGGGGCCAGTGACACCCAGAATAGCCATTCGTTTCTCTACTTGGTGGTTTAAGCCTTACATTCCCCTCCCATTAGGTAGCTGAGAGAGATATATTTTTTTGGCACAAGGGGTTGTCCCATTCCCTTCTCACTTTGAACTGTAGTCTGCACTCCTTAGCCACCAGAAACACAGGTTAAGAAATCTGCTTTTCCCCTCTATGCTTGCTGTCAAATAGGCTAGAAAGTGTAGAAAGTGGGTTCTTTAAAGGCCGGGCGTGGTGGCTCACGCTTATAATCCCAGCACTTTGGGACGCCGAGGCAGGTGGACCACTTAAGCCCAGGAGTTTGAGACTAGGCTGGTCAACATGGTGAAACCCTGTCTCTACTAAAAATACAAAAATTAGACAGATGTGGTGGTGGGAGCATGTAATCCCAGCTACTCGGGAGGCTGAGACAGGAGAATCACTTGAACCCGGGAGGCAGAGGTTGCAGTGAGCCAAGATCACACCATTGCACTACAGCTTGGGTGACAAGAGAAAAATTCTGTCTCAAAAAGAAAATCAAGA
>NW_012106975.1:575046-578362 GCF_000951045.1 Mandrillus leucophaeus | reverse complement strand
TGCAGCCTCCACCTCCTGGGTTCAAGTGATTCTCCCACCTCAGCCTCCCGAGTCGCTGGGGCTACAGGTGCCCACCACCACGCCTGGCTAGAGATGGGGATTCATGACGTTGGCCAGGTTGGTCTTGAACTCCTGACCTCAGGTGATCTGCCCACCTCAGCCTCCCAAAGTGCTGGGATTACAGGTATGAACCACTATGCCCGGCCCCAAATTTGTATTTCTTAAAAAGGATTTTTCAATGATAATTTTCCTCAAATTCAGAGCCCCCTTTCTACTAAGTCTAACCGATGGGTTTTTCTAATGATAACATGAACTCTCCCACTGCCAGAAACCCAGGCAGCAGGCCAAGCAGTGGCTCTCAGCGAGGGTGTGGGTGTGGGGTTGGGGGATGGGCAGCCCACGAACACCCCAGGCTACTTCCACACTCCAGTGGTCAGGAGAACGCAGAATTGAAAGCAGGAACAGGAGTCTGTGGCCTGGAGCTCACATTTAACCAAATAGTTTTCAGAGAAATAGTTTTCAGAGCTGGCTCAGAAACACAGTTCTCCAAACCACAGCACCCTGCAAAGCCCACCTGAGATCATGCGATCGCCATCGTAGGACAAGCAAGCCGAACTCCTGGGCCTGGGGTCCTGTTTGCCAACAGGAAGGGACAGTGGACATCTGGATGTTGTGAGTGCCTCAAGTCACTGACTCCCGCTCCTCATGACCAAGGGGATGATGGGCAGCTGTTTAATAAGCCCCCAGTGGCAAACCCGGTGGCCGGGGGCCCAGGAAGAACCCTAACTTGGGAGTGTAGCCCTTTAGGCATCTCAGAGCCAGGGACAAGAAAGAAAATCAGGTTGCGTTGTCAGTGTGACTGAAGCAAATTATCTTCCCTGGGCTGCTTTCCTTTTTCCATCGCTTCTCACCTCCCTCCGGGGACCTTGAGATGCCTTGGAAATCAGAAGGGAAAAGCACTGTCACTCACTGCAGGGGTTGTAGTTATGCTGGTTACTGATGCCAATGTGAACACCAAGCTACTGCAGTGAGTCATTTGGGACAGTGTCAGCAGTCAGAGCATGGGTCACAATTGTTCCAAACCATGGCAGTCGGTGCTTGCTGCCCAAACTATTGTCTGAGTTTAGTTTTTAAGAAATTTAGGCCAGGCACAGTGACTTACACCTGTAATCCCAGCATTTTGGGAGACCAAGACAGGTGGATCACGAGGTCAGGAGATCGAGACCATCCTGGCTAACACGGTGAAACCCCGTCTCTACTAAAAAATACAAAAAGAAATTAGCTGGGCGTGGTGGCGGGCACCTATAGTCCCAGCTACTCGGGAGGCTGAGTCAGGACAGTGGCTGAACCCAGGAGGCGGCCCTTGCAATGAGCCCAGATTGCACCACTGCACTCCAGCCTGGACAACAGAGCATGACTCTGTCTCAAAGAAAAAAAAAAAAAAGAAATTAAAAAAAATTATAGAATACAAAGAACATAAAATATACCATTGTTACCATTTTTTTTTCTTTTTTTGAAACAGAGTCTCACTCTGTTGCCCAGGCTGGAGTGCAATGGTGCAATCTCAGCTCACTGCAACCTTTGTCTCCCAGGTTCAAGCAATTCTCCTGCCTCAGCTTCCCAAATAGATGGGATTACAGGCACCCGCCACCACTCCTGGCTAATTTTTGTATTTTTAGTAGAGACAGGGGTTTCACCATATTGGCCAGGCTGGTCTTGAACTCCTGACCTCAGGCAGTCTGCCCACCTTGGCCTCCCAAAGTGCTGGGATTACAGGCATGAGCCACTGCGCCCAGCCCATTGTTACCATTTTTAAGTGTCCAGGTCAGGAGTATTGCATACATTCACATTGTTATGCAATCTATCTCCAGAACTTTTCATCTTGAAAAATTGAAATTCAAAAAAAATAAATAAATAAAAAATGAAAGAAAAAGAAAAAAAAAATAAGAAGAAGAAGAAAAAAGAAAAACCGAAACTCCATGCTCATTAAACAGCTCCCTGTTTTCCCTCCCCCAGCCCCTGGCAACTAGCACTTTACTTTCTGTTTCTATAAATTTGACTTGAGTATTTTTTTTTAAATCAACAAAACTCTTAACTTGCACTGTCAATATATTCAAAATATTCCAGTATATTCCAAAATATTCCACGGCAGGCCTGGGTCACGCTGGATTAATAAAGACAAGGATTGGCCTAGATGGAGTCACACCATCCCCAACCTTGGGTCTGGGTAATTCTCAACACCCTAATTCATTCTCCCCTGGCAGCTGGAGAGACCGGTGGGACAGCCACTCACTGCAGAAGGGGTGGTGACAGACGTGCTCATTACTTCCGAGGGCCTGGCTCTGCGCCGCCACACACTTATCTGCCTGCTCCATCTCTGGAGTTTATGGCTCCAAGCTTTGGCAATGGAAGTTGTGCTTCCACTATTAGCCAACACTGAGCCGGACCCTGGTAACTGACACAGCTGTGCATCTAGTGTAGCTCGGGTTGAGATGACTTGGCTTTTTAAATTGCCTTCTCTGAATAGATATTTATCCTAAGACTGGATAAAAGACTAGTCGCATGAAATCGGGTTTTCAAAACGGAACTGCCTGTGAGGGTGTGTGTGAGTATGGATGTCAGGTGGCGGGGGCTGAGAAAGAAAGCACCAAGTGGGGCCTCCCATTCCACACGACTCACACGTTGCTCACGTACTCACACCCAGCCCCCGCACCCCAACCCCAACACACACATGCACGGCTGTAAACTGTATGACTTGGCTCCTGCCTGCCTCTCCCAGGCCCTCTCTCTCTGTGGTCCAGCCACCGTGGGCTGTTTTCTGCTCCACACACACTCAGGATTGCTGTGTCCCAGGGCCTGCTTGGTGTCCTCTGCATAGACACTAGACCAGAGCTCACAGAGCCGCCTCCCTCTCAATAATCAGCTCTCAGCTCAAATGGCACCTCTTTAAAGAAGACTTCCTTAGAAACGGCCTGATTTCTAGTTTCACCAAAAACTGACCCCGAGATGAGAATTTGGGTATATGGCTTATTTGGAAGGTGATCCTGAAATGAGTGAGAAAAGGAAATCCGAAAAAGCAGGCCAGTAAAGCGTGTGTCACTTAAGGAGCAGGTAACCACTGTAGGCAACTGGGGCTCATCCCCCAGGACTCCTGAGAGCCCTCGCAGCGTCCCACCAATGGTTACAGATGTATTTGCCTTGGAGTATTTCATTAAGCTGCATGTTTGCTCTGTGTATTTTTCTGTATCTGGATTTTACAATACAAGATTTTTTTTTTTTTTTTTTTGAGATAGAGTCTCACTCTGCCACCCAGGCT
>NW_012106975.1:573066-574315 GCF_000951045.1 Mandrillus leucophaeus | reverse complement strand
TTGCAGTGAGCCGAGATAGCGCCACTGCACTCCAGTCTGGGTGACAGAGTGAGACTCCGTCTCAAAAAAAAAAAAAAATAGAAAGTCATTCCTCTGCTCACTGAGATAGATGCATATCTGATTGCCTCCTTTGGAAAGGCTAATCAGAAAGTTAAAAGAATGCAACTCTTTGTCTCTCACCTACCTGTGACCTGGAAACCCTCTCCCTTCTAGAGTTGTCCCGTCTTTCCGGACAGAACCAGTGTACATTTTACATTGATTGATGTCTCATGTCTCCCTAAAATGTATAAAACCAAGCTGTCGGCCGGCATGGTGGCTCGCGCCTATAATCCTAGCACTTTGGGAGACCGAGGCAGATGGATCACCTGAGGTCAGGAGTTCAAGACCAGCCTGGCCAATGTGGCAAAACCCTGTCTGTACTAAAAATACAAAAATTAGCTGGGCGTGGTGGCAGGCGCCTGTAATCACAGCTACTCGGGAGGCTGAGGGAGGAGAATTGCTTGAGCCTGGGGGACGGAGGTTGCAGTGAGCTGAGATCATGCCGCTTCATTCCAGCCTGGGTGAAAGAGCGAAACTCCGTCTCAAAAAAACAAAAAAGCTGTGTGACCAGGCGTGGTGGCTCACGCCTGTAATCCCAGCACTTTGGGAGACCAAGGCAGGCGATCACCTGAGGTCAGGAGTCTGAGACCAGCCTGACCAACGTTGTGAAAACCCATCTCTACTAAAAAATACAAAAATTAGACAGGTGTGGTGTGGTGTGCCTGTAATCCCATCTACCTGGGAGGCTGAGGCAGGAGAATAGCTTGAACCCGGGAAGCGGAGGTTGCCATAAGCTGTGATCACGCCACTACACTCCAGCCTGGACGACAGAGCAAGGCTCCGTCTCAAAAAAAATAATAAATAAAGTAAAAATAAAAATAAAACCAAGCTGTGCCCCCACTACCTGGGCACGTGTCATCAACACCTCCTGAGGCTGTCACGAACTCTTGGTCTCAAGTGATCCACCCACCTTGGTCTCCCAAAGTGTTGGGATTACAGGCGTGGG
The DNA here is from genome assembly GCF_000951045.1 of Mandrillus leucophaeus. NCBI lineage: Eukaryota > Metazoa > Chordata > Mammalia > Primates > Cercopithecidae > Mandrillus > Mandrillus leucophaeus. The sequence goes on along the minus strand of NW_012106975.1, from coordinate 573,270 downwards.
CCGCTGCTCCTGGCCAAAAATAAACTTTCTAAATTAACTGAGACCTTTCTCAGATTTTCAGGGTTCCCACCACCAAGCCTGGTTAATCTTAACATTTTCTGTAGGGATGGGGGTGTTGTGGGGGTGGGCTGAGGGAAGCGGGAGGTCTCACTATGTTCCTAGGCCTGGCTGTGAACTCATAGGCTCAAGCAATGCCCCCATCTC
>NW_012106975.1:569400-571904 GCF_000951045.1 Mandrillus leucophaeus | reverse complement strand
GCTGACAATTCCTTTCCTAATCTTTAAGGAATCAAAGCACAATGATGAAAAGTTTAGAGGTTTAAGGTTTAAAGAATGCTCTAGGTAGGCTGGGCACGGTGGCTCACGCCTGTAATCCTAGAACTTTGGGAGGCTGAGGTGGGCTGATCACAATGTCAGGAGTTCGAGACCAGCCTGGCCAACATGGTGAACTCTCGTCTCTACTAAAAATACAAAATTAGCTGGGTGTGGCAGGATAGTCACTTGAACCTGGGAGGTGGAAGTTGTGGTGAGCCAAGATCACGCCATTGCATTCTAGCCTGGGCAACAGAGCAAGACTCCGTCTAAAATAAATAAATAAATAATTTCCAAGTATAGTCACAAGACAAAGAGTGACTCATGAAAGGAGAGAGGACTTAAATACTCTTAAGTACTGGCTGTGGGTTAGCACAAGAAAGGAGTAAATGCAAGGAACTGGATAGAATGACTGATTTAGTCGCTGGGTGCAGTGACTCGCGCCTGTAATCCCAGCACTTTGGGAGGCTGAGGCGGGTGCATCACCTGAGGTTGGGAGTTCGAGACCAGCCTGGCCAACATGGAGAAACCCTGTCTCTACTAAAAATACAAAATTAGTCAAGCATGGCAGGAGAATCACTTGAACCCAGGAGGGAGAAGTTGTGGTGCGCAGAGATTGTGCCATTGCACTCCAGCCTGGGCAACAAGAGTGAAGCTCTGTCTCAAAAAAAGGAATGACTGATTTAGGTACAGGAGAGCAATTTGTTAATACACTTGTGCATAACTTTGCTCACTTTCTTTCTCTGTTGCTAAAGTAATTTGTAGGCCAGGTCCAGTGGCTTATACCTGTTATCCCAGCACTTTGGGAGGCCGAGGCAGGTGGATCACTTGCAGTCAGGAGTTCGAGACGAGCCTGGCTAACATAGCGAAACCCCATCTCTACTAAAAATACAAAAATTAGCTGGGTGTGGTAGAGCATGCCTGTTGTCCCGGTTACTTGGGAGGCTGAGGCAGGAGGATTGCTTGAACCCGGGAGGGTTCAGTGAACTGAGATTGTGCCCCGTACTCCAGCCTGGTCGACAGAGCCAGACTCTGTCTCAAAAAGGAAAAAAAAAGTAATTTGTAGAAATTCACATAAAGGTAGCAAAAAGGTATATAATTCGTCCATAATCCTAGCTCTCAAAGGCCACCATTATGAACGCTTTTGTAAGTTATGAATGAATGCTTTTGTAAGTAATTATGAGTGCTGGGATTACAGGCTTGAGCCACCCATGCCTGGCCAAAGCAGATCTTATTGTGTTCCTTGTCCTGTCCTTCCCAGCTTACCTACCTTCATCTGTCCAATCACAGACCCCAGGACCCACAGACAATAGTAAAAGGTCCAAAGGTAGAAAAGCCAGACCAGAGGCCAAGTGCTGGGCTTTTCCCACACCATGTGCAACTGTCCCCTAACATTTGTACCAGCTGCTTCATCATAACCATACAGAAAATGGTACCTGGCCAGTCTCTTGCTAGGTTAGGGTGCAGCTCCCTGACATACTTGCAAGTCTTGTTCCAGGTCAGGTCTGTGGTCCTGTAATTCCAACTCTGTCTATCTCTCAACTAGAGGCGTGTGGGTCAGGGGCATTGCCTCTGACTGATGGACACTGAAGTTCTGCATCTCCTAAAGGTCACAGTAAAGAGGCATTGAGGGGTGGACGGCGAATGTTACCCTCTATTTGTAACCGTGGAATGCAGAGACGTAGCCCCTGCTCTTCCCTCTGCCCAGCACAATCATCCTCCCAAAAGCTGGACCACTTAATCCCACTTCCTTCAGAGATCATCTTACCAGAGGCCTTTCTTGGCCAATCTCTATACAATAACCATCCCACTCACGCACACCCTTGGCCCTCTCCAGAGCCTTACCCTACTTTTTCTTCACAGCACATACCACTTGTTTTATATATATATGTGTGTGTGTGTACACATAAATATATATATTTGGATTTATTGACTGTACCCTCTACCCTCTTCCCACTGGAAAGAAAGGCCTATAGGGGAGGAACTTTGGTTTGGCTCTTCGCTGTGTTATTATTACCCACTAGCACAGCTGCTGCCAGCCAACAAATATTTGTTGAAGGGATTAATGTAATCTCTCCTCCCACTTATATTACTGTCCTTGCAGTTTCTAATTTCAACTTACAAGTGGACTATGAACTGCAAATTCCTACACTATGCACTGATGCTAATTAAAAAATCATTAGGATGGCCTGAAATGAATTTGGCTTAATTTTAATCTGCCACCTGAATGTGGTCCAGGTTCCAGGTGAAAACAAATACGGGATCCTTCAGGATTTGAGACCTGCAGTACAGTAATTCCAGCAGAGATAAGCAGGGTTCCTGGAATTTGTCCCTTATCCCCTTCGCTGCTTAATCACACAGTGTTCCCTGCCCAGGCCAATCAGCATTACCTCCTGACTTCAAAATGCCCTTCTCCAGCTACTGTGCTGGTAAAAAAAAAAAAAAAAAAA
>NW_012106975.1:566292-568056 GCF_000951045.1 Mandrillus leucophaeus | reverse complement strand
AAAGTGAACCTCATGTGACTACACTGGAGACACAAGCACCTCCAGAGACCCCTGAGCACTCTGCCATTCCGTCCCCTTTCCTCTCCAGAGGTAACCAATATCCAGACCTTTGTGTTAACCACCCCCTGGCATTTATTCTTAATTGTTTTTATCTCTCTGTGAATCTCTCAAAAACATTGTTTAGTTGGAAAAAAACTGAGCAGTAAGCACAGACCTAGCTTTGTAAGAGGAGGGCAACGATGCTCCCATGGCTTGCAAGCTCCCTGAAGATGACCTGAGTGGAGCTTCCGGGCAGAGGCTGGCTTCCACGTCCCCACGAGTTCTCCAGAGTCCCTCTGGGGTTGTGTCACAGGGCGTAGTGTCAGTGAGGTGCTGGCTGACCAGCAGAAACATGGGCAAAGGGCATGGGCTGCTCTGGATTTTCTGCCTCTAGATTCACCACGGCTGCAGTGGGTGGAAACAGACCTGGAAGAGATCATCAGTGCCCCCGGGTGCTCTGGGAAGCAGGGCCTTTCATCTTATTTAACCTGGGCACACCTGAGCATTTTTATCTTCATGTACAAGGACCATCGTTACTCTGTGATCACAACCCTCCACGTGTCTGTCTTCTGAGTCATAGCTGCAGTCTGGACCGGCTGCTCGCTATTGCTAGGCGGGAGCACAGCTGTCCTCCCAGGAACTCCCTTGTCCTCCCCCGGGTTCAGGATCCCTGTATCCCATGTCTCCTTTTTCCTGGGACTACTTCTTCATCTGGGGGAGCACATCGTCTGATAGCTTCCCGAGAAAGGGTGAAAGGATGTAAATAGACAAGGCTGCCTGACACTACTCGGGGCGGGGGGAGGGGTGTCCAGGTGCACCCCTATGCACCGCTCCTCTCCGAGGGCTTCCTGGGAGACAGTCGACCAGCTGGGATGTTCTAATTTGGACTCAGTAGAAACTATCAAAGTGGATGCAGTCTCAGAAAACTAGGAGGGTCAAGAATTGAGTCTGTTCTTGGCTGATCCCATCTCTGACAAAAAAGAAAAAAAAAAGAGAGAGAGAGAGAGAGAGAGAATTGAGCCTGTTGTAGTGCACAGCATTCCAGCCACTGCATTCCAGCCTGGTCAACATAGTGAGACCCCGCTGTAATTAAAAAAACACTAAAACAAATGGAGCCTGGAGGAACTTAAATTAGCATTGTCCTGGCCTTGGAATGCCTTTAGAAAAACAATAGAAAAACCCCTAGGCCCAGCGGTGCAAGCAGAGAGAAGGGGAGCCTGTCAAGCACTGGTGCACCAAAAATTCAAGGCCTGGGCCCCACAGCTCCCTGGCAGCAGCATTTGAGCCTTATAAGGCAGCGTAAGTTGTTTCTAGGTGCTGAGGAGGCTGGGGATACAGGAGGCAGCGAGTCCACATCTCTCCTCCCCTACCTGGCAGTCCCCACCCCATCCAGGCACTGATAAGATATTGCAGTCCTGACTGTGTCTCCCTGAGATTTAAGAGAGGTATCGGCAGACACACCCTATGTGTTTGGCTTCCATCCCCAGCCCGGCCCATTTGCTGCTGGGAGTAAACCAAAGCAAAAGCACTCTGAAATGGAACCAAGTCACCATTCTCTCCTATCTGGAATCTGGGTGAGACTTTGTGGTCTTAGTCAAAGCATGCTGACCTGGGGGCAGGGGACATGGGCCCCACCCCTGGGAGCCACTAGTGCATGCTCCTGGACAGTCATTATCTGGGCCCTGGGTTAGTTCCTCTTCTTTAAACTGGAGGTTGGGTGTCAGG
>NW_012106975.1:564336-565612 GCF_000951045.1 Mandrillus leucophaeus | reverse complement strand
TTTTTTTTTTTTTTGAGATGGAATCTCTCTGTCACCAGGCTGGAGTGCAGTGGCATAATCCCGGCTCACTACAACCTCTGACTCCCCCGTTCAAGTGATTCTCCTGCCTCAGCCTCTGGAGTAGCTAGGATTACAGGCATACGCCACCACGTCCTGCTAATTTTTGTATTTTTAATACAGCCTGGGTTTCACCATGTTGGCCAGGATGCTCTGGATCTCCTGACCTCCTGATCCGCCTGCCTTGGCCTCCCAAAGTGCTGGGATTACAGGCGTGAACCACCGTGCCCGGCCGTAGGTAATATTTTATATAACATTATATATAATATTTATATAACATAAAATCCAAGAGTAGGCCAGAAGCAGTGGCTCATGCCTGTAATCCCAGCACCTTGGGAGGCTGAGGTGGGTGGATTGCTTGAGCTTAGGAGTTCGAGGCCAGCCTGGGCAACACAAGGAAACCCTGTTGCTACTAAAAACACAAAAATTAGCTGGGCATGGTGGTGCACACCCGTGGTCCCAGCTATTTGGGAGGCTGAGGTGGGAGGATCACCTGAGCTTGGGAAGGTCAACACTGCAGTGAGCTGAGATATCACACCACTGCACTCCAACCTGGGTGACAGGGTGAGGCCCTGTCTCAAAAAAAAAAAAAAAAAAACGGGCCAGGCGTGGTGGATCACATCTGTAATCCCAGCACTTTGGGAGGCTGAGGCAGGCGGATCACGGGTCAGGAGTTTGAGACCAGCCTGGCCACCCTGGTGAAACCCCATCTCTACTAAAAATATAAAAATTAGCTGGCTGTGGTGGCGCACACTTGTACTCCCAGTTACTCGGGAGGCTGAGGCAGAAGAATTGCTTGAACCCGGGAGGCAGAGGTTGCAGTAAGTCGAGATCACGTCGCTGCACTCCAGTCTGGGCAACAAAGTGAGACTCTGTCTCAAAACAACAACAACAACAACAACAAATCAAAGGGTAACCTCAGATCTCCTGACAGGTAGTCTTGAAAAAGAAATATCCATCGTTATCTAGTATTCAATAGGACTTAAAAACTACAACGCAAGCACTGGCTTCTAATTATATGCCTAAGGAGAGATGTTAGTGCTCTTTAATGTCTCTAGAGTTAAACATCTGTCCATTTTCTTAAACGTGTTACTCCCTAGACTAGACAAGAGGATGGGTATTTCTTCACTTCCGTCCTAGCCATTTAAAAATCACTTATTTATTTATTTATTTTTGAGACGGAGTCTCGTTCTGTTGCCCAGACTGGAGTGCAGTGGCG
>NW_012106975.1:559335-563946 GCF_000951045.1 Mandrillus leucophaeus | reverse complement strand
GGGATTACAGGCATGCACCACCATGCCCGGCTAATTTTTGTATTTTTAGTAGAGACGGGGTTTCACCATGTTGGCCAGGCTAGTCTCGAACTCCTGACCTCAGGTGATCCACCCACCTCGGCCTCCCAAAGTGCTGGGATTACAGGCATGAGCCACCTCACCTGGCCTATTTATTTATTTTCAAGACAGAGTCTTACTGTGTTGCCCAGACTGGAGTGCAGTGGCACGATCTTGGGTCATTGCAACCTCTGCTTCCTGGGCTCAAGTAATCCTCCTGCCTCAGCCTCCCGAGTAGCTGGTATTACAGGCACAGGCCATCACACCTGGCTAATTTTTTGTATTTTTTGTAGAGATAGGGTTCTGCCATGTTAGCCAGGCTGGTCTCAAACACATGGACTCAAGTGATCTGCCTGCCTTGGCCTCCCAAAGTGCTGGGATTACAGATGTGAGTCACAGTGCCCGGCCAAGCTAATGTTTCTAAGTCCACCTGTCTTTTTCCACTATCCCATGCCACCAGGAACTATTAATAACAAGGCCTGTGACATTTTGGCTGCTAAAGCACAGAATCTCCAAACCCGTGCCATGTAAGGTGCCAAATTAAAGTGGATACAAATAATTTCATTCTTCACAAATGAATCTAGAGTAGACTAAACTGAGGCTGGCAATAAAGAATTTAAGAATCTTTCATTGAGATTGTTACTTCAATGTTCAAGTTCTTAGTGGGCTGAGAAAAATAAAGCAATTTTTTTTTGAGGAAGTGTCTTGCTCTGTGGCCAGGTGTGGTGGCTCATGCCCGTAATCTCAGTACTTTGGGAGGCCAAGGCAGGCGGATCACTTGAGGTCAGGAGTCTGAGACCAGCCTGGTCAACATGGTGAAACCCCATCTTTACCAAAAATATAAAAAATTAGCTGGGTGTGGTGGCACGTGCCTGTAATCCCAGCTACTCAGGAAGCTGAGGCAGAAGAATTGCCTGAAACCGGGAGGCAGAGTTTGCAGTGAGCCGAGACCACGCCACTGCCTGGGTGACAGGGTGAGATTCATCTCAAAAAAATACAAAACAAACAAAAAAAGAAAGTGTCTTGCTTGTTGCCCAGGCCTGAGTGCAGTGACGGGATCTTGGGTTACTGCAACCTGAACCTGCCAGGCTCAAGCAATCCTTCCACCTCAGCCTCCTGAGCAGCTGGGACTAATGGCACACGCCACGATGCCCAGTTAATTTTATTTTTTGTACAGATGTGGGTCTCACTATGTTCTTCAGGCTGGTCTCAAACTCCTGACTCAAGTGATCCTCCTGTTTTGGCCTCCTAAAGTGCTGGGATTAGAGGCATGATCCACTGCACCTGGACAAATGAAGCAATTTTTTAAAATCAGACATGAGGTAGGTCTTCAAAAAGTGTTGTTGAATTAATTAGTTTTTCATCTCCTTTTCTTTATTTTTCTTTATTTTTCTCCACCTCCTATTTTAATTTTTTTAGAAACAGGGCCTCGCTCTGTCACACAGGTTGGAGAGCAGTGGCACGATCACAGCTCACTACAACCTTGATCTCCTGGGCTCAAGCAATCCTCTTGCCTCCGCCTCCCAAGTAGCTGGGACACCACCATACTGGCTAATTCTTTTTCTTTTTCTTTTAAATTTTTAAAAGTAAAATTTAAATTTTATAAATTTAAATTTAAATTTTATTTTATGTATGTATGTATTTTTTTTTTTTGAGGCAGAGTCTCGCTCTATTGCCCAGGCTGGAGTGCAGTGGCACGACCTCAGCTCACTGCAACCTCCGCCTCCTGGGTTCAAGTGATTCTCCTGCCTCAGCCTCCTGAGTAGTTGGGATTACAGGCGCATGCCACCACACCCAGCTAATTTTTGTATTTTTAGTAGAGATGGGTTTCACCATGTTGGTCAGGCTGGTCTCTAACTCCTGACCTCAGGTGATCTGCCTGCCTCAGCCTCCCAAAGTGCTGGAATTACAGGTGTGAGCCACCGCACCTGGCCTCTTTTTCTTTTTCTTTTTTTTAGACATGGGGTCTTGCTATGTTGCCCAAGCTAGTCTTGAATTCCTGGCCTCAAGGGATCTTCCCACCTTGGCCTTCCAAAGTGCTGGAATTACAGGCTGAGCCATGGCGCCTGGCCCTGATCCCCTTTTCTAATATATGGCTTTTTAATTTGAAAAACTGATTTCCTTACACACCGTGAAACAGCATTTCTATAGCTCCCTGGACTATGCTAGTTCCTTCACCCACTGTCTCCACTTCTAAAGTCCTCGGTTACTGTGAAACTCATTTATCTTTCTGCAACATTAATTTTAGGAAAGTTGAAGCGAGCGAAACTTCCTGGAATCTGAAAAGAAGACCCATTGTCTGCGTACCAGGCTCACAATCAGCCAGAAGGGGAAGCAGATTTTCCTGTCTCTACAAAAGAAGAAGGTAATTAGAATTTTGGTTGTAATAAATTATCTATAATCTCCTCTTTGAAGCTGTTTTAGAGAATGCTCCTGTAGGCCAGGGTCTTAGAAAGTTTCTTTTGAATGCCTTGACCATATTCAGGGCTCCTGGGCTCCCCAGCATGAGACGAAACAAGTATTGCTAAAATGGCTTCTGACCAGCAGTAACTAAATGCCAGAGGAAGCCCCACCTCCAAAGCCTTACGGCTTGTCTTCAGCCAGCCATGAAGTCTCAGTTTGGTGGAAATGACGTCAGATCTCTTCACTATTAACTGTGCTTTGTGTCATAGAATAAAGTGATTCAGTTGTTCAATTATTATAAAAAGTCACTTGCTGGCCAGGCACAGTGCCTCACGCCTGTAATCCCAGCACTTTTGTAGGCCGAGGCAAGTAGATCCCCTGAGGTCAGGAATTCAAGACCATCCTGGTCAACATGGTGAAACGCTGTCTCTACTAAAAATACAAAAATTAGCCGGGCGTAGCAGTGCAAGCCTGTAGTCCCAGCTATTCAGGAGAACGAGGCATTAGAATTGCTTGAACCTGGCAGGCGAAGGTTGCAGTGAGCCGAGATCGCACCACTGCACTCCAGCCTGGGTGACAGAGCAACTCCATCTCCAAAAAAAAAAAAAAAAAAGTAACTTGGTTCTTACTGTGTGCCAAGTGCTATACATGCCAAAATGAGGAGAGGACATGCTATTGTCAATTTTAGCCTAGCACTTAAATAGCAGATCTAGTATCAGTGCTGGTCAGTCCAGGTCAGCACAGAAGGCAGTCTGAGCCGAAAGCAGAGCGAGGAGGCAACGCTGCTCAGGAAATGGTATTGAAATCCCAAAGCAGTCCCTGTGGGCGGCAGGGAGGAGGCATTCTGGGAAGAGGGAACATCATGAGCACAAACTCAGAGGTGTGAGAGAACATAGCACTGGAATGGAATGGCAATCAATCCAATCATGGAAAGAGGAGGGACAGGTACCAAAGGTGGGTTGATGTCAGATTACAAAGTCCGTGTGTAATTAGACTAATGAATTCATGCCCCTGAAGAATGTTCCTTAGAGAAGTGACAGGATTTATTTTTTTTTTTTGAGACAGATGCTGGAGTGCAATGGCACAATCTCAGCTCACTGCAACCTCTGCCTCTCAGGTTCAAGTGATTCGTGTGCCTCAGCCTTCCAAGTAGCTGGGATTCAGGCGTGCACCAACATGCCCAGCTAATTTTTTGCATTTTTAGTAGAGATGGGGTTTCGCCATGTTGGCTAGGCTGGATTAATTTGCATTTTGGAAAGGCAGCTCTGGTTTCAGTGTATAAGAGATTTGAACAGGAGATTAACTAGGAAGCTATAGTAATAGTTATGAAAGGTGACGACAGCCTGAAATTAGGTCAGTGTCTATGAGAACAAAGGGGATGGATTTCCGAAACATTTCTAAATCATAAATGACTGAACCAGAAGAACTGAAGCTGATGTCAGATTTCTTGCTTGGGTGCTGAGGAACAAGGCGGGAAGAGCAGCGATGAGGACAGAGATGGAAGGGCAGCTCAGGAATTTCCCCGGAGTTTTCCCATCTGGAGACTTTGGCCTTGGAAGACAGAATGGCTGCAACATAATGTGGACTTTTTACTTCTGCATCTAAGAAAGCGTTCTTTGGAACACCTTTGCTGAGTCTCTCTTTCCTCTGCTCAAGGGTAAGGCTTACGTGGTAGTGGGACCAGATTGCACAGTGTCAACATACTTTCTAAGGAAAATCCCGGAAGGCGGCATTCATCCAGATAACCTTGCTGGCTGCATACATATTTGAAGCTTATGTGCACAAATGGAGTTCTTCCAGAAAGAGAGAATGGCATTTGTGGAGGGTTAATCAATAAATTCAGCTTCTGTTTTTTCCAACCTCAGTTTCTCACCATAAACAGACAGAACAGCATGAACAAAGTATCTGGTGTTTTAGGGTAAAAAGAGGGAGGAAAGGGTGGCTAACTTATCCACCAGGCATACTAAACTATATGTGGTGCTTTACTTTTAAGCAGCCCACATATTCAACATTGATATCCCTATTTTTTTTAATTTTCAGAATATGTATTTATAGTACTTCTTCAGAATCAGATGAAGAATCATGAATTATGTATATACAAATGTGTTTTTTGAGGCAGACTCTTGCTCTGTCGCCCAGGTTGGAGTGCAG
>NW_012106975.1:554959-559035 GCF_000951045.1 Mandrillus leucophaeus | reverse complement strand
CTCTGTTGCCCAGGTTGGAGTGCAGTGGCATGATCTTGGCTCACAGCAACCTCCACCTCCCCAGTTCAAGTGATTCTCCTGCCTCAGCCTCCCTAATAGCTGGGGTTACAGGCATACGTCACCACACCTGGCTGATTTTTGTATTTTTAGCAGAGACAGGGTCTCGCCATGTTGCCCAGGCTGGTCTCCAACTCCTGAGCTCAAGCGATCCTCCTGCCTCGTCCTCCCAAAGTGCTGGGATTACAGGCATGTGCCACCAAGCCTGGCTAAGTTTGTTAACTTTTTAACACAAGTAAACAAACTTGCAGAAAAGAGCCCAGATGAGCACATAGCATGATGGATCTTCACAAAGGAAACACGACCACATAAGCATCACCTGGATCAAGGAGGGCATGGCTGGCACACCAGGGGCAGCCCTTATTCATGCTTCCTTCCAGCCACCACCTCTCACTAAGTATCAGCCTACTAATGGAATCAATTGGCTTTGTCTTTGAACTTTATATATATTAATCAGTAGAATCACACAAGAACTGGCTTCTTTCAATCAACATCTATGAGAGTCACCCATGTTGTTGCAGCCAGTTTGTCACTGCTGGGTCATACTGCATTCTAGTGTGCGAAAACACCACATTTATCTGTTCTACTGCTGATGAACATTTGGATTGTTTCTAGTTTTGATCTATTATGAATTATGCTGCTATTTTGGTGAACATATGTATGCATATTCATTTATATGTATGTAGGAGTGGAATGTTTAGCTATTCACATCTCTCTTTTTTTTGAGATGGAGTCTTGCTCTGTTGCCCAGGCTGGAGTGCAGTGGCACCATCTCAGTTCACTGCAACCTCCGCCTCCCAGGTTCAAGCGATTCTCCTGCCTCAGCCTCCCAAGTAGCTGGGATTACAGATGCACACCACCACACCTGGCTAATTTCTGTATTTTTAGTAGAGACGAGGTTTCACCATGTTGGTCAGGCTGGTCTCAAACTCCTGATCTTGTGATCCACCCACCTCAGCCTCCCAAAGTGCTGGGATTTCAGGTGTGAGCCACCGCACTCGGCCAGCCATTGCGCCCGGCCAACACGTCTCTTTATCGTTTTTATTTTTGGGGCCTTGCTTTGTCACCCAGGCTGGAGTGCAGTGGCACAAATATGGCCACTGCAGCCTCAACCTTCTGTGCTCAAGTGATCCTCCCACCTCAGCCTCCCAAGTAGCTGGGACTACAGGCAGTCACAACCACACCCAGCTAAGTTTTGCATTTTCTGTACAAACACGGTTTTTCATCATGTTGCCCAGGCTAGTCTGGAATTCCTGAGCTCAGGTGATCCACCCGCCTTGGCTCCCAAAGTGTTGGGATTACAGGCGTGAGCCACTGCACCCAGCTCTTCATCATTCTTCATATGACAAAGTCAAACTTCTTTTTCCTTTTTGAGACGGAGTTTCGCTCTTATTGCCCAGGCTGGAGTGCAATGGCACGATCTCAGCTCACTGCAGCCTCTGCCTCCTGGGTTCAAGCGATCCTCCTGCCTCAGCCTCCTGAGTAGCTGGGATTACAGGTGCACACCAACATGCCTGGCTAATTTTTGTATTTGTAGTAGGGATGGGGATTCACCATGTTGGCCTGGCTAGACTCGAACTCCTGACCTCAGGTGATCTGCCTGCCTCGGCCTCCCAAAGTGTTGGGATTACAGGAGTGAGCCACTGTGTCTGGCTCATATGACAAAGTCAAACTTCTATTACCTGGTGAGCAAACATTAAAAATTCTTACCTGGAGGAGCTGTGTCCCAGCAGTCTAATTTGGACAAATATGTTGTTGAGGAACAGGTCAATCACTTCACTTTGATTCAATGCTTTCTGTGTGCCAGAATCTGGGCTGGGTGCTACAGAGACACTGACTGACAGAACCCTTACCCTTGGCCGGGCACAGTGGCTCCCACCTGTAATCCCAGCACTTTGGGAGGCTGAGGTGGGGGAATCACTTAAGTCCAGGAGTTCAAGATCTGCCTGGTCAACGTGGTGAAACCTCGTCTCTAGTAAAAATACAAAAATTAGCCGGGTGTGGTAGCACGTGACTGCAATCCTAGCTACTCGGGAGGCTGAGGCAGTAGAATCCCTTGAACCTCGGAGGCAGAGGTTGCAGTGAGCCAAGATCGCACCACTGTACTCCAGCCTGGGCAACAGAGTAAGACTCTGTCTCACAAAAAAAAAGAAAAGAAAAGAAAATGAAAAACGAATGTTGATAATAGTGATAAGCGTAAGTCTCATGATCCAAAGCAAAAGCGATAAGGCTAGAGTCTGAATCATAAGCAATACCATCTCACCCAAATCTATTTGGCTTCTCAGCTTTGGAATGTGAGTAGTTCAATTTCAAATAGTGAGGGATTTACCAAAAAAATGTATCCAAATCTATTCAGTTCCCGAGTTCAAACAGTGAGATCTTGAATAGTGACAGAAAAAAAGTATAGGGTACTATACTTTTACCTAAATCATATCTACTTATACTTTTTAGGGTAATAAGGCATTTTACATTTTTAGCTTTTGGAAATAAGATCCTCCTGTAACTACTACTTGAGCATGTTTTCAGCAATAACCTACATACAAACATGAGAGGCCACCTGCTTCTTCCCACTGACACCAGCCCCTCCCTCGTCCAGGCCTTTGTTCTCTGCTCAGGTCATTTACCTCCTTCCTTCAGCTTCTTGGCCTTCAGGATTCCGCTGACACATTGCATTCTTGGGAGAACTTTCCAATTCCAATTATGGACTAGCTGCTCCTGCCCTGTGCTCTTCGCTTGGTGACTATTCTTATCCCTTTTCAACCCTTTTCACACTGTTTTGTGACTGTCTCTTTACCTGTCTGAAAGCTGTATTAATTTGGATATTTGGCTCCTTTCACAGAGACCAAAATATAAATGGCTTAAGCAACGTAAAGATCACACACACAAGTCAGGCAAATCGACCATCTGAGGGGTGAGGAAACTGCCACAAGGGTTGCCCACGATCCTGGTTCCTTGTGTTTTATTACTTTGTCATTCCCTAGGATGTTGTCTCCATTTACAAGGCCAAAACAGGTTCATCATCAGCTTATCTCACTCTAGCCCCGGGAAGGGCAGCATGGAGTTAAAATGACAGGCAGCGCCTTCTTTTTTAAACAAATTATGACTTTTCAAGGACATAGCCAGGGTCTTCACTTCTGGGAGAAGGTGTGAGTTTAATGTAGGCTGCCCTGAGTTAATGATGGGTTAATGCAACCCAAGTCACTTCCTTATAAGGATGTAACCAGAAGCTGTTCCCATCACTTCTGTTTATATTATACTAGCCAGATGTTTGTTAGTCACTTTCCTGGCATCAAGAGCCCTTCTTACTAAAAGGTAGAAGGAAAGAATGGACATTATGGGGCGATAAGCTCTCTGCCACACACACCACACTGGGCATTAAGTTCTGAGTTTGTTCACCATTATGTCAGTAATGCTCAGTACAAAGTGTTTAATGAAATGGCTAAATCTTTGACAGTGCTAGAACAGAGGATATAATGCCGGGAGTTTCTGAACAGAGGACTGGATCTTTTTCAATAAAAGAAATAAAAGTTAGACCACCGTAGACTAGAATTGACTGTTCTGCGAGTCCCCTTGAACAAGCTCTGAACCTTTTTCTTTTTGATGAAATGGGGATAATGCTCTTTGATCCCTAGTATGAGTTGGGAGTGTTAAAGAAGATAACATTTGGCAGTGTGTAGTACACAGATCATGCTGAAAAATATGATCTTCCCTTCCATTTGCAGAAGTGCTGGCAACATCCGCTGTCACACTAGCTGTCGCAGTATCTGCCTGCTGTTCAACCTGTACCATACCTGACTGGCAAAGCCAACGAACACGCAGCCAGTCTGCTCTCTTATGCACTCTAAATTTTATGTCGAGGTTAAGCTAAACTACCAGCAAGTTGGATACTTAGACCTCACATTTAATTGTCAAGATTTTTGCTTTTTCTCATAACCCACATCTATGATATACCTGTGTTTCTCAGGATTGGGTGCATGTCAAGCAGAGTCCAATCTACTCCTCAAATTTAAGACCTGCTG
>NW_012106975.1:546645-554190 GCF_000951045.1 Mandrillus leucophaeus | reverse complement strand
TTTTTTTTTCCTTTTTTTTGAGACCAAGTCTCGCTCTGTTGCCCAGGCTGGAGTGCAATGGTGCCATCTTGGCTCACTGCAACCTCTGCCTCCCAGGTTCATGTGATTCTCCTGCCTCAGCTTCCTGAGTAGCTGTGATTACAGGTGCCTGCCACCAAACCCGGCTAAATTTCATATTTTTAGTAGAGATGGGGTTTCACCAAGTTGGCCAGGTTGGTCAAGAACTCTGACCTCAGGCGATCTGCCTGCCTTGGCCTAGTGCTGGGATTACAGGCATAAGCCACCGTGCCTGGCCTTGTAAAAAAAAAATTTTTTTTTTTTTGTAGAGATGGGGGGGGTCTCACTATGCTGCCCAGGCTGGTCTCGAACTCCTGAACTCAAGTGATCCTCCCACTTAGGCCTCCCGAAAATGCTAGGATTACAGGCATGTGCCACTGTGCCTGGCCCACATTCTTAAAAGCAGCCTAAAAATTTCTGTAGAATGAAGTGAAGTAAAAATTTAAGAAGAAAGAAAAGTAGGTAACCAGACCCATCTATATATAGCTTCAGGATATATTGTGAGCAACACCGTAAATGACAAGTTGAGATTAAACACAGCAAAAATCAAGCCCTTTACAAAGTATTGCCTAGGGACTCATCAGACATATATAGAGGCCAAAGGAGAGTCAAATCTGGGACAGTTTGAATATCATAATGATAATAAAAGATAATATATTAAAAAATAGTAATACTTGAGTTTGATGAGGAATGGACTATATAGAGTTTCAAAGTAACTTCCCATAAAATACACATACATTACAAAGTGAAAAAAAAGAGTGAGGAGTAACTTTATAGTGTGAGAAGCCTGGTAGAACTACCTTAAGTGATCACAGTGAACATCATGAGTAATAGGACAAACTGAAATCGCATGCCACATGAGGAGTGCACAGTGTCACTTTGTAATCTGCCAAAGATGCATAACTTGAGTGTAATCACAAGGAAAACATCAGACACATTCTCACTGAAGGCATTTGACAAAGTAACTGGCCTGAAACCTTCACAAGTGTCAAAAGTCAAACCTGAAGAACTGTTCCACACTTAAAAGAGATTCGCCGGGCGCGGTGGCTCAAGCCTGTAATCCCAGCACTTTGGGAGGCCGAGACGGGTGGATCACGAGGTCAGGAGATCAAGACCATCCTGGCTAACATGGTGAAACCCCGTCTCTACTAAAAAATACAGAAAACTAGCCCGGCGAGGTGGCGGGCGCCTGTAGTCCCAGCTACTCGGGAGGCTGAGGCAGGAGAATGGCGTGAACCCTGGAGGCGGAGCTTACAGTGAGCTGAGATCCGGCCACTGCACTCCAGCCTGGGCGGCAGAGTGAGACTCCGTCTCAAAAAAAAAAAAAAAAAAAAAGATTAAAGAACGTAGCAACTAACTGCAGTGGCCTCCTTTTAAAGCAGCGGTCCCCAACCTTTTTGGCACCAGGCACTGGTTTCATGGAAGATAATTTTCCCTCAGATGGGGCTGGGGGAGGTGGTTTCAGAAAGAAACTGTTCCACCTCAGATCATCAGGCATAAGATTCTCATAAGAAGCGTACAGCCTAGGTCCCTCAAGTGCACAGTTCACAATAGGGTTCACGCTTCTATGAAAGTCTAATGCTGCTGCTGATCTACCAGGAGGTGGAGCTAAGGCAGTAATGCTCGCTTGCCCACCACTAACCTCCCACTGTACGTCCTGGTTCCTAACAGGAGACAGATAGGTACTGGTCTCCAACCTGGGGATAGGGACCTGTTTTAAAGGCCATTATCAGGACAACTAGAGAAACTTGAATGGAGGAGGACTGAATGGAGATGGCAGCGATGTTTCCATGTATTAATTTCCTGACTTTGATGAAGGGTTATGTAGGAGATGGTTGCGGAGGGCGGGGAAGGAGTTCTGTGTAACTTTTCTGTATAGTCAAAACAGTTCAAAGTAAAAGTTTTATTTGAAAAATGTAACAGTCATTTTATTTCAGCAGTTTAAAAATTTTCCTTTTCTTAAAGAGGAAGAAGGCATTTTCACACAAGGCTGGCCAGATGGGAAGAATCTTCAGCTTCAGCTTGGCCTCATTCACTTGAAAATAAAATATTTACATGAGGCCGCACCTGTGTCCAGCTGAAAGCAGGTCCTTCAGAGTGTGTGGGGGATTCTCTGCCAGCTTGATGGGCTCCTCTAAGCCAGCAGCTGGAGACGTCACCGGCTGAGGGACTCCTGCAAACGTTCATACATGATTTGATCCTGTAAGGAGGGAGAACACAGAATACAGAGCCCATCACTGCTTGCTATGGGCTGAATGGTGCCCCCCAAAATTCACATGCTGCAGTCCTCACCGCAGAACCTCAGAATGTGATTCTAACTGGAGAGAGAGGGTCTTGGTAGAGGAGACTGGATTAAAATGAGGTCATACAGGTGGACTCTTATCCAATATGACTGGTGTCCTTACAAAAAGAGGGGATTAGGGCACAGGAGGGAAGAGCATGTGCACAGAGGGAAGAGCACGTGCACACGCTGGGAGTAGACAGCCGTCAGTGAGGACATAGGCTCCAGAAGAACCAACCCTGCCCAATACTCTCCAGAACTGTGAGAAAATAAATTTTCCATTTTTTAAGCCACCCAGTCTGTGGTACTTTGTCATAGTAGCTCTTGCTGACTAATTTACTATTAAAGAGAGGTGACATTTTACTTTCCTGCATCTAAATCCTAATCTAAGTCCTATACATGCTTCTTTCCACAGGGGACTCCCATGACTCTCACAATTGTTGACTGAAGTTTTCCTAAAATATCAGGTCAAAAGATTCTTATGTCTATCTAATTAGTGAAGAAAGCACAATTCTAAACTACACTGAATCCAGATGGAAAGGAGGCAAAAGCAGAAGCTTCTCTTTTTCTTTGAGACAGAGTCTCGCTCTGTTGTCCAGGCTGGAGTGCAGTGGCGCAATCTCGGCTCACTGCAATCTCTGCCTCCCAGGTTCAAGGGATTCCACTGCCTCAGTCTCCTGAGTAGCTGGGACTACAGGTGTGCACCACCATGCCTGGCAAAGTTTTTGTATTTTAGTAGAGATGGGGTTTCTTTTTTTTTTTTTTTTATACTTTAAGTTCTAGGGTACATGTGCACAACATGCAGGTTTGTTACATATATATACATGTAAAATGTTGGTGTGCTGCAACATGAGCCACTGTGCCAGGCCGGGAAAGTAGAAGCTTCTTACACTATATTACTGTTCATAAGAAATTGCCAGAATGGGCTGGGCGCGGTGGTTCACGCCTGTAATCCCTGCACTTTCGGAGGCCGAGATGGGCGGATCATGAGGTCAGGCGATTGAGACCATCCTGGCTAACATGGTGAAACCCCGTCTCTACTAAAAATACAAAAAAATTAGCCAGGCGTGGTGGCGGGCGCCTGTAGTCCCAGCTACTCGGGAGGCTGAGGCAGGAGAGTGGTGTGAACCTGGGAGGCAGAGCTGGCAGTGAGCAGAGATCGCACCACTGCACTCCAGCCTGGGCGACAGAGTGAGACACTGTCTCAAAAAAAAAAAAAAAAAGAAATTGCCAGAATGTTTTCCAGTGTGGTTTATCTACATTTTCAGCAACAATGTGTAAGAGTTCCAGGCCAGGCTTGGTGGCTCACACCTGTAACCCAGTACTTTGGGAGGCTGAGGCAGGTGAATCACCTGAGGTTGGGAGTTGGAGACCGGCCTGAACAACATGAAGAAACCCTTTCTCTACTAAAAATACAAAAAATCAGCCGGGCATGGTGGCGCATGCCTGTAATCCCAGCTACTCAGGAGGCTGAGGCAGGAGAATAGCTTGAACCCAGGAGGCGGAGGTTGTGGTGAGTTGCGATCACGCCATTGCACTCCAGCCTGGGCAACAAGAGCAAAACTCTTGTCTCAAAAACAACAAAAAAAGTTCCAGCTGTTTCATATCCTTGCCACTATTTAGTGTTGCCAGTCTTTTAAATTTTAGTCATTGTGGTAGGTGTGTAGTAGAATCTCACTGTGGTCAAATTAATTTTTTTTTTTTTTTTTTTTTTTGAGACTGAGTCTTGATCTGTTGCCTAGGCTGGCATGCAGTGGTGCGATCTTGGCTCATTGCAACCTCTGCCTCCCAGGTTCAAGTGATTCTTCTGCCTCAGCCTCCCAAGTAGCTAGGACTACAGGTGTGCACCACCACACCCAGCTAATTTTTGTATTTTTAGTAGAGATGGGATTTCACTATATTGGCCAGGTTGGTCTCGAACTCCTGACTTCGTGATCTGCCCACCTCAGCCTCCCAAAGTGCCAGGATTACAGGTGTGAGCCACCACGCCTGGCAAATTAACATTTTAAATATTGGGTGGCAATTCCACTCCTGTGTATTTATCCCAAAGAAATACTTGAAGTGTGTTTTTCTTCTGTGTTTATTTGTTTGTTTTTGAGACAAGGCTTTGTTCTGTAACTGAGGCTGGAGTACAATGGTGTGATCGTGGCTCAATGTAGCCTCAACCTCCTGGGCTCAAGTAATCCTTCTGCCTCAACCTCCTAAGTAGCTGGGACTATAGGGGCATGCCACCATGTCTGGCTAAGTTTTAATTTTTTTTGTAGAGACAGGGTCTCACCATGTTTCCCAGGCTGATCTTGAACTCCTAGGCTCCAGCCATTCTCCCACCTCTGCCTCCTGAGTAGCTGAGATAACAGGCATGGGCCACTGTGCCCAGCTCCAGAGTGATTTTTTTTAACCCTTCTCCCACCTATGGTGAAGATGTTTTTATTTCCCTGAAATGTATGGGTAAGTCCCTGTGGCTTAGTTTGGGTACAGTCTAGCTCCAAGAAATACAAAGCCATTTGTCAAAAAGGGTAGAGTAGGTCAAATGATACTTAAATTAGATGATTAAAAATTCTGAGATTGTGGAGGCAGAAGAGGTCATTCTCTCTCTGAATAAATAGTTGTTAGAGAATCTAGTTAGGAAAACTGTGCTCCAGTCCTTAAGAAACATATAAAATTAAAATCTCTCAAGAACATTCTCACAAAGGCAATTATTTTGCTTGTTCTCAGATCAAAATGAACCATGTAATTTCTTTTTTTAGGAAGTAGAAGTAGTATACAAAACAATCTGTAAAAGAGTTTAATTCATGAGGTCATATCTACTGGTCTAAAATTCTAGTTTCTTTTATACATTTAACAGCATTGCTTACCTTTTTTGATATAGATGATCTTACTTTCTTGAAAGCTTCTTCAAAATGCTTATGACTAATCTTGAGTTCACCTATGGAGCAAATGCACAAATATACACATCTCAGTATGGTATGCTAACCAACTTAGAACTTAACTTCCTCTGAAAGACTTCGAAGTTGGCCGGGCGCGGTGGCTCAAGCCTGTAATCCCAGCACTTTGGGAGGCCGAGATGGGCGGATCACGAGGTCAGGAAATCGAGACCATCCTGGCTAACCCAGTGAAACCCCCGTCTCTACTAAAAAAGAAAATACAAAAAACTAGCCGGGCGAGGTGGTGGGCGCCTATAGTCCCAGCTACTCAGGAGGCTGAGGCAGGAGAATGGCGTGAACCTGGGAGGCGGAGCTTGCAGTGAGCTGAGATCCGGCCACTGCACTCCAGCTTGGGCGACAGAGCGAGACTCCGTCTCAAAAAAAAAAAAAAAAAAAAGAAAGACTTCGAAGCTTTCAAGGGGTCCACTAAAGAGATCAGTGTTGAGATGGGCTCTATTCTTTTTCAGAACAGTATTCTAGCCAGATATATTCTGCTCATCAGATTTTAATCCAAAACCACCCAAAGAGACCTGCCACACATAAGGTGGTACTTTTTGTAGGCCTCTTTGCATTGTTTAACTTAATGGTGATGTTTATGAAGAAGAACCAGAATTACTCAGATAATTCAAATAAATTTAACTGGGAATAGAATGTAGGATTCCATAGTATTAATATTTAAGAGTATGCAACACACAATGAGATCTTATGGAACCATAATATCATAGAATATTTTATATATAAAATATCTCAGCACTGGATTAGAAGGGAGCTTTAGGTCGGGCGTGGTGGCTCAGGCTTATAATCCCAGCACTTTGGGAGGCCGAGGTGGGTGGATCACGAGATGAGTTTGAGACCAGCCTGACCAATATGGTGAAACCCCGTTTCTACTAAAAATATAAAAAAAATTAACTGGGTGTGGTGGCACACGCCTGCAATCCCAGTTACTCGGGAGACTGAGGCAGGAGAATCGCTTGAACCAGGAGGTGGAGGTTGCAGTGAGCCAGATCGTGGCACTGCGCTCCAGCCTGGGTCACAGAGCAAGACTCCATGTCCGGAAAAAAAAAAAAAAGAGACAGGGTTTTGCTCTGTCACTCAGGCTGGAGTGCAGTGGTGCAATCATAGCTCATTGCAGCCTCAAACTGCTGGGCCTCACTCTCCCAAGTAGTTAGGACTATAGGCATGTACCACCATGCCAGTTTAATTTTTTAAATTTTTTATAGAGATGGCGTCTTGGTTTTTCGTGCAGGCTGCTCTCAAACTCCTGGGCTCAAGTAATCCTCCTGCCTCAGCTTCCCAAAGTGCTGGGATTACAGATGTGAGTCACCACACCCAGCAGACAATTTTTTTTCCGCATATGCACTCAAATAGCAAAATTAAAGACACTGTCAAATGTGAAGGATGGTGCAAAGCTGTTGAGACGACCCCAAAGCATCACCCACAGAGTTTGTATTTTGAAAGGAAAGTCTCAATATATGGAAAGTTATTCCAAATTTCACTTATCTTGTGTATTTTCTAAGATCTCCAATTTAGGCCAATTTAGGTAAGTAGATATCACCTTAGCAAAAGAATAAGGTTTTCCAGAATTGATAAGCAGCCCAAACTCATGATGAAGACAGTGAATGGATCCATTTGCCTATAGGGACAGTACTCTTTATTAGAGCAGTACTAAATAACTTTGCTATTATTATAATTGTCAGCAACAGAGGTTACCTAATATTTTAGAACAGCTTCTAACAGTCTCATTAGAAAAACGTTAGCTTTAATATCATAGATAATAGACACTAGAAAATGGTCATTTTCCAGGGCAATAGTATCATAATCAGAATTGAGAGATTCTGGAGAGAATCGTACCTTTTTCATTTCCACTCTTCTGTCTTGCCATTTCCTGTCTCAGGGCACAGATAGAAGCTTCTCTTACCAAAGCAGAGAGATCTGCGCCCCTACAATAAAATAATAGTGATTTATATTCCTAGATACTGCAAAATCCCAGAAAAAACCCATATAAGTCATATATTAAATAATGAGGAAATAAAGCGACCAATAAAGATGAGAAATAAATTGATTATGAATCAGTAGGAAAGAGCTCTTAGCTTTTTTTTTTTTTTTTTTGAGACGGAGTCTCGCTCTGTCGCCCAGGCTGCAGTGCAGTGGCCCGGATCTCAGCTCACTGCAAGCTCCGCCTCCCGGGTCTACGCCATTCTCCTGCCTCAGCCTCCCGAGTAGCTGGGACTACAGGCGCCCGCCACCTCGCCCGGCTAGTTTTTTGTATTTTTTTAGTAGAGA
>NW_012106975.1:543168-546585 GCF_000951045.1 Mandrillus leucophaeus | reverse complement strand
TAGGAGACGGAGTCTCGCTCTGCAGCCCAGGCTGGAGTGCGGTGGCGTGATCTCGGCTCACTGCAAGCTCCGCCTTCCGGGTTCATGCCATTCTCCTGCTTCAGCCTCCCGAGTAGCTGGGATTACAGGCGCCCGCCACCACGCCTGGCTAACTTTTTGTAGTTTTAGTAGAGACAGGGTTTCACCGTGTTACCCAAGATGGTCTCGATCTCCTGACCTCGTGATCTGCCCGCCTCAGCCTCCCAAAGTGCTGGGATTACAGGCGTGAACCACCGCGTCCAGCCTGCTCTTAGCTTTTACGTAAAATATTTCTAGGCCAGGTGCAGTGGCTCACGCCACTTAGGTGGGAGAATCACTTGAGCCCGAGAGGTGGAGGTTGCAGTGAGCCAAGATCGCACCACTGCACTGCAGCCTGGGCGACAGAGTGAGGCTCTGTCCCAATTAAAAAACAAAAACAAAAACAAAAAACTAAACTCAAGAAGAAAGGAAATGATGGAGGAAACAATACAATGCATAAAAGGCTAAAGTGCTGACTAGCATATTCATGTATTACATAAGGTCTAAAGTAAGCTTATTAAAAAGTCATTTATGGGCTGAGCGCAGTGGGTCCTGCCTGTAATTCCAGCACTTTGGGAGGTGGAGATGGCAGAATTGCTTGAGCCTGGGAGGCATAGGCTATAGTGAGCCTGGGTGACAGAGTGAGACCCTGTCTCAAAAAAAACCCAAAAAAGTCACTTACGGCTCCAAGTTCAGAAGGGAAAAATACAAACCCTGGAAAGTCTTTAATGCAGCTGACTCAAGTTAAAACTGAATGAACACATCATAAGTTACTTAAAATATGACAAATACAAACAGGCCTTCACTTATTTAATTATTTCATGTAGTAATATGCTGAGTCAGCACAGTTCTGAGTTAAATGAAAGACACTCATGCTGACTGGAGTTTCACTACTTTACAGCTGAAACAGGATTCTTAGAGATTCTTTGAGAAAGAGTTTGAATTTAGGGATAAAAACCTCACTTCTATTATTCAGAAGTCTTGGAAAGAAAAGATGAAAACAAAAAATGAATTTTTTTAAAAAAACCTCATCTCTGGACATCAAACTTATTATATAATGTTGATAATCCCCATACTATATAAATTTTTTTTTTTTTTGAGATGGAGTCTCGCTCTGTTACCTAGGCTGGAGTGCAGTGGCACAATCTTGGCTCACTGCAACCTCTGCGTCCGGGGTTTGAGTGATTCTCCTGCCTCAGACACATACTATATAAAAGTAAAGACCCACAGAGCTTAAATTTTTAACTGAATCTGGTGTTTTGTTGGCTAAATGTTAGGGTTATAACATTATTTAATAATCACATGCCCGCTGGGGTATTCATTCCTTCCCCCAGTATGAAATCTAACATTGGTGAAGACATCATTAACTAACGCAAACAGACAGCTAAAGACTGTAGTGGTGTAGTATCTCTCAAACTGTGATTATAGTGGCAAGAAAATCCAAAATGTGCACCATTCAACTTTAGCCCTAACCCCTTCACAGACTGACAGCCTACTTGGTATATCCAAAAGATTTAGACCAGGGCAAGTTCCGCCACCAAAACCACCTCTGTTACTGAAAATCTTTTCAGATTTGAGCACTTAAAGCTGTTATTATTTTTTGTAGAGACGGGGTCTTACTATGTTGCCCAGGCTGGTCTCGAACTTCTGGCCTCAAACAATCTGCCCGCCTTGGCCTCCCAAAGGGCTAGGATTACAGCTGTGAGCCACTGCTCCCACCCTTAAAGCAGTAAACTACTCAAGAAGTAGTCCCCTAAGCAGTAAGGTCATTTCTTTATTTTTAATTTTATTTATTTATTTATTTTTGAGATGGAGTCTTGCTCTGTTGCCCAGGCTGGAGTGCACTGACACGATCTCAGCTCATTGCAACCTCCACCCCCTGGGTTCAAGCAATTCTCCTGTCTTGGCCTCCCTAGTAGCTGGGATTACAGGCATGCGCTACCATGCCCGGCTAATTTTTGTATTTTTGGTGGAGACAAGGTTTCACCATGTTGGCCAGGCTTGCCTCCAATTCCTGAACTCACGTGATCTACCCACCTCGGCCTCCCAAAGTGCCTGGATTACAGGCGTTGAGCCACCGTGCCTGGCCACATCATTTAAATAAAGACTGGTATGGATTTGATTCCTAACTAGGGGGTGAGGCACATCCTATTTAACGGAGGGTAGGGGCATTTACATCTGCATCTCACCACCCCTCCTGATGAAGGGTGATGAATTTCTCTTCATTGAGAATCACTGCTACATTAGAAGGACATAATAGGGGAAAAAAGGGCCAGGCATGGTGGCTCACAGCTGTGATCCCAGCAGTTTGGGAGGCTGAGGCGTGAGGGACTACTTAAGCTCAGAGTTCATGACAAGCCTGGGCAATATGGCAAGACCCCATAACTACAAGAATTTTTTTAAAAAATTAGCTGGGCATGGTGGCGTGCACCTGTAGTCCCAGCTATCCGGGAGGCTGAGGTCAGAGGATTGTTTCTCAACAAAGGAAGTAAAGGAAGTAAAGGCTACAGTGAGCCATGATCATGCCACTGTACTCCAGCTTGGGTGAAAGAGGGAAACCCTGTCTGGAAAAAAAAAAAAAAGAAAAGAAAGAAACAAAACAAAAAGCCATAGAGGGTATTGTCTCTGTTAGTTAAACTCTGTGTACCAAATTGGGAAAGTTAACAAACAAATTTACTTCAAAACACATGAAGAAAAACTAACAACTGTAACAACCACAAACATAGGAAGGAAGAAGGCAGAAATGTCAGATTTCCTGATGTTACTACAGGTTATGTGGAGGTAAAAAGGTGTGCAGTGAAAATGCATCCTGAGGGCTGGAAAATGTGGCAATTGTAGATTAGTCTCTTAAATGCTGACGCACCAGTACGATTTGTAAAGGACAGCAATGCTGGTTAGGGTAGGTTAAGTACCAAGAGTCAACATATGAAAGGACTCCCCTGTTCCTGGGAATTCCTTCAGAGCCTCCAAATGTGCAGTCTCTTCTCTAAGAAGGGAGATGTCAGACACTTTATATGCTTCATGGGATACCTCATTTAATCCTCCCAACAATCTGCTGAGGTGAGCATCATCACACCTCATTTTATAGATGAGGAAATTGAACCCCAGAGAGTGAATTGACTTAAGATTTAAACACTTACGTATAGCAATCACAGCGAAGGTCACCAGCAATTGCTTCCAAATTTACATCTGCATCCAGTGGTGGTTTGGTACCATTCTAAGTAAGAGAGAAAAATGATTTTTCATTGAAGTTTTAAAGACCATGCAGGGCGTGGTGGCTCATGCTTGTAATCCCAGCACTTTGGGAGGCCGAGATGGGCAGATCACGAGGTCAGGAGATCGAGACCATCCTGGCTAACA
>NW_012106975.1:538589-542885 GCF_000951045.1 Mandrillus leucophaeus | reverse complement strand
AAAAAAAAAAAAAAAAAAAATTAGCCGGGCGTTATGGTACACACCTGTAGTCCCAGCTACTCAGGAGGCTGAGGCATGAGAACTGCTTAAGCCCTGGAGGTGGAGGTTATAGTGAGCAGAGATCACGCCACTGCACTCCAGCCTGGGCAGCAGAGTGAGACTGAGTCTCAAAATAAAGATAAAGACCATATTCATCTACATAATAGCTTCTTAATAACGGCTGTTTGACTAAATGAGTATAACTGACTTCCAGACCAGTGCTGTTAAGATTTATACAAATTTCAATGTTGAGAAATGAGGCTAAGAAGCAGATTCCAAACTTGAGAAAGCTAAAGGCAAACAATTTATGCTCATGAAGTTTGAGGAATTTGTGTACAGTTGCAGCAAATACTAAGCATCAACAAGAATGAAAGCCAGCACCTCGATCTTTCCAAAGGTGAAGAAACACATTTCCTTTCCAGCTTAAATATGGCAAATACTTAAGCAATGCTTAGTGTTGGTGTGAGGCTGGCTAGGATGGGAGAAATAATACTGAACCTGGCCAGGAGAGAAGGAGCAGTATTTGCTCTATAATAAAAGCACAAAGTCCTCTGAGCTCAGTATATTCTTTCTTAATCATTTATCTAACACTCAATCCTGATTTTGGTGCCAATTCCCCTTCAGCTCATTTCAAGAGACATTAGCAATGACAAGTATGTTGCAACTTAGAACTCAGAATTTCTCATGAGACTGGATGTAGAGAAAACAAACCAACCCAGAGTTTTAACACTTAACCCAGTACCTTGCTTGCATACATTATGTTTAATAATATTTTTAGTGACAAACTGCAGAGGCAAACAAAACGAGCTTTGTCTTTCCCCCAGGGTCTTGCTCTGTCGCCCAGGCAGGAGTGCAGTGGAACAACCACAACAGACTTGACCTCCTGGGCACAAGAGATCCTTCTACCTCAGCCTCTGGAGGAGCTGGAACTACATGCCACCATGCCTGGCTAGGCCTGAGCCAAGATCGCACCACTGCACTCCTGAGTAGCTAGGACTACAGGCGCATGCCACCACGCCTGGCTAATTTTTTGTATTTTTAGTAGAAATGGGGTTTGGCCAGGCTGGTCTCAAACTCCTAGCCTCAGGTGATCTGCTCACCTCAGCCTCCCAAAGTGCTGGGATTACAGGTGTGAGCTACCGGGTCTGCTTTTTTTTGGAGATGGGGTCTTGCTATGTTGCCTAGGCTTGTCTCAAACTCCTGGCCTCAAGCAATTCTCCTGCCCCAGCCTCCCAAAATGCTGGGATTACAGATATAAGCCACTGCACCCAATCAAAACAGTTTTTAATTATTTAAAATGTGTGACAGTTAGATGGTAAGCTTATGAGTATTTGCTTATTATTCTGATTCATAACTTACATATACATTGTTCTTACATATACATTGCATATGTTCTTTCCTGTGTAGCAAATATTATATTATTAAATAACTATTTTAAGAAGAAACATTGCCAGGCGCGGTAGCTCGCACCTGTAATCCCAGCACTTTGAGAGGCCGAGGAGGGTGAATCACCTGAGATCAGGAGTTTGAGACCAGCCTGGCCAACGTGGTGAAACCCTGTCTCTACTAAAACAAAAATTAGCTGGGCATGGTGGCGTGTGCCTGTAATCACAGCTACTCGGAAGGCTGAGACAGGAGAATCACTGGAACCCGGGAGGTGGAGGCTGCAGTGAGCTGAGATCATACCACTGCACTCCAGCCTGGGTGATGGAGACTTGGTCTCAAAAAAAAAAAAAAAAAAAGAAAAGAAGAAACACACACAAAACTGAATAAACACAAGCCATTAAGCTTTTCTCTTTTTTTTTCTTTGAGACAGAGTCTGGCTCTGTCACCCAGGTTGAAGTGCAGTGGCGCAATCCTGGCTTACTGCAACCTCCACCTCCCGGGCTCAAGCGATCCTCCCACCTCAGCCTCTTGGGTAGCTGGGACTACAGGCACCCACTAACCACACCTGGCTAATTTTTGTATTTTTTGTAGAGATGGGGTTTCACTATGTTGCCCAGACTGATCTCAAACTCCTCAGCTCAAGTGATCTGTCCACCTTGGCCTCCCAAAGTGCTGGGATTACAGGTGTGGGCCATAGCACCTGCCCAGTAAGCTTTTCTTAGTGTAAAGCGTCAGCCTGGCAAAGTGCTCCAGGCACAGGGTTCGGTGACCTGGCTGAGAGGACTGGAGTTGCCGGCCTTGTGCACTAGTTACCTGTTGCTCTGCCCACACTCACATACCAGCCTCTTACTGCATCCCTGCAGGGCATATTCAAGAACTGCATAAATTATACATCTGTTAGTTGCTATCACTGAATAAAATGGACATGTTATCTACCACAGGTTCAAGAAACAGTTAATTTCCCATTCAATCCATTTTGACCTGGGACCCAAACTATGATCTTAGGCAAACAACCTTGTGCTTTTTCCTCTGAGTAGTAAAACTAAAGGGTCAGAATGTAGGATTGCTAAGCATCTTTTAGTGTGAACAATTTTCAACTGAGTCAGGATAGTGGTCAATCCTGGGGGCAGGTAGGAGTGGGTAGTGACCGGAAGCAGAAGGGCAGCTTTTGTAGGTGTGGGAATGTTCTATTTTATTGTGGCAAAACATACAAAAAACTGACCATTTCAACCATTTTTCAGTGTACAGGTCAGTGGCATTAAGTCCATCCGCATTGTTGTATCACCCCTATCCAGCTCCAGAACTTTTCTATCTTCCCAAAAGAAAACAATGCATCCATTAAACAGTAACTCCTCATTCCTCCTGCACCCGCCTCCCAATCCCTGGCAGTCACCATTCTACTTCATAATTCTATGAATTAGACTTGGAGTGTTCTCTTTCTTGATCTAGAGACTTTGTTTGTAACAATTCATGGAGCTGGACATTTACGACTTTTTAATTTTTTTTCTTGACTCTCTAAATCTACTTTACATTTACCACTTTTCTGTAGGTATATCACACTTCAGTAAAAAGAGCTAAAAAGTGGAAATAACACTGGACGAGGAATTGGAAAACCTGAGTTTTAAAGTTCAGATTTGCAACTGAATGGCCTTTATGGAAGTTTGTTAACTTTATTATTTACTTAATATTTTTGATAATAAGAAACCAGTATCTTATCTCCAGATGAGTATATATAATTTTGTGCTATATTTGAGAGGGAAGGGGGGCATCAGTGAACATATAATAGTGATTTCTTAAAATGAAGACTAGCATAGACTTTCTTGCTATGGTGGTGGGCTGCCACATTAGGTAGGAGCCCTTATTAGGTGCTTTCTGTAATTTTAAGAATCTATCAACTTACCTCAACTGTCACACTGTCACATTAGCTGTACGGATCTTCCCTAAGGACACTCCACGTGCTGTTAGACAATCTAATCTCAAACTATTTAGTGTCCTGTTTTAATCAAAAGCTCAATCATAGGAAGACAATTATTTTATACTTCTCAATATCTAAATTCTACCCTTGGATTAAGCCGGACCTCCACGAGGTCCTGTGCACCCTCAGAGTGCATTTCTTGGACCTTCATCAAATTGTGTTTAATGAACTGGCTTTGAGTAATACCCTCAGTTTATATTAAGAAAACGACAAGCCTCAGTCCCAAGAGGCTTATTGTGTTTATGTCAGAAATATTATTAAAGACATTGTGCATCACATCTTAGTGTTCTCTTTGTGAGGACCCAGAGGAATTTTTCTTTTTTGTGTCTCACTCTGTTGCCAGACTGGAGTGCAGTGGTGCAATCTCGGTTCACTGCAACCTCCGCCTCCCAGGTTCAAGTGATTCTCCTGCCTCAGCCCCCTGAGTAGCTGAGATTACAGGCATGCGCCACCACACTGGATAATTTTTGTATTTTAGTAGAGATGGGGTTTCACCATATTGGTCAGGCTGGTCTGAAACTCCTGACCTCGTGATCTGCCTGCCTCGTGATCCACCCGCCTCGGCTTCCCAAAGTGCTGGGGTTACAGGTGTGAGCCACAGTGCCCAGCAGAGGAGGAATTTTTCTCACATTTGCATAGTGGGAGCGATTGTCAGCTTTCTATTCTTAGCATACCCTTTGTTTAAGAAAAATATTTTGTGAAAGAAAGCTCAGCATATAAAGGAACACAATAAATAAATGAGGTGGGGTATGAGCTTAAGAAAATGAATTCATTGTTATACATTTAGATTCACTCAGAAGTTTCCTAATTCTTAGAAGATTAAACCTTTAGAAAAATAATTTCAAATACCCTCGAAAGAAAGTAACAAACTGTCCTCCTTTTTTTTTTTTTTTTGA
>NW_012106975.1:531691-538179 GCF_000951045.1 Mandrillus leucophaeus | reverse complement strand
ATCTCCTGACCTCGTGATCCGCCCGTCTCGGCCTCCCAAAGTGCTGGGATTACAGGCTTGAGCCACCGCACCCGGCCTTTTTTTTTTTTTTTTTTTGAGACAGAGTCTCACCCTGTGGCCCAGGCTAAAGTGCGATGGAGTGATCTCGGCTCACTGCAAGCTCCCCCTCCAGGGTTCAAGAGATTCTTCTCCCTCAGCCTACCAAGTAGCTGGGATTACAGATGTGCACTACCATGCCCAGCTAATTTTTTGTATGTTTAGTAGAGATGGGTTTCACCATGTTGGCCAGACTGGTCTCTGATCTTGTGATCCACCCACCTCGGCCTTCCAAAGTGCTGGGATTACAGGCACGAGCCACCACGCTCAGCCAAACTCTCCTTTTTTTGAGGGCATGAGGTGTACTCTACCTAGGATACCTCCAAAAGTTTCTATAGCAACATTACTTTCTAACTAGTAGAAATAAGGGCTAAGGAATCTTTGGATCATTGAAATCTAACTATTCTTTCATTGAAATATGGTAATCTTTCCGACTTATAGTAAGAACTAAAACAAATTCTATTTATTCTCAAGTGAGAGCAATGAGAATAATTTTATTTTATTTTATTATTATTATTTTTGAGACGGAGTCTTGCTCGTCACCCAGGCTGGAGTGCAGTGGTGCGATCTCAGCTCACTGCAAGCTCCACCTCCCGGGTTCACGCCACTCTCCTGCCTCAGCCTCCCCAGTAGCTGGGACAACCCGTCACCATGCCCGGTTAACTGTTTGTATTTTTTAGTAGAGAAGGGGTTTCACCGTGTTAGCCAGGATGGTCTCGATCTCCTGACCTCGTGATCCGCCCGCCTCCGTCTCCCAAAGTGCTGGGATTACAGGCGTGAGCCACCGCGCCCGGTGAGAAGAATTTTAAATGACATAATAAAGAACTTATAAAACAAAATATGAGTATTTCAGAAAACCATTTATTGAAATGGTACTAGGATATCAAGTATTTAGAAGCTTAAACTAATTTGTTTTTTCTTTATGCCATTTTCTCTTAATAATGTTATATTACAATAATACTATATTATTTTTTAATAAAGGCCTTAATGGAAATCTCAAATAATTTGGTAACTACAGAAAGCTAAGCTAAAGGAATTACTAGAAAAAGAAGGAAAACAGTCTCTTAAGGAAATTATAGGCCGGGCGTGGTGACTCATGCCTGTAATCCCAGCACTCTGGGAGGCCAAGGCGGGCAGATCACCTGAGGTCAAGAGTTCGAGACCAGCCTAGGCAACATGGTGAAACCCTGTGTCTACTAAAAATACTGGTGTAGGCCGGGTGCAGTGGCTCATGCCTGTAATCCCAGCACTTTGGGAGGTCGAGGCAGGCGGATCACCCGAGTTCAGGAGTTTGAGACTAGCCTGGCCAACATGGTGAAACACCATTTCTACTAAAATACAAAACTTAGCCGGGTGTGGTGGCAGGTGCCCATAATCCCAGCTACTCGGGACACTGAGGCAGGAGAATTGCTTGAACCCAGGAGGCAGAGGTTGCAGTGAGCCGAGATCACACCACTGCACTCCAGCCTACGGAACAAGAGTGAGACATCGTCTCAAAAAAAAAAAAAAAAAAATACAGGTGTGGTGGCAGGTGCCTATAACCCCAGCTATTTAGGAGGCTGAGGCAGGAGAATCACTTGAACCTGGGAGGCAGAGGTTGCAGTGAGCCAAGATCACACCATTGCACTCTAGCCTGGGCATCAAGAGCAAAACTCCGTCTCAAAGGAAAAAAAAAAGTTATCCCACAAATATTGTATGATTCTACTTGTATGAGGTACCTAGTAATAGGCAAAGTATAGAGACAGAAAGTAGAATGGTGGTTGCCAGGGGCTAAGGAAGAAGGAATGGGCAGTTTGTGTTTAATGGGGACGGAGTTTCAGTTTGGGAAGCTGAAAAAGTTCTGGAGATGAGTAGTGGTGATGGTTGCACAACAATGTGAATGTACTTACTGCCACAGAAACATACACTTAAAAATGGCGAAAACGATAAATTTTATGTTATATATCTATAGTATTTTACTAAAATTTGAAAAAAGTTATGGCTTATTTACACGGATATTTTCCTATAAATCTTTTTTTTTCTTTGAGACGGAGTCTCGCTCTGTCGCCCAGGCTGGAGTGCAGTGGCGTGATCTTGGTTCACTGCAACCTCTGCCTCCCGGGCTCACGCTATTCTCCTGCCTCAGCCTCCCGAGCAGTTGGGACTACAGGCGCCCGCCACCACGCCCGGCTGATTTTTTTTGTATTTTCAGTAGAGACGGGGTTTCACCGTGTTCGCCAGGATGGTCTCGATCTCCTGACCTCGTGATCCTCCTGCCTCGGCCTCCCAAAGTGCTGGGATTACAAGCGTGAGCCACTGTGCCCGGCCGATATTTTCCTATAATTCTTATTAAGCATTATATGTTATGAAATACTCAGGTTCAAAAAGTAATTCAAGACATGCTACTATATTTATTTTAACAAATATTTTCATTTGGTCGTACAAATCTATTTTTTTTTTTTTTTTTGGAGATGGAGTCTCACTCTGTGTCCAGGCTGGAGTGCAATGGCACGATCTCACTTCACTGGATTCACGCCATCCTCCTGCCTCAGCCTTCCGAGTAGCTGGGACTATAGGCACACGCCACCATGCCTGGTCAATTTTGGTATTTTCAGTAGAGATGGGGTTTCACCATACTGGTCAAGCTGGTCTCAAACTCCTGACCTCAGGTGATCCACCCACCTCGGCCTCCCAAAGTGCTGGGATTACAGGCGTGAGCCACCATGCCCAACCAACTTTATTCTTAAATCTATTCTTAATTACATATCAGAGTTTAGAATCATTAATGCTTTCTTGTTTTGTTTTGTTTTGTTTTGGGATGGAGTTTCGCTCTTCTTGCCTAGGCTAGAGTGCAATGGTGCAATCTCGGCTCACTGCAACCTCTGCCTCCTGGGTTCAAGCGATTCTCCTGTCTCAGCCTCCTGAGTAGCTGAGTACCCACCACCATGCCTGGCTAATTTTTTTTGGTATTTTTAGTAGAGATGGGGTTTCACCATGTTGGCCAGGCTGGTCTCGAACTCCTGACCTCATGATCCACCCGCCTTAGCCTCCCAAAGTGCTGGGATTATAGGCGTGAGCCACCGTACCTGGCCCACTCACTCTTCTTTTATGAAACTTAGATCCCAAAAGATACGAAGAAGTTGCTTTGACCCACAAATTTTTTTCAGACTTTTAAGAACAGGACTAAACATCTTTATTCTAATCTCTTTATAATATTTCAGATGTTAATAGGAGAAAGAGAAAACTGTATATAAAACAATCTGGGAAATTAAAGTCAAAAGCCAGCAAACTGAAATAGAAAGGGTAAACATTAAAAATGCCAATTTTCCTCACTCTGTTGACTTACAAACAACATACATGGGCAGGAAGTCTACCTTGTGACTTCTTCCCTCTGAGATTAGATATTGTGCTTCCTCTTCCTCTCACCCTGCCCTGCTTTAGCCATCAACAAAGTTTTTTAAACAAAAACACTCATGACCTCTGAAGGATGAGGTTAAGATAAGGATGTGAAATTGCAGTGCTAATAGCCCTCTTGAGAGGGCACCAGGCCGACGCAGGCAGACAGGGCACAGGGAGGCTGCATGTGGGTCCTGCTCCTGGGCAGCTCTGCCCAATAAGGTTCCAAGTCTTAGAACAGGACACAGTAAGAATTGAAGCAAAAACGCACTCTCAAGACAAAGAGAATAAACTAACAAAAGCCCTTCTGCCGTTGGCACAGACAGAGGCTGAGGACTGACTATGCAGCAGTCTAAACCACAATCTACAAAAGTTGCTTTTGGACAGGCAAGGTGGCTCACGCCTGTAATCCCAGCACTTTGAGAGGCCGAGGTGGGCAGACCACAAAGTCAGGAGTTCCAGACCAGCCTGGCCAACATGGTGAAACCTCATTTCCCTAAAAATACAAAAATTAGCCAGGTGTGGTGGCACGTGTCTGTAATCCCAGCTACTCGGGAGGTGGGGTTCGTCCGCCTTGGCATCCCAAAGTGCTGAGATTACAGGTGTGAACCACCATGCTCGGCCAAAGTTGACCTCTATTGAAATGTCTTTTCTGTTTTTTTTTTCCTTCTTCCATATTCACAACTTTGTGCTTGGAAGCTGCAGGACTCCTCTCTGTTACCCACCCCATTTATACCAGATGACTATTTTTTTTTTTTTTTGGAGACAGAGTTTTGCTCTTGTTGCCCAGATTGGAGTGCAATAGTACGATCTCAACTCACCACAACCTCTGCTTCCCGGGTTCAAGCTATTCTCCTGCCTCAGCCTGCTGAGTAGCTAGGATTACAGGCATGCGCCACCATGCCCAGCTAATTTTGTATTTTTAGTAGAGATGGGGTTTCTCCATGTTGGTCAGGCTGGTCTCGAACTCCCGACCTCAGGTGATCCGCCCGCCTCAGCCTCCCAAAGTGCTGGGATTACAAGCATGAGCCACCACGCCCGGCCAGATGACTATTCTATACAGACAGACAAACCAAATACATACATACATATATGGTCATGAGAGAAAATCTGAAAATACAAAGCAAATGAGCACTCTGGGAGGCCAAGGCAGGCAGATGAGACCAGGAGATCGAGACCAGATTGACCAACATGGGGAAACCCCGACTCTACTAAAACTGCAAAAATTAGCTAGGTATGGTGGCCCATGCCTGTAGTCCCAGCTACTTGGGAGGCTGAGGCAGGAGAATCACTTGAACCTGGGAGGCAGAGGTTACAGTGAGTAGAGTAACATCTGACATGTAGGCTGATATTATCAGGTAGGTCTTGTTGTTGCTCCAAGCTGGCTGGGCCCTTACAGTGAAGCTGTGGTGCTCTCCTATTACACATAAATAATTCCACAGAATACGGACATTAGACAAGACCACTCTGTGACCGTGAAGGATCAAGACAGAAATGAGAACACTCTGTAATGAAGTCTGAACATGGACAAAGCATAAACACTGTCCAAGACACAAAAATGACCAAACATCCGCCATCTTAGCTAATATAACTACTGTTTCTTTGCCAATCACAGTTTTAGCCTTGGTCTAATCTTTCTTCCGTTTAGGCAAGATTTATTAAGTCACCCAAATATAGAATTATGCTTGCTTTTTAACAGCCATTCAGGGCAAAGGCTGTTATTAAATCCTTCCCAAATCTAACACAAATCCCAAATCAATTAAGTCCTAATACCCTCTTACTGAGATATGCCCCCAGTTCCCCATGGAGTACATTCTCCTGCACTGCAAAGAGTAATAAGCCCAACTTGTTCAACTACATGTGTGCTCTTGGTGGGGTTTGGTTGAAGAGCACTAACAAAGTGGAAAAATGACGCATAATGCCATCTCCCAGAGGCAAGCACTGTATGTTGGCATATTTCCTTCTTGATGTTTTTCACTGTATGTCTTTATAAATATAGTTGAAATCGCCACACTATTCAGTCATCTTTATTTACTTTGCCTCCTCAGGAATGAATTAATACATTTGTCATTGTTTCATAAACATTCCTATTATCATCTAGAAGGCAAGCTCCTGATAGGTAAGACAATGTCTTACATTTCTCAGTCTCTACACAATCAAGGATGTATTTAGTTTATAACAAACACTTATCAATGAAGTGGGATACTTTTTTTTTTTATTTTGAGATGGAGTCTCACTCTGTCGCCCAGGTTAGAGTACAATCTTGGCTCACTGCAACCTCCACCTCCCAGGTTCAAGTGCTTCTTGTGCCTCAGCCTCCTGAGTAGCTGGGATTATAGGAGCACACCATCACGCCCAGCTAATTTTTGTATTTTTGTAGAGACACTCTTTTGCCATGTTGGCCAGGCTGGTCTTGAACTCCTGACCTCAAGTGATCCACCTGCCTCGGTCTCCCAAAGTGCTGGGATTACAGGCATGAGTGGGGTACTTTGAATATTCACCCCTTGGTCTGAGGCCTAATGATTTTGGCAAATAGCACTGAAATTCTAGATTAATGAAGTGTAAAGTTGTTCTGGTGTGAGTACCATACATTGAATGAAACACAGCAGGAAGAATGAGCCAATCATTCTTCTGGTTCAAAATCTATAAGGCTCTGAATACCACATGCCTCATCTCTGGCACGTCTAGAAATAAATACCAATCCAACTTTTCTCTTTAGTTCATGAAATCCCAAGGACAAGTGTGAAAGCATTATCATTATGTCACCATGACTACAGGAAATTCTTATAATTGGATATGTGTGTGCTTATTTGTATATACATACACACCCACATACATTGACCAAAGCAAACAAAATCTCACTATCATAGTTCCTAATGACAGAGCCAAGGAGGCCAGGAATGGTGGCTCACGCCTGTAATCCCAGCACCTTGGGAGGCCGAGGTGGGCGGATCACTTGAAGTCAGGAGTTTGAGACCAGCCTGGCTAACATGGTGAAACCCCGTCTCTACTAAAAA
>NW_012106975.1:526168-530838 GCF_000951045.1 Mandrillus leucophaeus | reverse complement strand
TTGTAGAGACAGGGTCTCACTATGTTGTCCAGGCTGGTCTCCAACTCCTGGCTCAAGTGATCCTCCTGCCTCAGCCTCCCAAATTGCTGGGATTACAGGCCTGAGCCACCATGCCTGGCCTTGGATAATTCTTTGTTGTTGGCTGTCCTGTGCACTGTAGAATATTTAGCAGCATTATCACTGCTCTGCGTAGTGGTAAACAAATGTCTCTAGACATTGCCAAATGTTCCCTGGGGATGTGAGGTGGGGTGGTGGGAAAACTGCCTTAGGTAGAGAACTACTGAACTAAAGCAGTATGTTTTCATGGCTTTGACCACCAGCTATGTCCTGATGACAGACAAAACTATAGCTCAGCCAGAGGACTCTCCTAAACTCCCAACCACAGACCCAACATCCTGCTCGACTTTTCCACTTGATAGTGCCCAGGCACCTGAAACTCAGATAGCTCATCTCCCAGATCTCTAATCCTGGTGGATGCCACCAGCTACACAAGCTGCAAATTCATCTACCTTTTCCTTTAACTCCCAACTCTACAGTTAATCCAATGTCCTACTAATTAAAACCTTTAAACAGTTCTCCTATCTGTATCTTCTTTATTATTCCCGTGATAACGCCTTAGTTTGTTATTTTTTCTTTTTCATTGATGTTTCTGAGTCATATTGCCTTAGTTCTAAAATGCTTAATTTCATAGCTTTTAGTTTCACTAGCTTCCAAACTATTTTCCACACTGTGCATCAATAGAATCTTTCTACCCCACAAAGATGATCATCCTTCTGTTTTCATCTTTCCTGTTCTCCCTCCTCTGGGTGATTTTTAAGGAACACTGCTAAAGGCAATTTTAAGTAACGATGGCCCGGTGAAGCAGGATCACAGAATCTTCCTTTGTCAGCATCAAAAGAATACTAAAAAAAGTTTAAGATAGATAGATAGCTCTAGAAAAAGTTAGACACACATAATCAAGGGATTTCAGCAGAATCAGGAAGAACTGCCAAGGTATGCCACTTTCCAGGGAGCTGGACAGCACTGGGTACAACACCATGGGAGTGGGACAGCTCCCACGGGGGAGGTATCTCCAACTGGATGGACAGAGTGGGTCCAGGTACAAGTGATTTCATCCCCAGAAGGGTTAACATCACCAGCTTAGCTCCCTCTCCCATCCCAAGGCTATAGAAATACAGACACAAAGCCCTGCTACAGACTTCAAAATGTGGTGTGTCAAGGGCAGAAAAACTAGTTCCAGGTAGTGAGAAGTGGGATGACAGAACTCATTCACTTCTTTTTTTTGAGAGAGGGTCTTGGTCTGTCACCCAGGCTTGAGAGCAGTGGTGCGATCTTGGCTGACTGCAACCTCCACTTCTTGGGCTCAAGCGATTTTCCAGCCTCAGCCAGGCATGAGCCATTGAGGTCCAGCTAATTTTTGTATTTTTTGTACAGATGGGGTTTCCCCATGTTTCCCAGGCTGATCTTGAACTTCTGAGGTCAAAGCAATCCACCTGCCTTGGCTTCCCAAAGTGCTGAGATGACAGGTGTGAGCCAACGTGTTTGGTCCACTTACTTACCTATTTTTAAAGATAGGGTCTTGCAGGGCCGGGCACGGTGGCTCACGCCTGTCATCCCAGCACTCTGGGAGGCCGAGGCAGGCAGGTCACGAGGTCAGGAGATTGAGACCATCCTGGCTAACACGGTGAAACGCCATCTCTACTAAAAAATACAAAAAATTAGCCAGGTGTGGTGGCGGGAGCCTGTAGTCCCAGCTACTCGGGAGGCTGAGGCAGGAGAATGGCGTGAACCTGGGAGGCGGAGCATGCAGTGAGCTGAGCTCTCGCCATTGCACTCCAGCCTGGGCAACAGAGTGAGACTCTGCCTCAGAAAAAAAAAAAAAAAGATAGGGTCTTGCTCTGTTGTCCAGGCTGGAGTGCAGTGGTGTGATCACAACTCCCTGGAGACTTATCCTCCTGGTCTCAAGCAATCCTTCCACCTAAGCTTTCTGAGTACATGGTACTACAGGCGGATGCCACCATATCTGGTTAATTTTTTCTATCTATAGTGAGACAGAGTCTCACCATATTGCCCAGGCTGGTACTGAACTCCTGGGCTCAGATCTGTCCAGCTCGCCCTCCCAAAGTGCTAGAGTTTCTCTAAAAGTTTCTACTCCATTTCAAATATGATCTGATGTAAATTATTTTAAAGTAATAATTGAAGATCAGTTCACCTTCCCTTTGGGAGATACAGGCTGGCCAAACACAGTTACAGAAAAGAAAAGTAATCAGTCAACTAAATTACTACCTGTTATAACTGTCTCTATTTAAAACAAGAGAAACACATATAAAAATGTACCATTTCCTTTACTCACTTTTGTGATAGTTTTTAAGATGGCAAGGCGATCTGTAGGGGGTGGTAAACCCACAAACAGTGTTTTGTCCAGGCGGCCCGGGCGCAGGATTGCAGGGTCAATTATATCTAGAGAAGGGAGAAAAAAAGTCTTAAATAAAACCTTTTATTTTTATTTTTTAGAGACAGGGTCTTGTTCCGTCTCCCAGGCTGGAGTGCAGTGGCATGATCTCAGCTCACTGCAGCCTCAACCTCCCAGACTCCGGTGATTCTACCACCTCAGCCTCCTGAGTAGCTAAGACTACAGATGCATGCCACCATGCCTGGCTAATTTTTTTTCTTTTACTTAATTTAATTAATTAATTAATTTTTTATTTCAATAGGTTTTTGGGTAACAGGTGGTGTTTGGCTACATGAGTAAGTTATTTGGTGATTTTTGAGATTTTGGTGCACCCATCACTGGAGCAGCACACACTGTACTCAGTGTGCAGTCTTTTATCCCTCAACCACTCTCACCCTTTCCCTCGATTCCGCAAAAGTCCATTGTATCATTCTTATGCTTTGTGTCCTGATAGCTTAGCTCCCACTTATGAGTGAGCACATACAACGTTTGGCTGGCTAATTTTTGTATTTTTAGTGGAGACAGGATTTCGCCATGTTGCCCAGGGTAGTCTTGAACTCCCGAGTGCAATCCACCCTTCTCCGCCTCCCAAAGTGCTGCGATTACAGACGTGAGCCACTGTGCTCAGACCAAACAAATAAAATCTTTTAAAAATGCAATTAGGCCGGGTACGGAGGCTCATGCCTGTGATCCCAGCACTTTGGGAGGCCAAGTAGGCGGATCACGATGTCAGGAGATAGAGACCATCCTGGCTAACACGGTGAAACCCCGTCTCTACTAAAAATACAAAATTAGCCAGGCGTGATGGCGGGCAACTGTAGTCCCAGCTACTTGGGAGGCTGAGGCAGGAGAATGATGTGAACCCGGGAGGCGGAGGTTGCAGGGAGCCGAGATTGCACCACTGCACTCCAGCCTGGGCGACAGAGCAAGGCTCCGTCTCAAAAAAAAAAGCAATTAATGGCTGGGCAGGGTGGCTCACACCAGTAATCCCAGCACTTTGGGAGGCCAAGGCGGGTGGATCACCCGAGGTCAGGAGTTTGAGACCAGCCTGGCCAATATGGTGAAACCCTGTCTCTACTAAAAATACAAAAATTAGCCGGGTATGGTGGCGCACACCTGTAATCCCACCTATTCGGGAGGTTGAGGCAGGAGAATTGCTTGATTGCTTGAGCCAGCTTGAGCCCGGGAGATGGAGGTCACAGTGAACTGAGATCATGCCACTGCACTCCAGCCCGGCCAACAGAGTGATAACTGTCTCAAAAAAAAAAAAAAAAAAAAAAAAAAGCAAAAAAAGCAATTAAAATGAGATGAGAAGAATCTCTTTTTAAAAAATAAAAAATTAATAAATTGCATTTTATTTAAATGAAAAACTTCCGCTCATCAAAATACATCTCTTTGGCCACGCATGGTGGCAGATCACCTGAGGTCAGGAGTTTGAAACCAGCCTGGCCAACACAGCGAAACCCTGTCTCTACTAAAAAAAACCCCACAAATTAGCTGGGTGTGGTAGCACACACCTGTAATCCCAGCTACTTGGGAGGCTGAGGCAGGAGAATCTCTTGAACCTGGGAGGCGGAGGTTGCAACGAGCTGAGATCATACCAGTGCACTCCAGCCTGGGTGACAGAGCGAGACTCTGTCTCAAAAACAAAAACAAAAAAATAAAACATCTCCTTAAGAAAATGAAAAGTCCACCTCACCTTCTGGCCCCAAACTGCTCTTCCTCCAGGATTCCCTATCTCAGATAATGATCACCACACCACTCCACCCCACCCTACCTCCCAAATACCAGGCAGGTTTCTCCCTTCCCTCTAACCAATTTCCATCAAGCATTCCTCTGATTACGTCAACCCTCAGTCAAGGCAAAATGTAAGTCCTCCTAACTGGTTCTGCCTCTAGACTTCCTCTAGTGACCAATGGTGTGAAGCATTTTTCATGAGTTTATTTGCCATTTGTACAACTCCTATGGTGAAGTAACTGTACAAATCTTTTGGCCACTTTTATTTTTTAATGTTGATTAAATAATTTTGTAAACTGACACAGAAAAATGGTATATATTTAGGTTGTGTAACATGTTGTTGTTTTTGTTTTCAGACGGAGTCTCACTCTGTTGCCCAGGCTGGAGTGCAGTGGCACAATCTCAGCTCACTGCAACCTCTGCCTCCCGGGTTCAAGCAATTCTCCTGCCTCAGCCTCCTGAGGAGCTGGGATTACAGGCA
>NW_012106975.1:455224-526116 GCF_000951045.1 Mandrillus leucophaeus | reverse complement strand
TTTTTTTTTTTTTTTTGAGACGGAGTCTAGCTCTGTTGCCCAGGCTGGAGTGCAGTGGCACAATCTCAGCTCACTGCAACCTCTGCCTCCCGGGTTCAAGCAATTCTCCTGCCTCAGCCTCCCGAGCAGCTGGGATTACAGGCAACCACCAGCATGCCCGGCTAACTTTTATATTTTTAGTAGAGATGGGGTTTCATCATGTTGGTCAGGCTGGTCATGAACTCCTGACCTCGTGATCCACCTGCCTTGGCCTCCCAAAGAGTGCTGGGATTACAGGCGTGAGCCACAGCGCCCGGCCTTTTTTTTGAGACGGAGTTTTGCTCTTGTTGCCCAGGCTGGAGTGCAATGGTGCAATCTCGGCTCACCACAACCTCTGCCTCCCGGATTCAAGCAATTCTCCTGCCTCAGCCTCCCAAGTAGCTGGGATTACAGGCATGCACCACCACACCTGGCTAATTTTTTTTTGTATTTTTAGTAGAAACGGGATTTCTCCATGTTGGTCAGGCTGGTCTCGAACTCCCAACCTCAGGTGATCCGCTCATCTCGGCCTCCCAATGTGCTGGGATTACAGGCGTCAGCCACCGAGCCCGGCCAACATGTGTTTTTAAAATGTGTATACATTATGGAATGGCCAAGTTGAGACAACTGACGCAGGCATTACCTCATATTCTTACTACTTTTTTTGTGGTGAGATCACTTAAAATCTACTTTCTTGGCAATTTTCAAGTGCCTTTTGGCCACTTTTAAAATGGTGTAGTTTTTTTTTTTGAGATGGAGTCTCACTCTGTCACCAGCTGGAGTGCAATGGCATGATCTCAGCTCACTGCAACCTCGGGTTCAAGTGATTCTCCTGTCTCAGCCTCCTGAGTAGCTGGGATTACAGGCACCGCCCATGTTCAGTTACCTTTTGTATTTTTAGTAGAGACAGGGTTTCACCATGCTGGCCAGGATGGTCTTGATCTCCTGACCTCGTGATCTGCATGCCTTGGCCTCCCAAAGTGCTGGGATTATAGGCGTGAGCCACTGAGTCTGGCCCAAAATGGTATAGGTTTTTTATTTTTTATTTTTATTTTTAGATGGAGTCTCGCTCTGCCTCCCAGGCTGGAGTGCAGTGGTGCGATCTTGGCTTATGGCAAGCTCCGCTTCCCAGGTTCTCGCCATTCTCTTGCCTCAGCCTCCCGAGTAGCTGGCACTACAGGTGTCCACCACCACACCTGGCTAACTTTTTTTTGTATTTTTAGTAGAGACTGGGTTTTACCGTGTTAGCCAGGTTGGTCTAGATCTCCTGACCTTATGATCCGCCTGTCTCGGCCTCCCAAAGTGCTGGGATTACAGACGTGAGCCACCACTCCCAGCCTAAAATGGTGTAGTTTTTAATCCTTTATCAGATATATGCTTTGCAAATATTTTCTCCTAGTCTTTGGTTTATCTTTATATTCTCTTATTTGCATTTTTTTAAGAGACTGGGTCTCACTACGCTGCCCAGGCTGGCCTCGAACTTCTGAGCTCAAGGGATCTTCCCACCTCAGTATCCTGAGTAGCTGGGTTTACAGGTGTGTACCACTGTACCTGGTTTATTGGCAGTCTTTGAAGAGTAGTTCAGTTTATCTATTTGCTCTTTTATGGTTTGTGCTTTTAATGTCATATAGGAAATCTTTGCTTAAATCAAATTTCTCCAATGTTTTCTTCCAAGAGTTTTATGTTATTTTCAATGGTCTTTGATCCATTTTTAGTTATTTTTTGTATGTGGTAAAAGGTATTAAGGTTCAATTTTTCTTTTTGCATATGGATATTCAACTGCTCCAGTACCATTGTTGAAAAGACTATACATTCTCCACTGCATTGCCTTTGTGCTTTTTGAAAACAGCAACTATCTAGATATGCATAGCAATGTTTCTGGATTTTTTTTCTGTTCCTTTGATCTATCTGTCTCAGTTCTATGCCAATTACCATGCTGTCGAAACATCTTTTAATTTAAACATATAAATACACGCCAGGAATGGTGGCTCACACCTGTAATCCTAGCACTTTGGGAGGCTGAGGCAGGTGGATCGCTTGAGGTCAGGAATTCAAGACCAGCCTGGCCAACATGGTGAAACCCTGTCTCTATTAAAAATTAAAAACCTAGCTGAGCATGGTGTTGCGCGTGCCTGCAATCCCAGCTACTCGGGAAGCTGAGGCGGGAGAATCGCTTGAACCTGGGAAGCGAGGTTGCGGTGAGCCCAGATCATGCTACTGCACTCCAGCCTGGGCAACAGAGCGAGGCTCCATCTAAAAAAAAAAAAAAAAACCCCACAAAAAACTCCCCACCACAAAAACAAATCTTAAAGCCAGTTCTATATGCCCCAAGGTAAAGGGGTATACTGATGATAATAAAGCATTCTTAGTTTGGGAGTCCTATAGTCACTTAACATCTCTGACAAATATCACACTTAATATTATGTAGTTTATTATTTTAATAAGTTATTTACAGTAAAAGACATTCTGGACACTTTATATACATCTTAGTATTAGAGGACTTAAACTACACTTCACCAAAGGCTGTTGCAAGATGCTATGTATTACAACATTAGAAATGAGATGCTAATCTCTTCCCTAAACAGGC
This sequence comes from Mandrillus leucophaeus, assembly GCF_000951045.1. Lineage (NCBI taxonomy): Eukaryota > Metazoa > Chordata > Mammalia > Primates > Cercopithecidae > Mandrillus > Mandrillus leucophaeus. The sequence goes on along the minus strand of NW_012106975.1, from coordinate 523,511 downwards.
CCCTACCATTGTCTTTCCCATCTTAGTTAATGTGAACTCATTCTCCCAGTTTTTCAAGCCCAGACCTTGGAGCCATGCTTGATTCCACTTTCCCACATCCTTAACTACTCCATTAGCAAATCAGGTCAACCCTATGACACAATATATTCAGATTCTTTCTACATCCACAGCTATCACCCAGCTCAAACCACCACCATCTTGCACCTGCATTATTCTCACAGCTTCCCAACTGGTTCCCTATTTAATTGTGTCAGAGACAGAATTTTTTTTTTTTTTTCCTTTTGCCCTCTCAACCCAGCTTTTCCCAACTTTGGGAAAACTGGGAAGAGAAAGCCTAAGAGACAGAATTCTTAGGTAGAAGACTAAAAATAACAATTCTGATATTTACAATAAAAATGGCACTAACAATCCCAACACTTTAAAGAGAAAGTCCATTCACTCACAAATGAAATGGCTGCCTGAAAAAGAACCCTCCTTTCATCTGTTGATAAGCAGCACCTACTGTTCTATATCAAGCTCCTCCCTCCCCTCAAAAAAGCTATCACAGCTTGCCATGGGTAAAAAAAATTAATTAAAAAAGAAAAAAAGTTAAAATTGAGAGGTAACAGTAGCAACTTTTAACTTTAGGAAAGTATTAATTTTGTTACAAATGGACCCTCAATTTTTAACAAAGGTAACAAGACAATTCAATGAGGGAGTAATTAATCTTTGCCACAAAGGTGCTAGGACAAGTGGTTTTTTGTTTGTTTGTTTCTGTTTTTGGAGACAGGGTCTCACTCTGTAGCCCAGGCTGGAGTGCAGTGGTATATCATAGCTCACTGCAGCCTTGATCTCTGGGGCTCAAGCAATCTTCCCGCCTCAGCCTCCCAAGTAGCTAAGACTACAGGCATGCACCACCATGCCCATTTAATTTTGTTTTGTTTTTGTGTATTTTTTGTAGAGGTGAGGTCTCACTATGTTGCCCAGGCTGGTCTTGAACTCCTAAGCTCAAATAATCCTCTGGCGTTGGCCTCCCAAAGTGCTGGGATTATAGGCATAAGTCACTGCACTGGGCCTGAAAAGGATATTGACACCCAAAAGAATCAATTTGCACACTTTCCTCACAATACGCACACAAATTAACTCAAAATGGATCAAAGACCTAAATGTAAGAGCTAAAATTTTATGAGAAGAAAATGTGGGAGTTAATTTTAGTGACCTTCAGTTAGGCAGTGATGTTTATACCATTGATACACCATCAAAATTGCAGGCGGTAAAAGAAAAAACATATAAATTGGAATTTATCAAAATTAAAAACTTGTGTTTCAAATGACATCAAAAAAGTGAAAAGACAATCCACAGATTGAGTGAAAATATATGTAAATCACATATCTGATTTTAGATTTGTACCTAGAACAAAGAAGCTACTCAATGACAAGGCAAATAACCTAACTGAAAAATGATTCAAACAGACATCTCTCCAAGGAAGACACACAAATGACCAACAAGCACAATAAAAGATGCTCAACACTATCAGTTATCAGGGAAATGCAAATCAAATCAGAATGAAATACCACCTCACATCCACTAGAATAGCTATAATAAAGACAATAACAGGTATTAGTAAGAATGTGAATAAATTAGAATTCTCATATCTTTTAATGTCAGACTTACTAGTGGGAATATAAAAATGAAGCAGCCACTTTGGAAAAGAGTTTAGCAGTTTCTCAAAATGTTAAACATGGAGTTACCACATGATCCAGCAATTCCACTCCTAGGTATAAACTCAGGAGAAATTAAAACATATGTCCATACAAAAATGTATACATGAATGCTCATAGCAACATTATTCGTAAGAGCCAAAAAGCAGAAACAGCCCAGATGTCCAAATGGTGAATAAACAAAATGTGGTATATCCATACAATGGAATATTATTTCATAACAAAAAGGAATGAAGTACTGATACATTCTATATAAATCTTGAAAACATTATGCTAAAGAAGCCAGACTCAAGAGCCCTCATATTGTATAATGCTATTTACATAAAATATCCAGATTAGACAAATTTATATAGACAGAAAATTCATGATGGCCAGTAGTGGCTCATGCCTAAAATCTCAGTACTTTGAGAGTCCAAGGCAGGGGGCATGCTGCAGGCCAGGAGTTCGAGACCAATCTGGCTAACATAATGAGACCCTGTCTCTCCAAAAAAAAAAAAACAAAGTAGATTAGTGGTTGTCTAAGGCTGGAGATGAGAAAAGTTAAAGGGAATGCTAACAGGCATGAGATTTTTTAAAGGTGACGAACATTTTTTTTTTTTTTTGAGATAGGGTCTCACTCTGTTGCCCCAGCTGGAGTGTAGTGGCGCAATCTCCGCCCACTGCAACCTCTGCCTTCTGGCTTCAAGCAATTCTCCTGCCTCAGCCTCCTAAGTAACTGGGACTATAGGTGCGTACCACCATGCCTGGCTAAATTTTATATGTTTTTGGTAGAGACGAGGCTTCATTGTGTTGGCCAGGCTGGTTTCAAACTGGCCTCAAGTGATCCACTCACCTCAGCCTCCCAAAGTGCTGGGATTATAGGCATGAGCCACACCCGGCCCAGGTGATGCAAATATTCTAAGATTAGATTGTTGGGATGGCTGTAAAGGTATGTAAATATACCAAAACCATTGAATGGTATACTTAAAATGGGTAAATTTTATGATATGTCACTTATATCTCAGTAAAGCTTTTTAAAGAAATGGATCCTCAGACTAGCAACACTATAAATATATACGCTGAAAATAATTACAAGATCAGACAACCTTCATGAAATAGGTTTCTACTCATGATTCATTAAACAAATAAGAAGAATGATGTTTTTTGTTTGTTTGCTTTGAGACAGAGTCTTGTTCTGTTGCCCAGGCTGGAGTGCAGTGGCACAATCTCAGCTCATTACAACTTTCTCTTCCCAAGTTCAACCAATTCTTGTGCTTCAGCCTCCCAGGTAGCTGGGATTAGAGGTGTGTGCCACCATACCAGCTAATTTATTTATTTATTTATTTATTTTTGTATTTTTAGTACAGATGAGATTTTCCCATGTTAGCTAAGGTTGGTCTTGAACTCCTGGCCTCAAGTGATCTGCTCACCTCGGCCTCCCAAAGTACTGGGATTACAGGCATGAGCCATTGCACCTAGCTGTAAACAAATAATTATTGAGCTCTACTACATACCATGGCAGCTATCTCAGCCGAAGTTCTGGCTGGGCATAACCTAATTTTAAAAGGGAAGTACTGTGCCAAAGGACAAAACATACAGGGTTGACCATGGCACCAAGTCATTGTTCAATTACCTTCAAATGCATTCAACAATGACCCAAAGCATCCAGACTAGATGTGTAAGGAAACACTCCATTTAGCTTGGAACTTCAGTGGTAAATATCTTCGTACAATGAAATAAATACCTTCTCTGTGAGCTATCCACTCTTTCATCTGATTATTATTATTTTTTGAGACAGAGTCTTGCTCTGTCGCAAGGCTGGAGTGCAGTGGCGCGATCTTGGCTCACTGAAACCTCTACCTCCCAAGTTCAAGCTATTCTCCTGCCTCAGTCTCCCAAGTAGCTGGGACTACAGGCGCGTGTCACCATATCCAGCTAATTTTTGTATTTTTAGTAGAGACGGGTTTCACCACGTTGGCCAGGATGGTCTCGATCTCTTGACCTTGTGATCTGCCCGCCTCAGCTTCCCAAAGTGTTGGGATTACAGGCGTGAGCCACCGCACCCAGCCTTCATCTGATCATTATTAAGGGCTTAGAATGGACAGAGACTCTAACTAGAACCTACCTCTCACATATAAAAGTGCAGAATAAATCCCTGCCCTGCAGAAGGTTGCACATCATAATCATAATTTACTTATTTCTTCTTTTCTTTTTTTTTTTGAGACAGGGTCTTGCTCTGTCATCTAGGCTGGAGTGCAGTGGTGCAATCACAGCTCACTGCGGCCTCAAACTTCTGGTTTCAAGTGATCCTCCTGCCTCAGCTTCTGAAGTAGCTGGGATTACAGGTACACACCAGTGCATATGACTAATTTTTATTTTTATTTTTTTTGAGATGGAGTCTTGCTCTGTTGCTCAGGCTGGAGTGCAGTGGCGTGATCTCGGCTCACTGCAACCCCCGCGATTCTTCTGCCTCAGTCTCCTGAGTAGCTGGGACTACGGGCACATGCTGCTACCATGCCCGGCTAATTTTTATTTTTAGTAGAGACGGGGTTTCACAATGTTGGCCAGGCTGGTCTCGAACTCCTGACCTCATGATCTGCCTGCCTTGGCCTGCCAAAGTGTTGGGATTACAGGCGTGAGCCACGGCACTTGGCCTAATTTTTTATTTTATTTTGTAGAGATGGGGTCTTGCTTTGTTGCCCAGGCTAATCTTGAACTCCTAACATCAAGAGATCCTCTTGCCTCAGCCTCCCAAAGTGCTGGGATTACAGGTGTGAGCTAACACACTCAGCCCTTATTTATTTTTCAACTAAGCCATGCATAGAAGGCAGAAATTCTTTCTGGATTGTATACTGCTACTGGTAGAAAATAGATAATTATTGAGTAGAAGAGAAAGTACTAAGATACTTGGGTTTCATAATTGTGCAGGAGTATCTTTTTTAAACAGCTAGATAATAGATTAAGGGGGAACAGGCAGTTTCCTAACTGAGAACATCCTTTACAGGAGTTGGTATGTGAAGAAGGGAATGCAAAGATGTGCGTAGGAGAGACTAAGGCTAGGGTACAAGGAACTGCATTTCCTCTGGTTAAGCACAAGGCAGTCGCTTATTTCCAGAAGAGAATGTGGACTTTGATACAGCACACATTAGAAGAGGGCTAGGGTTGTGCGCAGTGGTTCACGCCTGTAATCCCAGCACATTTGGGAGGCTGAGGCAGGAGGATCGCTTGAGCCAGGAGTTTAAGACCAGCCTGGGCGACATAGTGAGACGTCATCTCTACAAAAAAGACTTTTTTTTTTTTTTTTTTTAAATTAGCTGGTTGTGGTGGTACGTGCCTGTAGTCCCAGCTGAGGTGGGATGATCTCCTGAGCCTAGGAGGTCGAGGCTGCAGTGAGCTGTGACTGCACTACTGTACTCTAGCCTAGGCTACAGAGTGACACCCTGTCTCAAAAATACAAATAAATAGATTAAATAAAAGAAGAGGTCTGTCCCAGTTCTTCGGAATAAGCAAAGGTGGAATGGTGAGAGGAGAGTATTTTCATTTACTTTCTAAGCATTAATACTTCAATAATTGAGAAAAAAGTTAAAGGCAAGAAGATGAAAAATAAGAAAAAAGAAGACATTTAGGATATCAGTCCAGGAGGGTTTAACATCCAAGTGCTAAGTACACAAATTAAACAAACAAACAAAAAGTCACATAGAAAGAATGAGAATGACGTGGAACCTTTAAAAAAAAAGCAATGTCTATAAATTATGAAGAAAAATAATTTTAAACTCAAAATTATATCCCAGCTAGGTTACCAATCAAAATTAGGGTGGAATAAAGATATTTTCAAATATAAAAGAACTATAGGGGATGGTCTCACATTTGGAAAAACAAATCAAATATACAAGCAGTCAAAAAAAATCTACTTCCTACATAATCTTTCTTAGAAAAGCCACTGAAAGATAAGCGCCAGCAAAATGAGGGTGTGAGCAAGGTAGAAAAACTACACACAAAAAACCCATGAGATCAGAAACAAAGGGCAAATAAAGGAAAACAGTCAAGGAAGTACTGAAATAACAGCTGTTTAGACCACAGGCATAAAGCAATCAGTCCAGATTAAAGCAGGAAGGTAGAAAGCTCTAGAGGGAGGGCTCCAGAAACAAACAAACAAACAAACAAACAAATGGAACTGGTACATCATTTGAATAAATAACATCGACAGCTGTATAAAATATGTGATGAACAGGAAACAAAGCAAAAGAAAAGAACGAGGGCCACTGAATCGAAGAACAAGAGTTATATGAGAAAGGAAACCTAATCAGTGTCATGCTTGGCTCAGCAGAGAGAAATATTGACACAGCCATAGTAATGTAAACACTAGTGACTTAACCAAGAGTTGTGATCAAACTATATTACAATACTGGGAGGATAGGGGAGAGGACAGATGATGTGACAGTGATGGTGGGAGTGGAGGGTATGGAGAAAGGGTGAATGTAAGATAACTAAATCTTCATCTACCTTAAAACGAGGTTAATGGGCAGTGTTTAAAATTGATAAGAAATAGCTATATGAGCGTATTTGAAAATATGAAAAAAAACAGCTCAAGTGGTTGCCTCTCAGGGGATTAGAAGGGATGGGACAGAAAACTACAGTTTTTGTTATAAGCTTTTCCTGACATTTGATTTGAAACTGGGGTCCCTCCCTCTACATGTGAAAATTACAACTGAAGATGAGAATTGGGTGGGGACACAGAGCCAAACCATATCACTCACCAAGGTTCAACTTTTGCACACGTTTAGGGCTGTTGTGAGGTTTAACATGGTAAAGCATCCAACAGAGGGCCTGACACGTAGTAGGTGCTCCAAAACCTAGTTGTTATTACTGGTGATTGTTTTAAAATAATAGGGACTTGTAAAGAAAATGAAATGAACTTAGTTTCATCTCCTTGAACAGACATTTTAGAACTGAAAATAGACTAACTTTTATCTAAGTGCCCCTATCTCAGAAGTGGCAAAACCTTTTACCCAGTACAGATAAAACAATCTAACAATAAGAATAAGAATAGCCCTTATTTATTTTCTTTCTCTTATCTCACATCTAATTCCAGAAAATCCTATTGGTTTTACTTTCAAAATATGTCTCAAATTTTACCACTTCTTACTTCTCCCATTAAGCTCACACAAATTCTCCATGGACTGACCGTAGATCTTCTGGTTCAGAGTATCTTTTGTGTCAAGGACTTTTTTGGAATACAGAAAGTTTATGGATTGCTTCTTTTTTTTTTTTTTTTTGAGACGGAGTCTTGCTCTGTCGCCCAGGCTGGAGTGCACACTGGCGCGATCTCGGCTCACTGCAAGCTCCGCCTCCCGGGTTCACGCCATTCTCCTGCCTCAGCCTCCGGAGTAGCTGGGACTACAGGCGCCCGCCACCTCGCCCGGCTAGTTTTTTCGTATTTTTTAGTAGAGACGGGGTTTCACCGTGTTAGCCAGGATGGTCTCGATCTCCTGACCTCGTGATCCGCTCGTCTCGGCCTCCCAAAGTGCTGGGATTACAGGCTTGAGCTACCGCGCCCGGCCATGGATTGCTTCTTAAACGTTTTTCAATGTATAAAGTAAAATACATCAGAAAGATTACAAGGAAGTCAAGGGTATTAAAAGCTACCAAACTGTTAGGAAAACTGCTCATTACCCTCCAATAGCTCCCCATCACATCAGAATAAAATCCACACCCCTTACTGTGGCTTAAAAGGCCCCTTGCACCTCTCTATCACTGTCCCCCTTACTCATTTCGCTTTAGGCACACAGGTCGTCTTGCTGGTTTTCCAACACGCCAAGCTTGTTTTCCTCTCAGGGCCTGTATATCATTTGTTCTCTATCTGGAATACTCTCATCTCCCAGATTTCTGCATGGCTTGGTTCGCATCCTTTGGGTTCATATACACATGCCATTTTCTGAAGAAGTCTTCCCAGGCAACAGCACCTAAATCAGCCTCCCCTCCCTAACCACTAGTCACTCTCTATCTTCTCACGCTGTTTCTCTTTTCTTTTTTTTTGAGACAGAGGCTCGCTCTGTCGCCCAGGCTAGAGTGCAAAGGCACAATCTCAGCTCACTGCAACCTCCACCTCCTGGATTTTCAAGAGATTCTCCTGCTTCAGCTTCCCAAGTAGCTGGGATTACTGGTGCCCACCACCACACCCAGCTAATTTTTGTATTTGTAGTAGAGACAGTGTTTCACGATGTTGGTCAGGCTGGTCTTGAACTCCTGACCCCAGGTGATCCATCCTCCTTGGCCGCCCAAAGCGCTGGGATTACAGGCGTGAGCCACCGCGCCCAGCCTCATTTTATTTATTTATTACTCCCACCCCACCCCACCCTGTTCCCCAGCTCCAAAGCAGAATATATGCCGGCAAGGAATTTTGTGATTTTTCATCTTCGAATTCCCACAGCTAAGCAGGATGAAGTATACAGTAAAAACTCAGTAATTATTTGATGAATGAAAGAGCAAATCTCCTTACAGATTGAAGAAAATTGTATTAATATGACTGATCCACAACACCAAACCTTAAGATGACTAAACAACTTGCACAATAAAGGTAGAATGTGTTAAAAAGAGAAATATAGGTACTAAGGATTAAAGCTGACCACAAATATATATATATAAAATATTTAATTAATTAATTAATTTATTTATTTATTTATTTTTGAGACGGAGTCTTGTCGCCCAGGCTGGAGTGCAGTGGCACAATCTCAGCTCACTGCAACCTCCGCCTCCCAGGTTCAAGCTATTCTCCCGCCTCAGCCTCCTGGGTAGCTGGGATTACAGGTGCCCGCCATCACGCCCGGCTAATTTTTGTACTTTTAATAGAGACAGGGTTTCGTCATGTTGGCCAGGCTGGTTTCGAACTCCTGACCTCAGGTGATCCTCCTGCCTCAGCGTCTCAAAGTGCTGGGATCACAGGTGTGAGCCACCGCACCCAGTCTACTGCAAATATATTTACACTTCCATTTTCTCTCCTTTTAGAAGCTGGGCCTTTCTGTCAGTACCCTGAACAATAGAGTTTACCTAGTCTGGACTTTGCCTTTAAGAAGAACGGCAGCTTCCATTTTCAACGCTTAGAATCTGCCTACCATGTAAGAAGTGCAAACACCCTGAGAGAAGCACGCTACTGGAAGCCCAAGCCACATGAAGAGGCATTAAAAGATGATAACTGGGGCCAGGTACGGTGGCTCACATCTGTAATTCCAGCACTTTGGGAGGCTGAGGCAGGCGGATCACCTGAGGTCAGGAGTTCAAGACCAGCCTGACCAACACGGCGAAACTCCATCTCTACTAAAAAATACAAAATCAGCTGGGCGTGGTGTGCATGCCTGTAATCCCAGCTACTCGGGAGGCTGAGGCAGGAGAATCACTTGAGCCTAGGAGGCAGAGGTTGTAGTGAGCCGAGATCACACCACTGCACTCCAGTCTGGGCGACAGAGTGAGACTCCGCCTCAAAACAAACAAACCCCAAAAAGATGATAATTATTTGGGGGCTCGGTTGGGAGAGAGACCAAGGATTGTGAAGACATTGTGAGTAAAGAGGCCACTGTGGAAATGGATTCTCTGGTCCAGCCACTCCAGCTGATAGCATGCGGATCCAAGATGAACCACCCAGACAAGCCCATCTCAAATTCCTGACCTAAAAATTGTGAGCCAAGCAAAAATGGTGATTTTTTTTTTTTTTTTTTTTTTTTTAAGATGGAGTCTCAATCTGTTGCCCAGGCTGGAATGCAGTGGTGCGATCTGGGATCACTGCAACCTCCGCCTCCTGGGTTCACGTGATTCTCCTGCCTCAGCCTCCTGAGTAGCTGGGATTGCAGGTGCCCACCACCACACCCAATTAATTTTTATATTTTTAGTAGGGATGGAGTTTCACCATGCTGAGTAGGCTGGTCTTGAACTCTTTACCTCAAATGATCCTTGGCTTCCCACAGTGCTGGGATTACAGGTGTGAGTCACTGCACCCAGCCACAAATGGTGGTTTTAAAGCACTAAGCTTTACAGTAGTTTGTTATGTAGCAACGGCTAACCAGAACATCAAACAAGGAGGGAATTTTTTTTTTTTTTTTGAGACGGAGTCTGGCTCTGTCACCCAGGCTGGAGTGCAGTGGCCGGATCTCAGCTCACTGCAAGCTCCGCCTCCCGGGTTTACGCCATTCTCCTGCCTCAGCCTCCCGAGTAGCTGGGACTACAGGCGCCCGCTACGTCGCCCGGCTAGTTTTTTGTATTTTTTTTTTTTAGTAGAGATGGGGTTTCACTGTGTTAGCCAGGATGGTCTCGATCTCCTGACCTCGTGATCCGCCCATCTCGGGCTCCCAAAGTGCTGGGATTACAGGCTTGAGCCACCACACCCGGCCAGAGGAAATTCTTAAAGCTAAGCAGACAAGAAGTTATAAGCAATCAAAACAATGTCACATGATAGTATATAATGGAGCAGAACTGCCAAATAAGCATGAAAACAAGTGAAGAAGATCTAGAACATTTATTATTACTATTATTATTTTTTGAGACAGTTTCGCTTTGCCGCCCAGGCTGGAGTGCAGTGGTGCAATCTTGGCTCATGGCAACCTTCACCTCCTGGGTTCAAGCAATTCTCCTGCCTCAGCCTCAGCCTCCCAAGTAGCTGGGACTACAGGCGCATGCCACCATGCCCAGCTAATTTTTTTGTATTTTTAGTAGAGATGGGGTTTCACCGTGTTAGCTGATGGTCTCAATCTCCTGACCTTATGATCCGCTGGCCTCGGCCAGATCATTTATTTTTAAATGTAGGTCATTAATGCAACAGATTTGTTAAAGGGGAAAAAAGGATGGAAGAGTTTTAGGGGAAGACAATATACATACATAGGGAAAAAAACAAAACACCGGTACCACATTATGATTCATCTGCCATTCTTAACACAGGTTTTAAAATAAACAGGCCAGGTGCAGTGGCTCATGCCTGTAATCCCAGCACTTTGGGAGGCCGAGGCAGGCAGATCACCTGAGGTCAGAAGTTTGAGACCAGCCTGGTCAGCACGGTGAAACCCTGTCTCTACTAAAAATACAAAAATTAGCTGGGCGTGGAGGCACGTGCCTGTAGTCCCAGCTACTTGGGAGGCTGAGGCAGAAGAAACCTTTGAACCCGGGAGGCAGAGGTTGCAGTGAGCTGAGATCACGCCACTGCACTCCAGTCTGGGCAGCAGACCAAGACTCTGTCTCAAAATAAATAAATAAATAATAAAATAAACAAACTTAAAATATGGTGAGGGCTGTTAACGATAGAATATGTTATACAGGAAACGAAAGACTGATGCTGTGGTTTGAACGTATTCCCCAAAGTTCACGTGCTGGAAACTTAATCCCCAATAAAACAGTGTTGAGAGGTGGGGCCTTTAAAAAGTGATGAGGTCATGAGGGCTCTGCCTCATGAATAATGCTGGTTCCAAGGGAGTGGGTAAGTTATTGCAGGAGTGGACTCTTGATCAAAAGATATGTTTAGCCACTCTCTCTATTTTTTAAATAATAGAGACAAGGTCTCACTATGTTGCCCAGGCTGGTCTTAAACTCCCAAGCTCAAGCGATTCTCCTGTCTCGACCTTGTAAAGTGCTAGGATTACAGGCATAAGCCACCATGCCCAGCTTGGCCACTTTCTTCCTTTTTTTAATGTCTAATCATTTATTAACTATGTTTCTGTATTATATTATTAATACATTGCATACATGACAAGCCATACATCAAAACCAGATAGTACAATTAAATAAAATAACAGATAATAATTTTAGCATTTTCTTGTCTCACCACCAACAGATATTAAGCCCATCCTTACTAATTTATGCTCCTCACTTTAAAAAGGATGATCACACACCAGAAAAAACTAGATCAATGTATTTCTTCAAAGAGGCTTTTTTGAGAGAAACACGGCCCTCATTTCCTACTCCCCAGGATCCCCCCCTCTCTGCTTCTCTCTTCTCCAGGTTTCCTCTAATGAAACCAATCTTTTGCTATACAAAATGCTTTTTGGTAGGCTGAGGAAAACAGTCAGTTGTTCAGGTCAGGCAGTTGAGATAAATGTCCAAAGATAGAGTAAAATTAATTAAACTTTATTTGTCCACCCTTATTCATGGGACCATGGTTTCTTCCTGTCCAGGCCACTTTCCTTTTGCTCTCTCATGCATGCTCTTGTGCTCTTCCACCCTTTCACCTTGGGATGATGCAGCAAGAGGGCCCTTGACAGATGCAGGCCACTCAATCTTGACCTTCCCAGCTTCCTGAACTAGAAGAACTGAATCTCTTCTTTTTAACACTAATTACCCAGTTTCAGGTATTCTATTATAGCAACACAAAACAGACTAAGACAAGCATCTTTTTGAAATATGTGAGAAAAGATCTGTATCTTCTTATGAAAGGGAAAATGTGATTCTGTTCAACTCTGAGGGACTTTCTTCTAGAATGACTCTGTGATTTTATGACCTAATGACTGTTCCCACTACTATTACGAAACTGCTTATGAACATGATAATAATTACTAAATAGCTACCTGCTGTTTACTACCACTGTGGTAGATACATTACCAACATCATTTAACCTTTGTGGCAATCCTGCCAATTAAGTATTATCATCCTCATTTTAAAAGTGCCAAAATGATGGTCAGCAAGATGAAGTAATATAGTCCCAAGGTCACTATGGTATAATACAGAATATAATTGGTCTTTGCCCATCGTTCCTGGCATAGACCTTCAAAAATCCTTGCAATTTCCTGAATGCCAGGAATATCTTTGTTGAGCTAATATGGTGACACATAGTGGCCCCACAGATAGCTTCAGGCAGGGGACTGATCACCAGAAAGATCAAGCATGTGATTAGAGTTGTAACTCTGAGCCACCTTCTGCACTTCTATAGTCTTGAGCCCTTTTCTGAATCTCTCAAAGAATGCTTAACCTTGAAAACAATTTTCAGTAATCATTAAGGGCAGATATGAGGGCATGGCTCCAGCATAAAACCTTAAAAATCTATCTTTAACTTCTAGTAGAGTGAAGAGTATGGTTTTTATTTCCTATAAGCTAGCGAGAAACCATAAAACACAAATTCTTAAAATACTTTTGTGGTCAAAAGTGTATGCCGGTCGGGTGCAATGGCTCACGTCTGTAATCGCAGCACTTTGTGAGGCCGAGTTGGGTGGATCACCTGAGGTTCAGGAGTTCAAGACCAGCCTGGCCAACATGGCGAAACCCCATCTCTACTAAAAATACAAAAAATAGCTGGGCATGGTGGCAGCACCGGTAATCCCAGCTACTCAGGAGGCTGAGGCAGGAGAATCACTTGAACCCAGGAGGCAGAGGTTGCAGTGAGCCAAGGTCATGCCACCGCATGCCAGCCTGGGTGACAAAGTGAGATTCTGTCTCCAAAAAGAAAAAGAAAAGAGTGTATGCTGCAACTGTTCTCAGCCAAAAAGAGCTTTCTAAGCACGAACACAGAAAAGCAATCTCATGGGATCCAAGCAGTAATACTATGCTTTTTACTATAGCTTATGCAAAAGCTTTCTAAGCCTTTATTTCAACTACGAAGTTTCCTTTCACAGAACCAGAAAGGGATTATCCAAATTTAATCTTCCTTTCCTAGGATGCGTGTGAATTATATTGTTTATAAATGCTACAAGTTTTTACTTTTATTTTTAATTATCTGAATCTCTTCTATGGAAATGCTGTAAGTTTTTAGATTCATCTGCGTTACAATATTTTTATTTCTTACCTGGCCTGTTAGTGGCTGCCATAATAAAAACCTGCTGGCGTGCTTCCAGACCATCCATCTCTGTAAGTAGCTGATTCACCACTCGGACACTTGCCCCTGTCTAAAAAGACATAAATCTGGTTCCATCAGCTCTCAATATAAAGGAAAAAAAAAAAATTTTTTCTTCCCCATGAAAATAATACATTTCCCCATGCAAAAGAGATCACAGTGATCATTTTCCAAGGAGCCACTATCTGCACACACTGTGCAAAATGTGTTCTCATCAGAGGACCTCCCCAGCAATCCTATTATTATCTACAGTCTAAATGAGGAAAGTGAGGCTCACAGGGGTTACTTGTCCAAGTTCTCATCACTAGGTAAAGGAAGAGATGAGACTCAATCTCAGGCTGAATGTATCCCAAGGTCTAATGTTTCTGAGTTACTCAAACATCTAACCGTCACAATACACTTCCCTTGGGGCGAATCTACAGCTAGCTTTTGTTTCTTTGGTAGAGATGGGTCTTGCTATGCTGTCCAGGCTAGTCTTGAACTCCTGGCCTCAAGCAATCCTCTTGCCTCAGCTTCCCAAAGTGCCGGGATTATAGGTGTGAGAGATGCACCCCACCCAGACTAAGCTTCTTTTTTTTTTTTTTTTGAGATGAAGTTTCGCTCTTGTTGCCCAGACTGGAGTGCAATGGTGTGATCTCGGCTCACTGCAACCTCCGTCTCCTGGTTCAAGCAATTCTCCTGCCTCAGCCTCCCAAGTAGCTGGGATTACAGGCATGTGCCACAATGCCAGGATAATTTTGTAATTTCAGTAGAGATGGGGTTTCACCATGTTGGTCAGGCTGGTCTTGAAACTCCTGACCTCAGGTGATCAGCCCACCTCGGCCTCCCAAAGCGCTGGGATTACAGGAGTGAGTCACCACGCCCAGCCCTAGACTAAGCTTTTGAACCCCAAATTTCCCAGTACATCAGGCATTCTAGATCTCATTTTATTTTTAAAGTCAGTCAAATTTAACAGTGGGAGGTTGTATACCACCTTTGGTGAGACTAATTTTTTTTTTGAGGCAGGGTTTTACTCTGTAGCCCAGGCTAGAGTGTAGTGGTGTGATCTCAGCTCACTGCAGCCTTCCCCTCCTGGGCTCAAGCAATCCTGCCACCTCAGCCTCCCAAGTAGCTGGTACTACTGGTGTGTGCCACCACGCCTAGCTAATTTTCATATTTTTTTCTAGAGATCCTCTTGCTATATTGCCCAGGCTAGTCTCGAACTCCTGAGCTCAACCGATCCTTCCACCTCGGCCTCCCAAAGTGCTGGGATTACAGGCTTGTGCCACTGCAACCGGATGACACTAATGTTAATAAATTCTGATAACCCACCACCATCAGACAAGCCAGGTGTTCCAGATCTTTTTAGTGCAACACATATGGGAGTATCTGGGACACTGATGAGGTATTTTCTCTTTTCCTCGAAGCAAATAATACAAAGTAAAGTTATCTCAGCAATATCTAGGTGAAAGGAAACATCCAGGGAGTTGGTATAAATTCAGGGAGAGGGATAAATCACTTAGATACAGAAACAACAAAAAAGTTTTAAATGAAGGAAATGAGAAAAGTGGTGCTGTGTTTTTGGTCATTAATTGTTTTTCTTCACCATAAATTTTACATACACAGGTGGTAATGGGCTTACCTCATTTCTTTCCTTTTTTTTTTTTTTTTTTTTGAGACAGGGGTCTTGCTCTGTCGCCCAGGCTGGAAGTGCAGTGGTGAGATCTCAGCTCACTGCAACCTCTACCTTCTGGGCTCAAGCAATCCTCCTACCTCAGCCTCCCAAGTGGCTGGGACTACAGGTATGCACCACCACACCTGGCTAATTTTTCTTTTTTGTGTAGAGTCAGGATTTCACCATGTTGTCCATGCTGGTCTTGAACTCCTGGACTCAAGCAATCTGCCTGCCTTGGCCACCCAAACTGCTGGGATTACAGGTATAAGCTACCACACCCAGCTTACCCCACTGATTTCTCTAGAAAGAAAAATTTGGTGTTCCTTATTGTCACTCCTGGGGAACATAACACTAACAGAATCATAATCCATACTCAAAAATATAAGGAAGTAAAGGGTAAAAAATATTGTTGTACATAAGCAAGACGAGAGTCAATACAAGAATGACTGATAGATTTTTCTGTATTAAAGCCATAATATTCTGGCCGGGCATGGTGACTCACACCTGTAATCCCAGCACTTTGGGAGGCGAGACGTGTGGATCACCTGAGGTCAGAAGTGCAAGACCAGTCTGGCCAACATGGTGAAACCCCGTTTCTACTAAAAATACAAAAAATTAGCTGGGTATGGTGGCAGGAACCTGTAATCTCAGCTGCATGGGAGGCTGAGGCAGAAGAATTGCTTGAACCTGGGAGGCGGAGGCTGCAGTGAGCTGAGATCACGCCACTGCACTCCAGCCTGGGCGACAGAGTGAGACTCTCTCAAAACAGAAAACAAACAAACAAACCAAACCTATAATATTCTATATAATAAAATTAAATATAAGTCGTAAGACTGGGAAAAATAGTATCAACACATAATTAAATAAAAGACTACTTTCCATCACAGAGTACCAATTAACACAAAAAAAGAAAAAGACAGCAATAGCAAAAGGGCTGAAACATATGATCAAATAATTTCAAATCACTGGAGACAGTCTACCTCATGGTAGTCAGGGACATGTATACTAAAATGTAATATGATTTGCCAATAAAACTGCCAAAAAATAAAAAGATGGGTATAATCCATTGTTGATAAGAAATGGATATTTTCACACACTGCTGGTGGGCACATGTAACTGATAGTTTTTGTGAAGGATGATACAGCATTATCTTTCAAAATCTAATATAGAGCAATCTTCCACCCTGATTTTCACTTCCAAAATTCTGTCTCACATAGTCCCACCACAGGTGCACAAAAATGCGTGATACAAGTAGAGTTCTGTTTACAACTGGAAACAATCTAAATGCCCAAAACAGGAGAATTATTAAGTAAATTCTGCTGTATCCAGACTGAGGATAATACTATATATATTTTTAAGTTATTACGTACATGAGAAAGTCATCAAGACAGAATGACCACATTAATATAAAAAATAGAAGCCTAGGTCCAGGCATGATGTAATCTCAGCACTTTGGGAGGCAGAGGCAGGAGGATCACTTGAGGCCAGAAGTTCAAGACCAGCCTGGGCAACATAGCAAGATCCCACCTCTAAAAACAAAAACTTAGCTGGGTGTGGCAGTGCACAACTGTACTACTAGCTACTCAGGCAGCTAAGGTGGGATCACTGCTTGAGCCCAGGAGCTCAAGGTGGCAGGCAGTGAGCTACAATCACACCACTGCACTTCAGCCTGGGTGACAGGGTAAGACCCTGTCTCAACAGCAACAATAACAAAACAGAAGTGTAAAATATACATTTTTTTGCTTCTGGAAAAAGTTCTAGAATGATGCATACTAAATGATAAACTATTCGTAGTGTCATAATAACCTCTAAGAAGAGTAATACGGAGGAGAATGGAAAGAAATTTACTCTCTTTATACTTGTGCTTTATTTGAATTTTTCACAAGCATGTATTCATGTATAACTAGTGTAATTCAAAAAGAATACATTCAAATTTAAAAGATTTTTAGAGGCTGGACATGGTGGCTCATGTCTGTAATCCTAGCACTTTGGAAGGCTGAGGCAGGTGGATCACCTGAGGTTGGAAGTTCGAGACTAGCCTGGCCAACATGGTGAAACCCTGTCTCTACTAAAAAAAAAAAATATGAAAAATCAGCTGGGCATGGTGGCATGTACCTATAGTCCCAGCTACTCAGCAGGCTTAGGCATGAGAATCACTTGAACCCAGGAGGCAAAGGCTGCGGAGAGCTGAGATCGTGCCACTGCACTCCAGCCTGGGTGAGAGTGAGACTCTGTTTAAAAAAAAAAAAGAAGATCAAATAAAAAGAAACAAACAAAAAATAAAAATAAAATGTTTTCAGAATCTGCTTTAGGTGAAAATGTAGAAAAGCAAATTATAGCTGGGCATAGTGGCTCACACCTGTAATTCCAGCACTTTGGGAGGCCGAGGCGAGTGGATCACCTGAGGTCAGGAGTTCGAGACCAGCCTGGCCAACATGGTAAAACCCGTTTCTACTAAAAAAGGAAAATTAGCCAGGTGTGGTAGCACACATCTGTAGTGCCAGTTACCTGGGAGACAGAGACAGGAGAATCACTTGACCCTGGGAGGCGGAGGCTGCAGTGAGCTGAGATTATGCCACTGCACTAGAGCTTGGGTGACAGAGCAAGACTCTGTCTCAAAAACAAACAAACAAACAAAAAAACCACAAGAAAAGAAACCCATATATATCAGAGTATAGAAATGTATGGCAGTAGGCTGGGTGTGGTGGCTCATGCCTCTAATCCCGATACGTTGGGAGGCCGAGGCTGGTGGATCACTTGAGACCAGGTGTTCGAGATCAGCCCAGCCATCATGGTGAAACCCCACCTCTACTGAAAACACAAATATTAGTCGGGCATGGTAGCAGGCGCCTGTAATCCCAGTTACTAGGGAGGTTCAGTTAGGAAAATCGCTTGAACCTGGGAGGCAGAGGTTGCAGTGAGCTGAGATAGTGCCATTGCACTCTAGCCTCCAGCCTGGGTGATAGAGCAAGACTCTTTCCCAAGAAAAAAAAAAAAGAAAGGAAAGGGAAAGGAAAGGAAAAGAAAGAAATGCATGGCAGTAGACATCCAAGAAACAAATAAGGCCGCTCTGCCTATGGAGCAGCCATTCTTTATTCTTTAAAAAAAAAGAGAGAGATAAACCAGAAGTCAGACATGTACTTCATACGGCTACAGACTTCTTTGAGGGCAACAGTTGACAATGAACCTCTCCAAATTTAGATTTACCAGCTGACAGTAGAGAGCTGCAAACCAACTGAAGGGGCTGTGGACAAATGAAGGGTTTATTCATGGCAGAAGAGATGGGAATAAAAAGGAAAAGAATAAAATCCAGAGCATGCCGTGCCCTAACCAGCTGGAGGTATCAAAGTACTGTGTTTTGCTCCATAGCCCACAGTAGACTTTGGAATATGACTGGGGAACCTGGCAAGGATCTCTGCCTCAGTCACTGACATCACTATCAAAGATAAGCCTGTAATAAGAATTTTCTATGATGGTATCAATGACTACTGGATGAAGAAACAAAACCGCTAAAATGTGAGTCACATTTATTTATTTATTTGTATCAGTCAGCTTTTTTTTGTGACTTTTGAATGTTTTTGGAGATTTTTAGCAAAATGAGGCATGTAATGTTTTATGACCCAAGACACACACACACACACGTATTGAAAATAAATCACAAAAGATTTCCTAGGTTTCAGAAATGATGTAAAACCCCGTCTCTACTAAAAACTACAAAAATTAGCCAAGTAGTGGCGGGCGCTTATAATCCCAGCTACTCTGGAGGCTGAGGCAGGAGAATCGCTTGAACCTGGGTGCCAGAGGTTGCAGTGAGCCGAGATCGCACCATTGCACTCCAGTCTGGGTGACAGAGTGAGTCTCTGTTTCAACAACAAAACAACAACAACAACAACAACAACAAAAGAAATGTAACCATTTCTTCAGTCATCTTACAAGAAATGTACCTGTGGCCGGGCGTGGTGGCTCAACCCCGTAATTCCAGTACTTTGGGAGGCCGAGGCGGATGGATCACCTGAGGTCAGGAGTTCAAGGCCAGCCTGACCAACATGGGGAAACCCTGTCTCTACTAAAAATACAAAAATGAGCCAGGCATGGTGGCGGGTGCCTGTAATTCCAGCTACTCAGGAGGCTGAGGGAGGAGAATCGCTTGAACCCAGGAGGCGGAAGTTGCAGTGAACCGAGTTCGCACCATTGCACTCCCACCTGGGAGACAAGAGCGAAACTCTGTCTCAAAAATAAATAAATAAATAAGTAAATAAATAAATAAATGAAGTAGCTGCTGTCTGCTTCAAAAAGGTTATATATTTATGGTTTATGTTATGCTTCACTAAGCTTCAAATTGTTATATAATAGCACTCCTAATAACAACTGTTTCTGGTACTCTGTACTGAAATCTCTAAGGACTGTGACTCAGTGTGGCTGATGCAAGTGGTATTCAATGCAGATCAATTTTATATCTTCTCCAGATATAAACGGGTGTTGGGTCTTTTTTTATCTTCTTCATTTTAATGTCTTACTTAAGAGAAAAGGTTTGGGGTCTTAAAGTTAATAACCTGACCCTATTTTGAGTGCATGATATCTTAAATTGTTTTTTTTCCTGTCTCAAGAACTCTTTTAGCTCAAGAATGTTGTAGGATAACAAGATTATAAGGCAAGCTATTTAAAACTAATATCATTTCCATACTCACCTACTCATTTGTGTGAATTAGGATGACCTACAGATTCTGCAACCAAAATAATAAACAGGAAAAAAAATGGATGCAGAGGCAGATACAGAATACAACTGCTATCTCTAAGATTTGATTTCAAATTACTAGGTGTCTTCACTAAGAGTCTCAATGCTCCTAAGGTATGACTTATAAGAAATACCTGGCTTAGAACATAGAAAAGGTTTATTGTGCTAAAAGAATCTGTAAACCACTAGTCCATGATAATTACCTCTCGGTCTGATCTTCGAGGACATAAAGCATCCACTTCATCAAAGAATATCACACAGGGTGCTGAGTTCTTGGCTCGTTGAAAAACTTGTCGCACAGCACGTTCACTCTCACCAACATACTAAACATACACAGAAAGGAAATAAAATACCAACGGTTCAACTTTGTGGTTTGGGTCAAATGACAGTAAAACAGTTTTATGTGACATAAAACTAGTTTATGTGCCAAAGTCCAGAAAGTATCAGGATGAACCATATACAATTGCTGATATTTAACCATTTTTGACCTGTAATAGTCAACAGCATATAGTTCAACTTAATAAAAGTAGCAACTATTTAAGCCTTCTATAAATTTCCTTATTTATAAAATGAAGGCTTAAGTGAAACGTAAGGTCTTCTCTAGCTCAAAAAAATCACCAAAATTCAATTGTATTTTAGAACTAATCTTGTAAGCCTTGTGCATATAAAATATCCAGCAATAATTTTCATTAATTCAACAGTATTTTACGTGCACATAAGTCAAATTACTATTTTATTGTTATTTCTACAAAAGTCATCTTACTAAATAAAGGAATAACTATTTTGTCATACAGCATCAGAGGAGGCAAAGTGAGCCAACTAGGCATTTAACAGGTTTCATAATGGCTTACTCTATGTTGAAATCTAAATCAAAATATAAAACATTAAGATAAGTCAAGAAATATAGCAATTCACAAGCAACTATAACATTAGGACTAAGTAATATGAAAAGCCACATGTAAGGATGATTTCGCTTTTAGCTTAGGCATAAGAAATTTTTCTCGTAAAATGTCAAACCAGATGACTAAGAAAGAGTTTTTTCTTAATGAAACTGCTAAATAAGATGGAATCCAAAAAACATCTTTACAGTGCCAATCATTATTATTATTTTTAAGACAGGGTCTCTCTGTCACCCAGACCGGAGTGCAGTGGAGCGATCTCGGTGGCTGCAACCTCTGCCCAGCAGGTTCAAGCAATTATCCTGCCTCAGCCTCCCGAGGAGCTGGGATTACAGGCATGCTGCCACTACCACCTGGCTAATTTTTGTCTTTTTAGTAGAGACGAGGTTTCACTATGTTGGCCAGGCTAGTCTCAAACTCCTAACCTCAAATGATCCATCCGCCTCAGCCTCCTAAAATGCCGGGATTACAGGCATGAGCCACTGCCCCCGGCCTACAGTGCCAACTATTTCATATCACCTCTGCTATAATGACTCTATGGCCAGAATAAATAATCAAGGCAAAGAATACACCGCAGAAGACAGCGATTCAAGTGCTATTTTTTCCTTTGACTAGAAATTTCTTTCCCTCACATCCTTTTGGTATTTTTCGTTAAACTTTTGCTCATTCTGCTTCCCTTACTTGAACTGCTTTCTAACCTACCTCCGAACATTTCTTCTTACATTCTAAAAGATCCTCATTCATCATTCTTCCCATAATAGCAAATTTGATTAAGTTGAACTATATGCAGTTGGCTATTACAGGTCAAAAATGGTTAAATATCAGCAAATGTATATGGCTCATCCTGATACTTTCTGGAATTTGATATATAAAACTGTTTTACTATCATTTGACCCAAACCAAACCCAAAGTATTTCTTTGCTCTTCGAGTACTTTGTATTATTACAACATTTGAGCTCTTCTGCCTTCACTATATTATATTACAAAGCCCTTAGAAAGCAGGAGTCCTATTCAGATATTCAGATTTTATCCTTATTATAACATTTGAGCTCTTCTACCCTCACTATATTATATTACATAGCTCTTGGAAAGCAGGAGTCCCATTCAAATTTTTCTGTTCTAATATCCTGCACAGTATACAAATATAGTGCACAGTGTACAAATATAACACACAGTGTGCAAATACAATAGTGTACAAATATAGTAGACTTTCCTGGAAAATCTGATTCAGCAAAAACTACACTTGTAATGCTGAAGCAAAATATTCAGTACTGTTGTAAAAGAAGGCATCTCAGGGGGCTGGGAGACATAAAGTTTCAGACAGGAATAGAAGAGAACAATCAATACCGTTGGCAAAGTGACTTTGGAAATGGCAAACCAAGGTAGCTAGGTAAAAGGAAATTTAATTTAGGGAAAAGTAAACCTAAAGTTTCAACAAGGACATATTAAAACCTATTTAATCTTAACAAGGCAACAGTGATTAAAAATAAGTAAATGAAAGAAAAGCCCATCTTATCCTTTATTTGAAACATGCCACATTTCAAGTAAAGATCCTACATTTATTATCTCAAAATCTTTATTGGCCATCAAATTTTCAACCATTTTAGTCTGGCTTTTGCAAACATCATTATTAAACGTATTTTCCCTAAAGCCACCAATGACCTTCTAATAACTAAATCCCAAGTCCCACTCTCAATATCTTTTATACTGTTTGGTCACACTGACAAGGCTGAAAAACTCATCTTCCCTTGGTTTTCAGGCTTAGCTGGTCTGGGGTGTCCTGCATCTTATGACCAAGTACTTTCAGTCTCCTTTGCCAGATCTTGCTTCTTTATCCCTTAATTGTTTCAATCTTTCAGGGTTCAGTCAGAGACCCTTAATGTAATTGTTCTTTTACTTAATAAACTTGTCCTACCAGACTGAACCCATTCCCATGGTTTTAGGTACCACTTGGATGACAGTGACTTTCAAATCTCTTCAGAGCTTCAGATTCACATTTCCTACCGCCTGCTAGACATCTCCAGATGGCTGTTTAATCTAAAATGTCCTAGAGTGAACTCATTTTCCAATCCCAAGATGCCCATCTTCCTTACTAGATCATCTAATCTTTCTTTTTGAGACAGTCTCACTCTGTTGCCCAGGCTGGAGTGCAGTGGTGTGATCTCTACTCACCGTAACCTCCACCTCCCGAGTTCAAACGATTCTTCTGCCTCAGTCTCCTGAGTAGATGAGATTACAGACACCCACCACTATGCTTGGCTAATTTTTTTGTAGTTTTACAATGGGGTTTCACCACATTGGCCACACTGGTCTTGGATTCCTGACCTCAAGTGATCCACCCACCTTGGCCTCCCAAAGTGCAGGGATTATAGGCGTGAGCCACTGTGCCCAGCCCAGATCATCTAATCTTTCAGAGACATTCTGCACTCTTCCATAGACCTCTTCCCCCTACCCACCCATAAAAAACAAATCAGACCACAATGAGGCAAAATGTCATGTTCACCAGACTGGCAAAAATGAAAATATCTGATACCAACACTGCTGTTGAGAATGTGGGACAATCTGATACAATTACTTTATTAAAACAGTTAGCAATATCCAATTTTTTTTTTTTTTTTTTTTTTTTTGAGAGGCAGGATGTTGCTGTGTTGTCTAGGCTGGAGAGCAGTGGTGCGATCATAGCTCACTGCAGCCTCGACCTTTTAGGCTCAAGCAATCCTCCTACCTCAGCCTCCCAAGGAGATGGGACTACAGGTGTGCATCTGGCTAATTTTATGGTTTTTTTTGTAGAGACAGGGTCTCACTATGTTGCCCATGCTGGTCTCAAACTGGCCTCAAGCAATCCTCCTGCCTTGACCTCTCAAAGTGCTGGGATTACAGATGTGAGGCACTATGCCCAGCCAATACCTAATATTTTTGAAAGTGCACATACTCTAAGATTCAGCAATTCTCCTTCTGGGTATATACCCTAGGCAGAAAAAAAATCTCACAAATATATGCAAAGATATACATATATAATATTCAACCTAAAAATTCATCAGGAAAAAAACCCTGATTTTTAAAGTATGGTTATATTCATTCAATGAAATGCCACACAAAAAGTTAATAAACTAAAAATACATCAACAGAGATAAGTATTATAAGTAAATATTGAACAAAAATAACAACCAAGAATAGGTGTAGTCACTCACGCCTGTAATCCTAGCATTTTGGGAGGCTGAGATAGGAGGATCACCTGAGGCCAGGAGTTTGAGACCAGCCCAGGCAACAGCGCAAAACCTCTGCTTTCAGAGATCCTGTCTCTCTCTCAAAAAACAAAACAAAACAAAATAAAAACCAAAAAACCCAACCAAACCAAGTTGCAAAAGAATACACACTATTTAAAGGGCTTTTTTGTTTGTTTTGCCTTATTCCATGGAGAGTGTATAAGGAGAGTCCAAAAGTATAACTAAAGTAGATATAACAGTTATAAACTTCAAATGTATCCATCACTGACCTTCAATTATTATCAACTCAATGTATGACCTACCTTGCTTCATCTATACTCCTGTCCACTTTCCTTGTTTTATTGAAGAAAATCCTAGATGTCCTATTTTATTTATAAATATTTCAGTATCTCCAAAATATAATGATTTTAACATGTCATTATTACACTTAAAAATTAGTATTTCCTTAATATCAAATATTCAGTAAGCACTAACATTTCCAATTATCTCATAAACCTCATACTTAAAAACAAAATTACATTAAAAATTTTTTTTGGTAGAGACAGGGTTTTGGTACGTTGGTCTGTCTTAAATGCCTGGCCTCAAGTGATCCTCTTGCCTCAGTCTCCCAAAGTGCTGGGGATCACAGGTGTCAGCCACTGTGCCTGGCCTCATACTTCTGAAACATACAAAATAATACTATATATTGTTTAGGGATACATACATACATAGTAAATATAGAAAGAAGTGCATGGAACTAATAAGCACCAAATTCAGCCTTGTGGTAAGTTCCATGGGAGACAGAACAGGGAACATCACGAGGAAGGGTTTGCAAAAGCTTTAAGTGCACTTTCTTTTTTTTTTTTTTTTTGCTGGGTGATAGATACATAGGGGTACATTATATTACTCTTTGGAATTCCTTATATGTGGAAACTGTTATAATAAAATTTTTACTAATTACAATCTTTAAAAATATGTTACACTCTTGCTTTATTTAAAGCCTCTATTAGCTCTCTGATATTCTGAAGTTAACATCCAAATTCTAGCTTGGTATAAAGGCCCTTCAGCGTCTGGCTATAACCTTCTTTTCCAATCCCAGTTCCCACCAACGCCCTCTGCTTCAAGGTTCACATCTAATACCACCTCTGCTGGAAAATCAAAACGAAGTACAAGAAAAGTTACGAGGTATATAAAAAGTCCATAGGAAATACTTAAGTATAACTCCCTTATTTTAGGGAGAAAGTAATACACAATAGGAAAGATTTAAAAGTTGGGGTAGAGATAAATTTTAAAAACCTTTTAAAACAAATGTTACCCTCATTTCTTCTTTGTTGGAATATATCATAGAATGGCATTTTTACTTTTCATAGAGAAGGACAAAAAATAAGAAATTCAAAGTGTCTTAAATTTAGATAATAAATTGCTTAAATGCAGAAGGAAGATACAGCACTTGAGTGACTTCTATCTCCAGAAGTATTTTTATTTATTAATACGGAACTCATCTAAGCCACACGACAACAGGACAAAAAGTAGATCAGGAGTCAGACAACTCAGACTGAAATCTTTGCTCTACTGCTTCTAGCTGTGGGAAAATTCAGGCTCAGAGGTTAACAGACTTAATTGAGAAAGCATTTATACACCCAAAGTAGCAGAGGAGAGCAAAGTTCAACCTCCTCACTCCTATGGCACTGATTTTAAATACCAAAATACCACAACTGCTGAAAGATCTGAGAACATTTTACCCCGTAGCTTGCATGACCATTACTTTTTCTAATCTAAAATAATGACTCATGCTCAATAACTTACCATGTTTAGTAATTCAGGGCCCTTGACAGATATAAAATTTAGTCCAGACTCATTTGCAACAGCCTAGCAAGAGGAAACAAAAAGACACAAGTAAGGCCAATACACAGTAATAATAACAACAATAATAATGATGATGTGTGACAAAGGACTTCTTGTGTTTTTTTTTTCTTTTTTTTTTGAGACGGAGTCTCGCTCGGTTGGCTAGGCTGGAGGGCAGTGGTGCAATCTCGGCTCACTGTAAGCTCTGCCTCCCAGGTTCATGCCATTCTCCTGCCTCAGCCTCCTGAGTAGCTGGGACTACAGGTGCTCGCCACCAAGCCCGGCTAATTTTTTGTATTTTTAGTAGAGATGGGGTTTCACCATGTTAGCCAGGATGGTCTCAATCTCCTGACCTCATGATCTGCACACCTCGGCCTCCTAAATGGTAGGATTACAGGCATGAGTGGCGCCCAGCCCTTTTTGTGGTCTTAAGTCTGTGTCTCCCTTCCTATATTAATAGTGACTTGTTTCTTATTAAAAGGAAAAAAGGGCTGGGTGCGGTGGCTCACGCCTGTAATCCTAGTACTTTGGGAGGCTGGGGCGGGTAGATCACCTGAGGTCAGGAGTTCAAGACCAGCCTGACCAATATGGTGAAACCCCATCTCTACTAAAAATACAAAAATTAGCCAGACGTGGTGGCATGTGCCTATAGTCTCAGCTACTTGAGAGGCTGAGACAGGAGAACTGCTTGTACCCAGGAGACAGAGGTTGCAGTGAGTCAAGATAGCGCCATAGCACTCTAGCCTGGGTAACAGAGCAAGACTCTGTCTCAAAAAAAAAAAAAAAAAAAAAAGAAAAAGAAAAAGAAAAAGAAAAAAAGACAAATGGGAAAAGGGGAATACATAAAGGTAAAATCAAAGGATAACCTACAACTTTCTTTTTTTTTTTAATTTCACTTTAATTTTTTTTTGTTTTTTTGAGACAGAATCTTACTGTCGCCCAGGCTGGAGTGTGGTGATGAGATCACAGCTCACTGCAGTCTTGACTTCCCAGGTTCAGGCAATCCTCTCACCTCAGCCTTCCGAGGAGCTGGGACTACAGGAGTCTGCCACCACACTCAGTTAATTTTTGTATTTTTTTGGTAGAGGCAGGGTTTTGCCACAATGCCCAGGCTGAAACCTAGGACTTTCTAAGAATTACTAAGGCTATAAATCAAATGGAAATGACACAAAATATTTATGTGAACATTTGTTTACATAAACATGCTTATGTAAATACAAATACATTTATAGCCCTAATTTGGGATTCCAGTGAAAATGCTAGTCTCTGTACTCAAGAAATACCTCATGGGGTGAAAGTATTCATTCATTTACAAATGAAAATTTAACAACATCAGTTATCAGTCTTTACGAAGGGTCAATGTTGAGAAACACATAGTTGTATGTGTAGAAGGGTCTAAGAATTACAATCTGAACGCAGAGGTGAAATCTGAATAAAATCAATCAGAACTTCAAAATGATCATGGAAGAGAGTCCTTTCCTATTCTTAGAACCTGGTATCTGAGCTCCCGATCTATGTTCCACTTACTACTCCTCAGCATCACCACTTGGATCACACAAGCATTTCAAAACTATCACTTCCAAAACTAGACTCCCAATTCTTACTCTCCCAAACCTCTCCAACTCCAGCAACTGCATGCCCTAACTTTATGCTAGTTACATACTTAGTATGTGCAGGTGCCAACAAAAATTGTATTATTTGGTTATCCTGAGTAAATAAAACAATCAAGATCAGCCAAATACCTAATTTTATATGCATCTCTAGGTTTCTAGGTTCTGACCTATAATTTGTTCCATGAGTTTATCCTAGGCCACACTTTGCCTCTGCCATTCAAGGACATTTTCTATTTCTGGATTCTTGGGCACCTAGTCTTACACCCTTTGGAGAACCTGATGAAAGTTGTTGTGAACACTCTTCCCCAGAAACAATACATATACACACAATACATGGCCTCGGCTCATAGATTCAGTGAAGCTGTGAAGTCCATCCATGGAGTCCTAGGTAAGAGTCCCCGCTCCCAAAGGTCAAATATAAGAAATCTAAAGCCAGCACAGTGGCTCACGCCTGTAATCCCAGCACTTTGGGAGGCCGAGATGGGCGGATCACGAGGTTAGGAGATTGAGACCAGCCTGGCTAACGCGGTGAAACCCTGTCTCTACTAAAAATACAAAAAATCACCCGGGCATGGTGGTGGGCACCTGTAGCCCCAGCTACTCGGGAGGCTGAGGCAGGAGAATGGCGTGAACCCGGGAGGTGAAGGTTGCAGTGGAGCTAAGGTTGTGCCACTGCACTCCAGCCTGGGCGATAGAGCAAGACTCTGTCACAGACACACACACACACACACACACACACACACACAAAAAGAAATCTGACTAAACAGAGTGGTCCTCAATTGTTGGCAGTTCAGTAGAGGGGAGAAGAAGAGGAGAAATGTGGATCTATGATGTTTTAGTACCATATATGCTTTTCAAGTTATCCAAGCTACCTCCTCTCTGCTGTGAATAGGACTACTCAAAGGCAGATGTAACTACTTAAATAATAAACACTATAAGACACACACGAAAAGGAACGCATTGACCTGGAGAATTCACACACCAGCATGCAGAACCTTCTTTCTGGCTATATTTTTCCAAAACCATTGTGAAAAAAATGTAGATCAATGACTGTGTCGTTCTCTTCTAACTCCATACCCAGCTCCCTGAAAGCAATGCCTTGTAAGAGTACTGAACACATTAAGCAAGGAAAATTAGTAGTATAAATAAACGTAAGTTTTACACACAGCACTATGGACATTTGATATTTACTGAGGAGTTATAATTCAGTTGCTGTGGTACTTATTAAAAATGTTATTATTTCAATTTCTTACAAGTAATTCAAAATATTTTTAAAAGTTGATAAGGGTTAGTTATGGATGTAATATTATACAGACACTGAAAATGATGGATAACATACTTTACACATAGGGAAGACAGTTCTAATAAGCATCAGTCCAAAGGGAAAAAAAGAGCACAAAAAGACAGAAATTTGCCCACATAAAAATAAAACCAAAAAAGCTCAAGGTGTCAAACATGATTACAGTCAAGATAAACTGATCAACATTTATAAATAACAAATCTTAATATATGAAGTGATTATAAATAAGAAAGAAAATCACATGTATGCCATTAGAAAAACAGGAAAGGATATGAATAGACAATTCACAAAGAAAAATAGCCAATAAACATATTTAAATTAAAAAAACATTAGTTTTTGTTTTCTTTTTTGAGACAGTCTCACTCTGTTGCCTAGGCTGGCATGCAGTGGCGTGATCTTGGCTCACTGCAGCCTCTGCCTCCTTGCGTCAGGCAATTCTTGTGCCTCAGCCTCCCCAGTAGCTGGGATTACAGGCATGCAGCACTGCACCTGGCTAATTTTGTAATTTACTTTAGTAGAGACAGGGTTTTACCATGTTGCCCACGCTGGTCTCGAAATCCTGGCCTCAAGTGATCCACCTGCCTCGGCGTCCCAAAGTGCTGGGGTTATAGGCATGAGCTACCACGCCTGGCCAAAAAAACACTAGTAATTTTAAAAATGCGACTTAAACTGCAAGATAGCATTTTTACCTATTAAATTGTCCACTATTAAAAGCAACGTTCATGGCCATCACTAGTTTAAGGTGTGGGAAAATTGATACTCATATCCTATTGATACAAAGGTAAAAACTGGTGAAAACCTTTAGGAAGGCATTTTAATAATATGGCTCAAAAGCTTTAAAAACATACATTCCTTTGACTGGAAAATTACTTAGATATGCATTCTAATATAATTATTAGTCAAGCTACAAACATATAAGTGCAAGACCATTTAAAGTAGTGTTGTTTCAATATGGGATCATTTCCATAAATTATAGAACATCTATCTTTATGGTAGAATATTATGCAGGCATTAAAAATATTGATGTGTATCAATATATACTGACATGTGACGATGCTCAGGAAATATAACTAAGTGAGAAAAATATGTTTAAAAAAGCTTATATCTGTGGCTGGGTGTAGTGGCTCATGCCTGTAATCCCAGCACTTTGGGAGGCTGAGGCAGGTAGGTCACGAGGTCAGAAGTTTGAGACCAGCCTGACCAACATGGTGAAACCCCATCTCTACTAAAAATACAAAAATTAGCCAAGCGTGGTGGCGTGTGCCTGTAATCCTAGCTACTCGGGAGGCTGAGGCAAGATCATTGATTGAACACGGGAGGCGGAGGTTGCAGTGAGCCAAGATCACGCCACTGCACTCCAGTGTGGGCAACAGAATGAGACTCTGTCTCAAAAAGGGGGGGGAAAAAAAAAAGCTTATGTTTGTAAACATGCATGTAAAAATGTAAAAGTTAGATATTATTTTGATATGTATGCATAGAAAAATATCTGAAGGATTGACAGTGAAATGAAATAATAGTAGTACATAGTAGTGAATTATACACAATGCTTTTCCTTTTTGCTTATTTTTATTTTCTATTATGAAAAAACAATTTTAGAAAATAATTACAAGAAATATTTAAGTTATAAACAATAACAATACCAAGGCAGGAAACCAAGTCAAGTAAAAACTTAAACTATGGAATAATACTCACTAAAAAGCTAAAATATAACACACAGAAAATATATAATTGTATGTTAAAATTGATAGGATTATGGTTGATATAAACATTTTTCAATCATGTGCCTTTGTACTTTAAAAAAGTAGGAAATTTTCATGAAGAAAGTTGTCAGTTTTGCTAAAATAAACTTCTGATAA
Organism: Mandrillus leucophaeus; assembly: GCF_000951045.1. Lineage (NCBI taxonomy): Eukaryota > Metazoa > Chordata > Mammalia > Primates > Cercopithecidae > Mandrillus > Mandrillus leucophaeus. The sequence goes on along the minus strand of NW_012106975.1, from coordinate 492,924 downwards.
AAATTATGCATAAGACTTACCTAACTGTAATATTTAAAGTTAAATTCATATCTGATAGTAAGAAATCAATTACATGCAATTGAACATATATACCTTTGCCAGCAGAGTCTTCCCACAGCCAGGCGGACCAGCAAGGAGGACCCCAGCTGGAGTCACCAATCCAAGAGCTTTGAACTGGTCTGGGTTGCGTACTGGTGCCTGGAAAGAATGATACCAACGGTGATCCATTACATACCTATTTTATACTGCAGGTTCAAATTATCTTCAGATATATATTTTATGTTTTTTTATTTTTTTATTTTTTGAGCGTGCCTCTATCACCCAGGATAGAGTGCAGTGGCATTACTTTGGCTCACTGCAACTTCTGCCTCCTGAGTTCAAGCGATCCTCCTACCTTAGCCTTGTGAGTAGCTGGCACTACAGGCACATGCCACCACGCCTGGCTAATTTTTGTATTTTTTATTTTATTTTATTTTTTTGAGACGGAGTCTCGCTCTGTCGCCCAGGCTGGAGTGCAGTGGCCGGATCTCAGCTCACTGCAAGCTCCGCCTCCCGGGTTCACGCCATTCTCCTGTCTCAGCCTCCCGAGTAGCTGGAACTACAGGCGCCTGCCACCTCGCCCGGCTAGTTTTTTTTGTATTTTTTTAGTAGAGACGGGGTTTCACCGTGGTAGCCAGGATGGTCTCGATCTCCTGACCTCGTGATCCACCCATCTCGGCCTCCCAAAGTGCTGAGATTACAGGATTGAGCCACCACGCCCGGCCAATTTTTGCATTTTTAGTAGAGTTGGGGTTTCACCACGTTGGCCAGGCTGGTCTCGAACTCCTGACCTCAGGTGATCCACCTGCCTCAGCCTTCCAAAGTGCTGGGATTACAGACAGGAGCCACTGTGCCCGGCCTCTCAGGCTTAATTTCAACATGACTGTGAGGCCTAAAGATATGAACAGTACCTGTTTACTTGTTCATGCCCTGTGGTGATAAAGAGAAAAGTCCCCACGCTTGAGGAATGTATACTTGAACGTAACATCTAAGAACATTTTAGACATAACAATAGAATATTTCGACAAATATTTTTTAGAAAACCATTTAAATATCTAGGTTACAAAATGTTTAGACAATGGTCTCCTCTAAGAAATCAGACGCAGCAGTAACTTTTGCATAGTTAAAAGTCAGAGATACCTGTTGACTATAATTCCAGTGTATTTTCTCTTTCAGTAGTACATACCTCTAAATCGATCATATTTCAATTAATGAATCACGGAACGATGAGTAGAAAAGTAAAGTAAATAAAAATTAATCCGAAGTTTTACGTGCATTAAAATTGCCTTGACCCATAAAATCAGGTTCAGAAAGTCTTTATCCAACGATTTGGTCTTGACTGAATGAAACCTGAAGGTTTTTGTGCTTGTTTAAACTCACTGCTATAGAAATGAAGCACAACCAAAAGGATCAGCACAAAATAGGTCTCAGTGGAGTATTATTCAGCCACAAAAATGAAGGAAATCCTGTCATTTGCAGCAACATAGATGGAACTAGAGGTCATTATGTCAGTAAAATAAACCAGGCACAGAAAGGCAAATATTGCACATTCTCACTCATAGTGGGAGCTAATAAAGTGGATCTCATGGAAATGGAGAGCAAACTGATGGTTACCAGAGGCTGGAAAGGCAAAGCGGAGAGGAGTATGACGAAGAGAAGTTGGTTAACGGGTAAAAAAAATATAGATAGGAGTAATAAGTTCTGGTATTTGATAGCCCAGTAGGGAAATTACATTTCAAAATAGCTAGAAAAAAAAAGTATATTTCAAAATAGCTAGAAGAAAAAAGTATATTTCAAAACAGCTAGAAGAAAAAAAGTATAATGTTCCCAACACAAAACATAAACATTAGAGGTGATGAATATCCCAATTACTCTGACTTCATCATTACACATTTAATACATGTATCAAAATATCACATGTACCCCCAAAATATTTACAACTGTGATATATCAATTAAAAAAATAAACAAATAAATCAGATCTCAAACAAAAGAAAAACCATTGTTGGGGGCTTAGCACTTGAAAGAAGTGCTACATTCAAGTCAATTTAGACACAGTGATTAAGTCAGTTTAGCCACAGAACCTAGTACACATGCATGGAGCTTTATCTCTGATCCTTAATCCATGACATGCCAATAATATTTGGCAGCTGATATACCTACCAATATTGCCATGGTGAGCTCCTCTCTAATGTCTTCCAGGGCACCAATATCTGCCCATGTCACGTTAGGGACAGTGACAAAGCCTTCCCTTTTGGCAGAGGGTTGGACTGAGGATAGAGCAACAATGAAATCATTCAGTTCAATGCACAGGCCTTGCATCTGCTCCTCTGAGAGGGGATCTTGGTCTCTTAGCAACCCCAGCAGCCTTTGTAATTCATCCTTGAAGGGAACAATTGAGGGGAAGATAAAAAAACACCACAACAGCTATAGAAAAGTTACATTTTCTACTTATAAAAATTATTACTGTAGTATTTCTGTAAGCTATCCTGAACTTCTATGTATTTTAATAATTTTCTCTCTGACATGAGACAAGCTCATTTTATTCTAAAGGATCATATGCTCTGGTCAAGTAAAGATACATCAATTATAATTAAATATATAAGAATGATTTCTATATACTAGGGCTAGGTATAGCAAATATAAGCAGTTGGCAAATATTCATTTCAGCAACCATGATATTTCCCATGTTTCATTTATGAATATTCAAGAAACAGCTGAATCCTGCTGAAATTTTAAAAAGTTACGCTGGAGGTAGTATAATTCATTAATATGGTTCCTTAACGGTTTATCAACTAAGTAGAGGGAAGGCAATTTTCCTATTACTATCAAATCTTAGAAGGCAGATTTCTTGCTTTGTGAAGATGAAAGGATAAGTCTAAAAAATAGGTAACCGATTAATTCAATTTATAAAATATTAATTTATATGCAATATTATAAAACAAATGAGTTTGTTATTTTTTACAGAAGTAATTGCAGTTTCAAATGTCTAAGAAAAAAATAAATTATGTGAGAACAAAAGATCTGGATTTAAGCCCTTGCTCTATAAAGTAGAGGCTGTATGGGCTTGGGCAAATCACAACCTCTTAAGCTTAATGCCTTTGATTATAAAATGGGGAAAATAATGATATTTATATAAGGTTACAGGGATCAAATTATATAACATACAGAAGCCATCTGTGCAAGCTATAAAATGCTACATAAAAAGAATTTTCATGACTCACAAAACTAAAAAATTTAATACTGATCTTAGATTGATAAATGTCCCCTATTATTCATATGACTGTCCTCCAGAGCTGTTTGCAGCTACCGACATGGATATAGTTGTGTCAACAGACCACTGTAATCTACCTAACCAAAAGTTAATCAGGAGATATAATTAAATGCCAATGCTGAAATAGGGGTTGACAACCTTTTTCTGTAAAGGTCTAGACAGTAAACACTGTAGGCTTTGTGGGCTATGGTATCTGCTGCAGACTCCTATGTGAATTCTGCCGTGAAGTACGAAAGCAGAAAGAGGCAACATGTATACAAATGAACTTGGCTGTGTTCCAATATAACTTTAATTTACAAAAACAGGTGGTGGGTGGGTAGGCCACAGTCTGCCAACCCCATTCCAGAATCTCATAATCATTATTGTAAAATGAATTTATTCAGAATAAACATAAAACAACTCGTATTTTTGAAATGATACACATTATGGGTATAAATGATAATTATTCTATAGATTAAATGCCAATAAAACAGAAAGTAATAAACCTCAACTATACTGACCCTTGCTTCAATGTAAAATAACACAAAGAACATTAAAAGGACAATTTAAAGTGCCTTTAGAGAAAGCACCTGTGTTTCAGAAGTGGATTCAGTTCCCAGACTTTCCTCCTGGACTCCTTTAGATGGCAAATCTTCCATTTCAGGATCTTTCTTCTCCTGTTCCTGTAGCTTCATTAAGACTCTGTTGACTGCACACATTGCTGCCTCTCGGCACAGTGCCATCAGATCAGCACCAACAAAGCCTGGAGTTAGGTGTGCTAAGTGACAGAAATCAAAAGCTTGAGGAAGCCTCAGTTTTCTGCACAACGTCTGAAGTATTCTATAGAAAAGACAGGGGAAAAAATTTCTGATTCCCAATTTAATAGTAAAAACAAGTCACCAACTATATTTATTCGAAGTCCTTCACATCTGCCAAAGGTATCAAAATGGATACTATATAAGATCAAATAGTTCATTCACTCAGCAAATGCTAAGTTACATGTTCCATCTTATTCCAGAAAGGATTATGGTAAATATCTGCTTTGTTAGGAACCATGCTAAATGCTGTGAGGAATACATAGAATTTTTAAAAAATATTTTGCCTTTAAGAATTTATAACATTACAGGGGAAATAAGATAAATAACTTATGAGGGTACTTTTAGAGTAGATTAAATGGATGTCTACCAGAAATAAAAGCCCCCACATTCACACAAACCATTAATTATCTTCATCATTGAAAATTATCTTGCCATATACTTCCCATTTTATATGAGGACAGTTAAATCTCCAACTTTTACTTATTGTTCATCCCCTGTACTACACGTGTGAAAAATCTTGTTCAACCTAACTGGCAACATGGTATCTATAAAAATCTGGACTTCTAGATAATTGTTGTTAAAGGAATATCTTGAACAATTTCTGATAAGACCTAAATAAAAACTTAAAAGCAGTAAAGATATTCAAGATGAGACCAGGTGCAGTGACTCACGCCCGTAATCCCACATCTGCAATTACTCTGGGAGGCTGAGGCAGGCAGATCACTTGAGGTCAAGAGTTTGAGATTAGCCTGGTCAACATGGCAAAATCCCATCTCTACTAAACATACAAAAATTAGCTGGGAGTGGCCGGGTGCAGTGGCTCACGCCTGTAATCGCAGCACTTTGGGAGGCCAAGGAGGGCGGATCACGAGGTCAGGATATCGAGACCATCCTGACTAACACAGTGAAACCCCGTCTCTACTAAAAATACAAAAAATTAGCTAGGCGTCGTGGCGGGCGCCTGTAGTCCCAGCTACTCGGGAGGCAGAGGCAGAAGAATGGTGTGAACCTGGGAGGCGGAGCTTGCAGTGAGCCAAGATCACGCCATTGCACTCCAGCCTGGGCGACAGAACCGGGAGGTGGAAGTTGCAGTGAGCCAAGATTGTGTCTCTGCACTCCAGCCTGAATGACAGAGGAAGACTCTGTCTCGAATAATAATAAAAAAAGATATTCAGGATAAAAGGTCTGCAGCCAAACTGCAAGAGTTTGAATCCCAGCTCTGTTACCCTTTGTAATCTGGGCCAGTTACTTAACCTTTGTGCTTCAGTTTCTTCATTTATTCAATCTATATTATAGTAGCACTTATTCAGAGGGCGGTTGCTACAAATGAATACACGCAAAGCACATAAAACAGTGGCTGATCCATAGTTAGTGACCAATGAATGTTAATTCTTTTTTTTTCTTTCTTTCTGAGACGGAGTTTTGCTCTTGTTGCCCAGGCTGGAGTGCAATGGCGCAATCTCGGCTCACCGCAACCTCTGCCTCCCAGGTTCGAGTGATTCTCCTGCCTCAGCCTCTGAAGTAGCTGGGATTATAGGCATGCACCAATGAATGTTAATTCTTATTTACATATTTTGATATTATAAACTAACTTGGACAAGCAAATATATTTTAAAATTAATAAATGTGTAAAGAAGACTAATATTTTCAAATGTCAAGCTAATACAGATTATAGAAAAATCATATGGGATCATGTAAGTGAGCAGAATAGAAGCAGATAAACATTACTGACAAATTTTTTAAAATTTCACTTGGATACTCTGAATAATGGGAATCAAGAAAACTTTCCACTAAAGAACTATTTCCAAAAGACACAGATCCAATTTGCTACTATGCATAAGAATACAAAATACTCTTCGACTTACCATGAGTTTACATTCTGATAAACCCATTCTAAGTCAAAAACATCATGATAAACCCTTTGTAAAGTTGAAAAACTATAAGCCAAACCACTGTCAGTTGGGGACTATCTGTACTAAGAACATTTTGGAAGTTATGAAAATGGCTAACAGAAAATAATAACATCCTTTTCATAGTTGTACTCTATCCCTAAAAATAAGTGGATATTTCTAGTCATTATACTGTAGAAACTCCAAAAGAGGGGAAAGCTACCACTGTTCTAGCTCCAGCTACTGCAGCCACGTGAGACCATGAGGCAGAACCATCTAGCTGAGGCCTTTCCAAATTCTTGATCCTCAGAAACTGTGAGACACAATAAAATGAGTACTGTTGTAAGACACTAAATTTTGGTGTGGTCTGTTTTACACCAATAGAAACTGGAACAGTTATATGGGTCTCCTTTTATGTATGCTGAAACTTTTCCATAATTTTACGCTTTTGAAGTACTGGATGATATTGGGAGGATCATTTGAGGGCAGGAGTTCAAGATGAACCTGAGCAACATAGTGAGACCCTCTCTCTATATATAAAAAATAATAATAAAAGAGACAGATATCAATAGCTACCTTATTTAAAAAAATTCTATGTGTTAGATATTGTGCAAAAAATTCTAAGTGTCAGATATTGTGCTAGGTTATGTTAATTCAATACTCACAGGAAGCCTTTAATTTATAGTATTATCACTTTACAGATAAAGTTATTACTGTTATTATTACTGCATTATAGATAAATATTACTGCATTATAGATAAATAAACTAAAGCTTGGAAATGTTAAAAACATTGGACAAGGACCAAGGATAACAGGAGGCAGAGGTGGAATAATTTTCCTTCGCTGACTCAAAGTTTGGGCATCTATTCATTGCCTCTGCACCCCAATCCCGCCCAGGTCTGGCCTTTTCCCTCACTTACTTACTCACACCCTGGACCTCATCATCACCTGGATCTGGCCCCTGTCTGAGATCACAATCTCACACGCGGCATTCTGCCCAGTCTCACATGTCTGAGCTTATATGTGCTATTACTCCCGCACTGTTCCTGGACCTCACCAAGATCTTCATCTTCAGTTCACCCCTTCCTCATTAAATACTCTTTTTTTTTTTTTGAGACAGGGTTTTGCTGTGTCACCCAGGCTGGATGGAGTGCAGTGGCGTGACATCAGCTCACTGCAACCTCCACCTCCCAGGCAATTCCCCTGCCTCAGTCTCCTGAGTAGCTGGGATTACGGGCGTGCACCACCACACCCAGTTAATTTTTGTGTATTTTTAGTAGAGACGGGGTTTCACCATGTTGGCCAGGCTGGTCTCGAACTCCTGACCTCAGATGATCCATCCGCCTCAGCCTCCCAAAGTGCTAGGATTATAGGTGTGAGCCACCACACCTGGCCTAATATTTCAGAACATTCTTACCTCGATTTCCACTCTACCACCTCAACAGTGCTTCCTGAGATAGTCTTGCTTATGAAGTTATATTTCTGGTTATTGGTGGATGTTTATTTGCTCTATGGACATTATTCATTTGCTCAATTACTAGGAAAGGCTGGTGCTGCAGCAAACAGCTTTCAACTGTCTCGCCGCCATCTCATTACTGATAACAGGACCTGTGGTCTCAGACAGGTTAGTGCAATAGGTGAAAGTATGGTACCCAGATTTAACCTGTATGTGGACCAAATGGCTCTGCTGTATTCTATAGCTCCAGACATTGCCACTAATCTGGTCAGCCAACTAAAGAATGCAAGCCATTGTTAGTAAGACCAGACAAATGAGTAGTGACACATAAGTCCATTACTACTTCTGAAAAACAGTTATCCTACCGATAAGTAAATTGTTTTCTTCCCCTGTTTTTTACAGAGGTGGGTCCTCCCTTTGTCACCCAGGTTGGAGTGCAGAGGCACAATCATGACTTACTGCAGCCTCGAACTCCTGGGCTCAAGCAATCCTCCTGTGCTTCAGCCTCCTGACTAGCTAGGACTACAGGTATATGCACAGCTAATTTGATTTTTTGTAGAGACAGTGTCACACTATGTTGCCCAGGCTCAAACTCCTGGTCTCAAGTGATCCTCCTGCCTCAGTCTCCCAAAGTGTTGGGATTACAGGCCTGAGCCACTGCACCCAAGCATAAATCATTTTCTTAATGTGGGCTTATCCTTTTCCAAATCAACTTAATTGGTACAAAAAGAAAGTGAGAGAGAAAGAAAAGGCTACATGGTATTTCTCACCTCTTACTTTCAAACCATTCAGTTAAGATGACTTAGTGGCATACAAACTTCATTCTATAAGAATATACCTTTCTCTGGATGCTTCACCTGGGATACCTAGGCATATTTCTCGGTCGAACCTTCCTGCACGTCTCAAAGCAGGGTCTAATGAGTCTGGTCGATTAGTAGCTCCAATAACTAGCACCCGGGCTGTAGCAGCCACATTATTCAGATCTAGTAAGAGACAGAGAAAGAGTGGTGAACAAAGCACTTGACATTGAGGGCAATAACGGTTACACAAATCATTTCATGGTTAAAGAGAAAGTATTACAGATTTTGACAGTGACGTACATATAAAATCAACATTTATTAAATGTCAAATATGTAAAAGGTATGAGGAGGATAAATACAATACAAACTCTGTCCTCAGCAGTTCACAATCTATTGAGAAACATCGAGTGTGTAAATAAAAAAATGGCATCAGACAAATTTTGTGAAGTATAATAACAGATATAAACAAAGCACCATGGTAATACAAGAAAAGACATCATGAATTCCAAATGAGTAATAAGGGAGGGTTCATGGAGGCGGTAACATTTCAGAGAAGGCTTGAAGGGTAAATAGAATTTTAACAAGCAGATATATAGGTTAATGGAATTCTATGTAGAAGAAAGAGCATGAGTGAAAGCACAGAGGGTCGAGCATGCATGGCAAATCCATGCAAGGTGAGCAGGACAACAGGGAGGCTGGGGAGGATGCTGAAGTGTGTGGCTCAGAATAGACTGATAAAATTAATTCGAGCAGGGGAATATAAAATAGTCTTCAGCTGTTCGGGCTTAATCTAGGAATGTATTTCTAGGAACAGACAAAACTGAGGGCTTAAATCTTATCTTTCCTAAGTATTATTTCTCTCAACTGAACCAGGATTGAATAGCAGGGAGTCTGAGGTTATTTTCCCTCACAGGTAACAAGAAAGTAATAAGATGAAATCATAAGGAAATCATGAAATCATGTATAAATTTATAGTGTGTTCTTTAGCCAGCAGGAAGCCATGAAAGCTTTTTCTCAGAATACAGGCCTCAAAGACATGACAAGAAAATTTTAGATAAAAATGAAACAGAATCCTGGCACTTTGGGAGGCTGAAGCAGAAAGACTAAGCTCAGGAGTTCAAGACCAGCCTGGGCAACATAGTGAGACTGTCTTTAAAAAAAAAAAAATCCCAGGCACAGTGGCTCACACCTGTAATCCCAGCACTTTAGGAAGCTGAGGCCGGTGATCAACCTGCCTCATTTGACTAGAAATAAAAATATCACAAAAAGACCAGCCTGGCCAACATGGCAACACCCCATCTCAAAAATCAGCCAGGTGTGGTGGCACGCACTTGTAATCCCAGTTACTCAGGAGGCTGAGGCAGGCTAATAGCTTGAACCCAGGAGGCAGAGGTTGCAGCGAGTTGAGATCGTGCCACTGCACTCAAGCCTGGGCAACAGAGAGAGACTCTGTCTCAAAAAAAAAAAAAAAAAAAGCCAGGCATGGTGGTGCACACCTGTGGTCCCAGCTACTTGGGAGGCTTAAATGGGAGGATCACTTCAGCCCAGGAGGTCAAGGCTGCAGTGAGCTGTGATTGTGCCACTGCATTCCAACCTGGGTGACAGAGCAATACTCTATCTCATCAATCAATCAATCCACTAATCAGAAGAAGAAGCAACCTGCAACTTGGTAATGCAAGGAACATAAAATATATACTTCAAATTTTCTTGTGTACACAAAACAAGTGCTATTTCTTTTTATTTATTTTTAGAGGTAGCATCTTGCTATGTTGCCCAGGCTGGCCTCAAACTACTAGGCTCAAGCAGTCCTCCTACCTTAGCCTCCCAAAGTGTTAGGATTACAGGCATGAGCCACTGTGCCCAGTATGACTTTTTTTTTTTTTACACTATTTGATATTTATTATTTGAATATTATTTTATATCTTCATGTATTAATTACACTATTTTTAAAAATTTATTCTCTTAAAATGAATTTATTATTTTAAACTAACCATCCATGCAGGTTAGGAGTTGGGCTACAATTCTTCGTTCCATATCTTTTGAAGCAACTTCTCTTTTGGGGGTAATAGCATCAATTTCATCAATGAAAATGATACATGGTGCATTTGACTAGAAATAAAAATATCACAAAAAGACAACCATAAATACATCCCCTATACTGAAGCACAGTTAAGCATAAACAGTTTTAAAAAAATCTTAAAGGTCAAGGATCATTTGCCAAAAGAATAACCCTAAAAAAGGCAGTTCACATGTATTACTTCTGATTTTTATCTGACTTAAGAGAACCAAGATGATTAAAAGTACACAGTAAGGGACCGCAGATAGGGTTACACATTTACAGTCTCTCCATCAATGCATGTTTTGTGATAAATCTATTGAAATTCTTTTGTAAATTAGATACATTTGCTATGCTATGAAACAGAAACAATGATTTTGGATAAGTATATGCACAGAAAAAAAAATTAAGACAACAAGTTTCTAAACTTTAAATTAGCAAAACCAAGCTTACTAGAAACTTTATGAGGGTTTCTACCAACATAAGAATCTCCAAGCCTTTCTCTACAATTTGCTATAAGAGGAAATTGGAGAAGCACCAGAAGCTTTTAAGAAAATCTGTGAAAAATACACATAAAATTTACCATTCTAACCACTTTGGGTATATAGTTTAGTGGCATTAAATATTTCCAGACTGTTGTGTAAATGTCACCACTATCCATCTCCAGAACTTTCCCAGCATCCACACTGAAAAGTACCAGAAGCTTATTTTAAAGGCTACACTGAATAAGGAAGGATGGTAAAGTTCTAATACGTCAGTGTAAAGATCACCTCCAGTTTTTTGTTTTGTTTTGTTTTTAAGAAATAAACTAGATACGGTTCAGAAAGAATAAGTTAAGAGGTAAGGATCAGCTACCGAGAGTAGTCAAATTCATTGAGACAAAAAGTAGAATGGTGGTGGTGGCCAGGGACTGGTGGGAGAGAGGAATGGGGAGTTACTGTGTGGGAACATGAAGACGTTCTGGAAATGGATGTGGGTAATGATTACACAACAATATGAATGTACTTAATGCTACAGAATTATACACTTAAAAATGTTTAAAATGGCCTTTTCAGTTGGAACTGCCATCTGCCAGTCATTAACCAAAATGATGAACACAAAGGGAAAGAGAAGAGGCACCTGATAGTTGTTCTCTAAGCCTTTCAGAAAACATGGAGCTGTTCCTTTGGCTATATATATGCAAATCTATAAGAAATGTGATATTGTAGGCCGGGTGCCATGGCTCTCTCCTGTAATCCCTGCACTTTGGGAGGCCAAGGTGTATAGATTACCAGAGGTCAGGAGTTCAAGACCAGCCTGGCCAACATGGTGAAACCCCATCTCTACTAAACATACAAAAATTAGCCGGGCATGGTGGTGCATGTCTGTAATCCCAGCTACTCGGGAGGCAGAGGCAGAAGAATTATTTGAGCCCGGAAGGCGGAGGTTACAGTGAGCTGAGATCACGCCACTGCACTCCAGCCTGGGCAACAGAGAGAGACTCCATCTCAAAAAAAAAAAAAAAAAAAAAAATTAGCTGGTGGGTAGTGCATGCCTGTAATCCCAGCTACTTGGGAGGCTGAGGCAAGAGAATTGCTTGAACCCAGGAAGCGGAGATTGCAGTGAGCCGAGACTGTGCCACTGCACTCCAGCCTGGGCGACAGAACAAGACTCTGTCAGAAAGAAAAGGAAAAGGAAAAGAAAAGGAAGAAATGTGATACTGTAGACATCAAGGGAATGGGTACTGTTCAAAAAGGAATGTCCCACAAGTGTTACCAATGCAAAACTGGAAGAGTTTACAACGTTATCCAGCATGCTGCTGGCATTGTTGTAAAGAAGCAAGTCAAGGGCAAGATTCTTGCCAAGAAAATAATCAATGTATAAGAATCAATGTGCGTACTGAGCACATTAAGCACTCTCTCTAAGAGCCGAGATAGCTTTCTGAAACGTGTGGAGGAAAATGATCAGAAAAAAGAAACAAAAGGGAAAGCATCAGCGTGCTCCACCCAGAGAAGTGCACTCTGAGGATCAATAGGAAGGAGCCTGAGCTGCTGGAACCTCTTCCCTGTGAATTCATGGCATAATAGGTGTTAAAAAAATAAAAGACCTCTGGACTGTAAAAATGTTTCTCTTCATTGAGTAGAAGTGTACTGTCCTCTCCCCCAAAGAAACACTTAAAGCAAATTTAAACTGCTGTCTTGATTCGTTGTGTAATGTCTTTACTATTAAAATTTAATGTATTTCTTGCTGAAAGATGTGAGGTGGCTTATTGTGCAACAAATTACTCAACTGGTTAGAAAACAGCCAGGTATGATTTATGAAGTATCTGTACTGGTTTGAAGATAGTCCCTCTAAATCATCATGGAAGAAATAAAATAATTTACAAAAACTTAAAAAAATGTTTAAAATGGTAAATTCTGTTATATATATTTTACCACAAAAAAGAGATAAGGATCAGTTAAAATGAAAAAAATTGAAGAAAATTATGTACAATCTAAATCATTTTACTCAGTTACTCAATGGTTAGGAGTGACAGTGATTATGCTAATTAAGGCTGTCAGCGTCGCTTAAGGCATCTCAAAACCATGGGAACTACCACATCTTAAAGGGAAAGATATTTAGCCTATCACTAGCTGGCTGTCTCCCCTAATCATCCTTATGACAATGTTTGCAAAAGATGCCTATGACTGCTAGATATATTATCCAGTTACAAAGGAGTAAAATTACAGGGGCCAAAAGCATCAGAAAACAAGCACATCAGTACTTGTCAGTGACCTGGAAAGCTGAATGGGGGAAAAAAAAAGAATAAATGATGGTCATCAGAATGTGGCCTAAAGAAAGCATAGTTTTCAACCAAGTATCACTTGATTGGATTTCACCTTTTTGTTCTCTGATCCACATGCTTTACTGTACTCATTCTCATTAGGGAAGAGGGGACCAGGAAAAGCAGGGTGCTAGGCCACATATTTACTGAGCATCTACTGTAAGGTACTGTACTGGCTCAGTACTGGTTTAGTGAGAGGTTTAAACACAGAACTAACAACCTAAAGATGCCATTTGTCTCTTATCCTTATTCATCATGTTTACCATACACACAAAATTTACTACTTGTCTCTAGCTATGCGTGCCAATTTAACAATGGAATCCACTGCGTTTTGGGAAACAGGTAGCACCTGAAAAAGTTCAGCTTTGCTCTGTACCCTGCCCTTTCCACCCTTTTTCTCTTTATCCTCCTAGTGTTGCCCACAGCTTTTTCAATGTCAGCCCACACAATAACTAAGTAGATGGCCTACCCATTCTTGCTATTTAAAATGTTTTTTTTTCTCAATTCCTGCTTAAATATAATTTCTCTTCTAATTTCACACAGGCTTCTAGCAGTTGTATTGGATGTTCATCAGCTACTATATATTGTCAGTGCTAATAATGACATAAAATTAAACTTTTCCCCATTTTTAAATTTTAAACACAGTGATATTTGTTCAAGTGTGAATAATATTACAGCTAATATTTACAGGGCTTGTGCTGTGTGCAAGGTACCATATCGAAGGTTTTATAAGAATTCTCTCATTTAATACTCTCAATAGCCACATGAGATTTGGATATTACTATTGCCCTAGTTTACTAGTCAGGAATGACAGAATTTACTCTGGCATTTTTATGGTTGCTTTTATAATATCCTAAATAACAATTTTTACATTGCTTACAAGTTTTTTTTTTTTGGCCAAACTTAAGTTGAGGAAAGTAAAAGTGAGTGGAAAATATCATAAGGATAATATATTTTCAACATATAACTACAGTATGACAGCCCAGAATTTCTCACCAATTATATTTATGTTTGATTTCAAATGAAAAGGGTTATTTATCCAACAGTGGGTATCACTAAATCTACTTTAAATATTTAGCCATCATGCATAGCAAATTACCATGTTTATATTAATAAAAGAATGGCCAGTGAGTGGCTTAACAAATACTAGCATCAGAAAAAGCAGGATCTTTAATATAAGCTGGTAGCGTCTGACCACCTGGCATTAGTCATTAACTGACTCACCACAGCTTGCTCAAATAGTTCTCTCAGCTTCTGCTCAGACTCTCCGGATACTCCAGACACAATCTCTGGAGCAGCCACTTTCAAAATTGGCAGGTCAAGTTCCTATGCAGACACATAAAAGAATAACCAAATATTCAAATTTTAATGGCCCTACTTTTTCTTTATCCAGTCCCCTCAAATTTTTGAAATGGCTAGTTTCCTGAGGAACTTCATCTTTTTACGTTGGCTCAGTGAAAAACACTATTTGAAAATCAATGGTTCTGGCCGGGCACGGTGGCTCAGGCCTATAATCCCACTACTTTGGGAGGCAAGGTTGGCGGATCACCTGAGGTTGGGAGTTCGAGACCAGCCCGACCAACATGGAGAAACCACATCTTAATACTAAAAATACAAAAATTAGCCAGGCATGGTGGCCCATGCCTGTAATCCCAGCTACTCAGGAAGCCTGAGGCAGGAGAATTACATGAACCCGGGAGGCAGAGGTTGCGGTGAGCCAAGATCGCGCCATTGCACTCCAGCCTGGGCAACAAGAGCAAAACTCCGTCTCCAAAAAAAAAAAAAAAAAAAAAAAAATCAATGGTTTAATGCAAACACATTTAACTTGTTTTTATTTTATACACGTCACTATAAAATTATGTTCTCTTTTCTGAATAAAGGGTCTTGACTCTCAAGAGATATGTTACCCCCACTTATGGCTGACCCAAAGCAATTCTTGGTTTTTTTTTTTTTTTTGAGAGACTGTATCTCACTATGTTGCCCAGGCTGGTCTCAAACTCCTAGCCTCAAGCAATCCTCCCACTTCAGCCTCCCAAAGTGCTGGGGTTACAGGAGTGACCATTCCTGGCCTATCAAAACAATTCCTACCCATCTGCTGAGGAGATAATACAAGGGTTGTGACACAGATGTTTCCCACACATCCTGCCAGTATTTCTCCAAATCCTAACCCAGAGAGTAGCCAGTTGCTAGTCAGAGGAGTGAGACTCTTTAAGAAGAAGCTAGGTGTGGAGGCCCAAGCCTGTAATCCCAGCACATTGAGAGGAGTTTGAGACCAGCCTGGGCAACACAGTGAGACCCCACCTCTACAAAAATAATAAATTAGCCAGGCATGCTGATGCATGCCTGCAGTCCCAGTTACCTGCGAGGCTGAGGCAGGAGGATCACTTGAGCCTGAGAAGTCAAGGCTGCAATGAGCTGTGATCGTGCCACTGCACTCAGCCTGGGCAACAGAGTGAAAATCTGTCTCAAGGGAAAAAAAAAAAAAAGAGAGAGAAGAGATACTACTATTCTCTCATTCTTGTGCTTATCTTAAAATTTCACTTCCTCAACCATACCTTCCTTGAACCCAACTCTAATTTGGGAATCCCAACATACCACATAGCATTTTGCACTTCTTGTCTTCCACTTATTATAGTTGTTATTACGTACAGCATTTATTTATATGAACGACTGTTTAATGTCTCTCTCATATTAGAACTAGGATTGTGGTACTTAACACTATATTCCAAAGTCTGGCATGCAGTAGTCATGTAATGGAATTATTCAACAAAAATGAAGCAAACCAATCAAGTCCCCCTTTACAAATGATTTTCTTTTACAGAACAATATTGTATTAGTGCTTGGTATAACATGCTATTTTTCTTTTTCTTTTTTTTTTTTGAGATGGAGTCTCACTCTTGTTGCCCAGGCTGGAGTGCTGGCTCAACGCAATCTCCGCCTCCCTGGTTCAAGTGATTCTCCTGCCTTAGTCTCCGAGTAGCTGGGATTACAAGCTAATTTTGTATTTTTAGTAGAGATGGGGTTTCTCCATGTTGGTCAGACCGGTCTCAAACTCCCGACCTCAGATGATCCACACGCCTCAGCCTCCCAAAGTGCTGGGATTACAGGCATGCGCCACTGCGCCTGGCAAGCATGCTATTTTTCTAATTGAAGTTACTTGGATATTTTACATTACTGCCCCCTACAGTTTCTGAAAAATCTGAGAGGGTTAAAACAAGATTGCTAACTTTTAATTTCACAAAGTAAGTGTCTATTATTACCATTTTAGAAATAATTATTTTAAAACTAAGAAGTATAAGAACATGACTCTAAATAGAAATTTTGAATAAATTTAGCTCTATGAAAAATAATATAACCCTAATTTTCTTATTTTACTGCTCCTAAGAACCACTGGGAGGGCAGGTGCTGTGGCCCATGCCTGTAATCCCAGCACTTTGGAAGACTGAGTCAGGAGGACTGCTTGAGGCCAGGAGTTTAAGACCAGCCTGGGCAACATAGTGGGATTCCGTCTCTATAAAAAAAACAAAAACATTAGCTGGGCGTGGTGGTGTGTGTCTGTGGTTCCAGTTACTTGGGAGGCTGAGGTGGGAGGACAACTTGAGCCTGGGAGGTTGAGGCTGTAGTGAGTCACGACTGCACCACTGCACTCCAGCCTGGGCGACAGTGCAGAGTTTTTGAAACTCTGTCTCAAAAAAATAAGTAAAATAAAGTAAGTATTGGGTTAAAGCGAAAGCAAAGTAACTAAAATATAAGCTATGTGTTAATAAAAAGGTTTGTTTAAAACTGTATTATTATGGCTGGGCGCGGTGGCTCACACCTGTAACCCTAGCACTTTGGGAGGCTGAGATGAGCGGATTGCCTGAGCTCAGGAGTTCGAGACCAGCCTGGGCAACAGGGTGAAACCCTGTCTCTAGTAAAATGTAATAAATTAGCCGGGCGTGGCAGCGTGTGCCTGTAATCCCAGCTACTGGGGAGGCTGAGACAGGAGAATTGCTTGAACCTGGGAGGCGGAGGTTGCAGTGAGCCAAGATCACGCCACTGCATTCCAGCCTGGGCAACAGAGTGAGAGTCCGTCTCCAAAAAAAAAAAAAAGAACTGTATTATTTTACTTTCTACCTAACTCTTGCCATATAAACAATTACATACATTAAAAAAAAAAAAAAAAACCCTCAAGTTGCTCTGAGAAACAAAAAACTAAATGAATAAATACCACAAATAATATCAGCATGATAACAAAGGGATCAGTTCCAATAACTATGTTCTCTTCCTGAAGAATGCCATGTCTGGTTTACGTTGACCAAAGAGAAAAAACAAAAACAAATAATAACAACAAAAACAGCAAAAGCAAATAAGTGTCAGCAAGCCTCACCCCAGCAATTGCATGTGCAAGTAAAGTCTTCCCACAGCCTGGTGGCCCATGAAGGAGAACTCCACGAGGGGGCACGACGCCCAGGTGGTGGTACACCTCCGGGTGACGCATGTGTATGAGCATCTTGCAGACCTCCTAGCAGAGGATAAGCACAAAGACGTCTTTCAAGACAGAAGAATCAAAGTAGAATGAAATGTCCTATTTTTTGGAGCAGCAAAATGGAACAGATAGGTAGAATATACAATTTAGATTTAGATCAGAGTTTGAATCCTGGCTCTGGTACCTACTGTGTGATTTCAGCAATAACCTCTCTGAGGAGCTATTTCCTAAACTGTAACATTATGTACCTTGAGGATGTAATGCAAAGTTAAAAAGCATGGCCAATGAAAAAGAATAGGCATTAAAAATAAAGTTACCATTACGGCCGGGCGTGGTGGCTCATGCCTGTAATCCCAGCACTTTGGGAGGCCAAGGTGGGCAGATCACGAAGTCAGGAGATCGACACCATCCTGGCCAACATGGTGAAGCCCTGTCTCTACTAAAAATACAAAAATTAGCTGGGCATGGCGGCACGTGCCTGTAATCCCAGCTACTCAGGAGGCTGAGGCAAGAGAAATGCTTGAACCTGGAAGGCGGAGGTTGCAGTGAGCTGAGATCACGCCACTGCACTCCAGCCTGGTGACAGAGCTACACTCCTTCTCAAAAACAAAACAAAACAAAACAAAGCAAAAAAAAAAAACAAAAACAAAAACAAAAAATAAAAATTAAATACAGTTACCATTACTATTAGTACTATTAAGACAATATTACTTATAAAGCATGGATCTTTAAAAAACATGGATCTTTTTATATATATATACTATAATCAAAATAAAAGAAAAGTTCAAAATAGTATGCATCTTTTCTCCTGCAACGCCCTAAAGGGTACAGGTCAGGTTTGCCCTTCTCAACCTTCCCAGTTTCCTTTTCTATACTCAGATCATATTAGAAACAAAGAGGTAGGCTTTTTTTTCATAACTGATTAGTAATATATCCATTTGAGGTAAAATTTAGAAATTTGCACTAACTTTTAACGTCATATCATTGCCTCCCACATCTTCAAACTTCACATTGGAGATCTGGAATTCTAACCCCCTGGCTTTAGCTGGTAAACAAAAATGAGGAGATGAAAAGATTAATGGTTCAGTAGTAACTCATAATTATAATGAATAGTCTTTAAGTAAACAAAGGTCCATTAAATATAGAAACATTTTCTGATAAACATTTCTGCACATAGAAGGTCCCTCAAGCAAAACAGCTTGGAACAGAATGATGTTTCTCTCACAGCAAACACGACCACTGCCACCAACAAGACTCACACCTTACCTTTCTTTTGCAGGACAGCTTCAATTTCTCCATCTACTTCCTGAAGATCTTCTTTCTTCCTTTTGCTTCCTTTATTCTTTAGCCTGCCTTTCCGTTTCATATCACTCTCCAAAAGAGAAGAATCTTTTGAACCCTGAAAAGAAAATAAATTTAAATATGCCATGCTTCAAATTCTATGCCAATAATTGTTTTACTTTTTAAAGAGGGGCATTGAAAGAAAATTAATTCCTGCCCTAGCACTTTCACCTCTGTTGACTATTCCCAATCTCTTTGCTCAAAGATGCTGTCTATTGGTAATGTCCTTCTCCTCATGCCCTTAAAGCTCAATTTAAATCTTAACATTTGGTGCTGGCCTTGGCAGCACATACACTAAAATTGGAATGATACAAAGAAGATTAGCATGGTCCCTGTGAAAGGATGACATGGAAATTTGTGAAGCATTCCATATGGGGGAAAAAAAAGAAAAAAGAAATCTTAACATTTGAATGCCGCTTCTTTTCCAGATTTTTTCAGTTAGAGGTTTTTGTTTTGTTTGTTTTGTTTTTTGAGACAGAGTTTCGCTCTTGTAACCCAGGCTGGAGTGCAACAGCGTGATCTCAGCTCACTGCAACCTCTGCCTCCTAGATTCCTGCCTCAGCCTCCCAAAAGTAGCTGGGACTACAAATGCCCACCACCATGCCCAGTTAATTTTTATATTATTAGTAGAGATGGGGTTTCGCCATGTTGGCCAGGCTGGTATCGAACTCCTGACCTCAGGTGATCTGCCCATCTCAGCCTCCCAAAGTGCTGGGATTATAGGCGTGAGACACACTGCAAGGCCCTCTTTCAGTTACATTTAACCTTGTCTTCACATTCCCAGGACACTGCATTTGCAAGTATTATCAGTTAGCATAATCTGCCTTGTATGAGTGATTTGCTTATCTCTGTCTCTCTCTCTGAATTGTGAGCTCCTTGATTAAGGACACTGATATTTGCCTTTTATTTCTCACTGAGTCTTCTACATAGTTGTCTTCATCTGACAGCTGATGATTCACTAAATTAAATATGACTATAGAGCTGCTTTGACAGTCATAACAAATTCAGCCAAGCACACTGGGACACACCTGTAGCCCCAGCTACTTCAGAGGCAGAAGGACCACTTGAGTTCAGGGTTTCGAGGCTATAATGTTCTGTGATCATGCCTGCGAAAAGTGACTGCACTCCAGCCTGGGCAATGCAGCAATACTCCAACTCTTAAAAAAATTATTATTTTTTTTTGAGACGGGGTCTTGTTCTGTCGCCCAGGCTGGAGTGCAGTGGCACGAACTCAGCTCACTGCAAGCTCCGCCTCTCGGGTTTACGCCATTCTCCTGCCTCAGCCTCCTAATACTTTTTGTATTTTTAGTAGAGATGGGGTTTCACCATGTTAGCCAGGATAGTCTCAATCTCCAGACCTTGTGATCTGCCCACCTCGGCTTTCCAAAGTGCTGGGATTACAGGTGTGAGCCACCACGCCCAGCCAAAAAAATTTTTTTTAAAGTATAATTCAGGCTGAGGTGGGTGGATCACTTGAGCTCAGAAGTTCAAGACCAGCCTGAGCAACATGGCCAAACCCCATCTCTACAAAAAATACAAAACTTAGCCAGGTGTGGTGGTGGGCACCTATAGTCCCAGCTACTTGGAAGGCTGAGGTGGGAGGATGGCTTATGCCCAGGAGGTGGAGGTTACAGTGATTTGTGATCATGCCACTGTACCATGTCAGCCTGGGTGACAAGGCAGACCACGTCTCAAACCAAAAAAAGTAATTCAGCATTAAGACTCGAGTTCTTGCCCACCACAACAATGTTCTCTATAGATGGATGACACAGATAATTAAAGCAAAGAGATTTGGACAGGCCTATTAATAAATCAAAAGGGGAAAGGTTCTGCCAAATCAAAGGGCTTGGTTCTTAGAAACCAGTTGAAGCATCATTGTCCATGAGGAATATGTGAGCCACATATGAAATTCATTTAATAATCTATTTTACTTAACCCAGTATATCCAAAATATTATCATCTCAACAGTCAATATAAAAAATTATTAATGAGATGTTTTACATTCTATATTTTTTAGTAAGTCTTCAAAGTCTAATGTACACTTTAAGTTAATAGCACATCTCAATTTGGACACTAAATTTTCACGGGAAACACTTGATTTGTACTTGAGTTTGTAAAATTTACAGCTGAGGAAATAGATTCACATACCTAACAGGGTGGTAGGAGACGAAACTGAAGAGAAAGCCAGGCAGCCAAATCATGAAAGACTTTAGTGGCTGTCACAGGCCTTTGGATTTGAGACTGAATGAAGCCACTGGAGGGTTTTAAATAAAGAATGATAATATGTGATGGCTCATGCCTATAATCCCAGAACTTTGGGAGTCTGAGGCAGGTGGATCACTTGACCCCAAGAGTTCAAGACCAGCCTGGGCAACACAGCAAAACTCCATCTCTAGAAAGATATAAAAGTGAGCTAGGTGTGGTGGCGCACGCCGGTAGTCCTAGTTACATAGGAGGCTGAGGTCGTGGACGGCTTGAGCCCAGAAGGCAGAGGTTACAGTAAGCCAAGATCACATCACTGCACTCCAGTCTTGGTGACAGAGCCAGATCCAGTCTCAAAAAAAATAAAGCTATCTCAGTGTGAAGAATAAACTAGGGGAACAAGAAAGGACACAGACTCCAGTTGGAAGGCTGTTTCAATAATTAAGTCAAGAACAAGAAAAGGCTTAGACTAGGATAGAAAGAATGGCAAGTAGTGTGATGTGATCAAATTCTCCATATATTTCAAAGTTCTTATGTTTTCCACAAAGCACAAGTATCTGCTCGATACTGTATTCAATTAAAAGGTCAAAATGTACTTCGATGACATGGGGCTAAAATTTCATTACAAAAATACCTGTATCTCAGTTATTGACTTCTTAGGATCACTTTTCTCATCTGATAGGTCCAAGAAAAAACTGTCCTTCTTTCCACTTGGGGTTTTGTCAATAAACCATCCTCCCTCAGAATCTTTGGCAGGGGTCTTCAAGGGAACGGAGCCTGTTTTGGAACTTATCTGTGGTGTTGAAGAGGTGGTTTCTCTTTGCTCCATCTCAGGAGTATTTGAAACAGAATCAGGATTTCCTTTTCGATACAAAGACAACAGGGAACTGTTCATGTGATTTGCTGACTGGCAGAAACATAAAACAAAAGTTTAGCATAAATTACTCAACAGGTACTCATAAAAGTTGTACTGCCTATAGTAATGTTTTCTTTATTTTTTTAACAACTTCTCTCAGAACATTTATAATCAGAATATATAGGTGTTAGGCTGGGCACAGTGGCTCATGCCTGTAATCCCAGCACTTTGGGAGGCCGAGGTGGGCAGATCACTTGAGGTCAGGAGTTCAAGATCAGCCTAGCCAACATGGTGAAACACCGTCTCTACTAGAAATACAAAAATTAGCTGGGCGCAGTGGCAGGCACCTGTAATCCCAGCTACTTGGGAGGCTAAGGCAGGAGAATCACTTGAACCTGGCAGGCAGAAGTTGCGGTGAGCCGAGATTGCGCCACTGCACTCCAGCCTGGGTGAGAGTGAGACTCCACCTCAATAAGATGACTTGCAAACAAGCATTTACTATTCAAAAAGACTTCATTCCAATGGAAAACCAATTCATAATTGGTGGTTAAATAAAATAAGTAAGCATGGTTGCTTCTAAAAAAAATACACTAGAGAAGTATGAAAATGAGCTGGTTGCCATTGAGAGTCACTATTATTACATTAAATCAAAATTGGGGCTGGGCGTGGTGGCTCATGCCCTGTAATCCCAACACTTTGGGAGGCCAAACTGGGAAAACTGCTTGAGGCCTGGAGTTCGAGACTATCCTGGGCAACATAGCGAGACCCTGTCTCTACAAAAAATTTAAAATTTACCCAGACATGGTGGCACATGTCTGTTATCCTAGCTACTTGGGAGGCTGAGGTAGGAGGACAACTTGAGTCCAAGAGTTTGAGGTTGCAGTGAGCTAGGACCATGCCACTGTACTCCAGCCTGGGTGACAGAGCGAGACCCTGTCCCCACAAAAATTGGATCAAATATTTTGATAATAAATTCAAAACTCATATACCAAGGGAAAAAATAAAAAGCAAATTATAAATAATTTGACAAACAGTTGGCCCTCTATATCCAAGGGTTCTGCATCCAGGGATTCAATGAACCTCAATCGAAAATATTTGGGAAATAAAAAGCAATAAAAAAATACACCAGTAAAAATAATACAAATATTAAGAAATACAGTGTAGGCTGGGCATGGTGGCTCACGTTTGTAATCCCAGCACTTTGGGAGGCCAAGGTGGGTGGATCACTCAAGGCCAGGAGTTCAAGACCAGCCTGGTCAACATGGTGAAACCCCATCTCTACTAAAAACACCAAAAATTAGCTAGGTGTAGTGGTGCATGCCTGTAATCCCAGCTACTCAGGAGGCTGAGGCATGAGAATCACTTGAACTTGGGAGGCAGAGAGTGCAGTGAGCCAAGATGACGCCACTCCACTCCAGTTTGGGCGACAAAGTGAGACCCTGCCTGTAATCCCAGCTACTCAGGAGGCTGAGTCAGGAGAATTGCTTGAGCCTGGGAGGCAGAGGTTGCAGTGAGCTGAGATTGCACCACTGCACTCCAGCTTGGGCAACAGAGTGAGACTCCCTTTCAAAAAAAAAAAAAAAGAAAGAAATAGTGGAAAAACTATTTACATCTTATTTACATTGCATTAGGCATTATAAGTAATCCAGAGATAATTTAAAGTAAACAAGAGGATGTATATAAGGTTATATGCAAACATGATGCCATTTTACATAAGGGACCTGAACATTTGCAGGTATTCATGTGGGGCCCTAGGGCCAATCCCCCATGGAGGGTGAGGGCTGACTATATTATCTCCATATTCTCCTTTAATCAAGCCTCTTCATTAGTAATGCCATCTCCTTGACAAAAAGTATATCCCTTTTTCCATTTTTACTATTAATTACTCTATTCTTGTCTGCCCTTATTTCTAGCTATCCTCTTCCCTTCTTTTTCCTTGTATAACTGACTTATAACACAAATACTGGAAGGATGGTTAATCCATCACCAATATTGAACACAGAAAGTGTTCAATTATTTATTGATGAAGATGTCTAAAGTCTCTTATTCTATTCCCTGTCCTTCCTCTCTCCTTCCCTTTAGCCCTAATCCTTTTCTTTCTCTCCCTCTTTCTTCCCTTCTCTTCTCTCTCTCTCTCTTTTGCCATAAGGTCTGTCACCCAGGCTGAAGTAGAATGGCACAATCATAGCTCACTGTAGCCTCAAACTCCTGGGCTCAAGTGATCCTCCAGCATCAGCCTCCTGAGTAGCTGGGACTATGGGTGTATGCCACCAGACCCAGCTAATTTTTGTTTGTATTTTGTAGAGACAGAGTCTTGCTGTGTTGCCCAAGCTGGTCTTGAACCCCTGGTTTCAAGTGATTTTCCTGCCTCAGCCTTCCAAAGTGCTGGGATTACAGATGTGAGCCACAGCACCTGGCCTTTTATTCTATTTCTTACTAATTTTTTTTTTTTTTGAGACAGGATCTGGTTTTGTTGCTCAGGCTGGAGTGCAGTGGTGCAATCCCAGCTCACTGCAACCTCTGCCTCCTGGGCTTAAGTGATCCTCCCACCTCAGCTTCCTGAGGAGCTGGGACTGAAGGCATTACACCTGGCTAATTTCGGGAGTTTTTTTTGGGAGAGATGGGGTTCTGCGATGGCTGGTCTCGAACTCCTCAGCTCAAGTGATCCACCCTCCTTGGCCTTTCAAAGTGCTAGGATTACAGGTGTGAGCCACGACAGCTAACCTTTTAAAAGACAGGGCTTCACTCTGTCACCCAGGCTGGAGTAAAGTGGCACAATCACAGCTCACTGCAGCTCACTGCAGCCTCAACCTCCTGGGCTCAAGTGATTCTCCCATTTCAGCCCCTCCAGGTAGCTGGGATCACAGGTGCATGCCACCATGCCCGGCAAATTTTTGTATTTTTTATGGAGACAAGGTTTCACCGTGTTGGCCAGGCTTATTTTTTGGTACTTTTTATAGAGACAGGGTTTTGCCATGTAGGCCAGGATGGTATCAAACTCCTGGGTTCAAGTGATCTGCATGCCTCAGCCTCCCAAAGTGCTGCGATTAGAGGTGTGAGTCACCATGCCCAGCTCTTACTGAGTTTTTCAAAGGAGGTATCATAACGACTAAAAAAGAAAAAATCAAAGTGGACCCACTAAATGTTTGGCTTACCTGTGGATCTGGGTAGTCTTCCATACTTGAATCATCATCAGAATAGCTTTCAGTATACCTCAGTAAAAAGAGGGAAAAATGTTTTAAAGACTTTCTCTCCCATATCCTAAAAAAATGATTACCCAAAACAAGTAAATATATTCAGGCAAACAATTATGGTGGTTAAGAGTCCAAACTCTGGAATCAGAAAAACTAGGATTCAAAATCCAACTTAACCAGTTATTACTTAACCTCTCTAAGCATCAGCTTCCTTATCTATAAAACGGAGATTTAATAAGTAATGTCTATCTCCCAGAGTTATCAAAGGATTAAATAAATGCTTGCAAAGTTCTTATGCATTTACAACATATAATAAATGCAAAATAAATTATAGTTATATTTATCCTAGCAATAAATAAAAGATACAAATTCCATCAGGCCCAAGGGTCTCATTTGGGGATATCAGATTCAGGTAGAGGAAATACTTCAGCAACCTATAATTAAGCACTCTGAGTAACAAATTCACAAAGTCAACATAACCAAACCATGTAACCAAATACAACTTCTCCAAGACTGTTCATCAGGGATGAAGGAGCAAATAAATTTCCTGTATCAAAAAAGAAGTATAAATCCTAATAAACTACAAGCTGAGAATGTAGTCTTAATTAATTATAACTGAAAGTTGTTATCTAATAGCTTCAAGTAACTTTAGGACTCTACTAGTATTTAAAACTTCTTCGGAAATTATTTAAATAGGCCCGGCGCAGTGGCTCACGCCTGTAATCCCAGCACTTTGGGAGGCCGAGGCGGGTGGATTACCTGAGGTCAGGAGTTCACAGAGAGCAGTCTGGTCAACATGGTGAAACCCTGTCTCTACTAAAAATACAAAACTCAGCCAGGTGTGGTGGCACATCCCAGCTACTTGGGAGGCTGAGGCAGGAGAATTGCTTGAGCCCAGGGTATGGAGGTTGCAGTGAGCCAAGATCGTGCCACTGTGCTCCAGCCTGCCTGACAGTATGATACTCTGTCTCAAAAAAAAAAAAAAAAAAAATTATTTAAATAAGAAAAGGACTTTTTTTTTTTTTTTTTTTTTTGTAGAAAGCTTCATATGAATGCAATGAAATGCTGTTATAATTAAGACATTAAGATACAAATTATAGCCTGGGCAACCAAGGGAGACTGTGTCTCTACAAAAAAATTAAAAAATTAGCTGGGCATGCTGGTGCACACCTGTAGTCCCAGCTACTTACGAGGCTGAGGTGGGAGGATCATTTGGGCCTGGGACATCAAGACTGCGGTGAGCCATGATTGTGCCAGTGCACTGAAGCCTGGGTGACAGAGCAAGACCCTGTCTCAAAAAAAAAAAAAAAAAAAAAAACCCCAGCAAATTCTATGTTCATTAAAATTAATCAGTATTACTTGGGAGCAATTCTAATCAATGTAAATAAGGTATATCATTCAACTATTTGGGGAAAAAAAAAAGTTTTGCCTTACAACTTATGCCCTAAAAAAAGAAAAAAAATTCCAAGTGGATTAAAGAGTTAAACATCATAAAGAAAGAAGAAAAAAGTGTAAGTAATTATTTTACACACTCTTGTGAGAGAGGTCTTTCTAAGCATATCAGCATAAACCAAAACGAAAAAGACTGAGAGATTTGACTATGTAAAAATGCAAAACTTCTCTAATCAAAAGACGGTGCAAACAAAAATTAAAAGGGAAGTGGCAACATGGGGAAAACAGTTGTAATACATATAAAAAGAAGTATATTTTATGCAAAACACTCCAACAACTAATAAGGAAAATTCAAATACCTCTCAAATGAAATAGAAAAAAAACCCATAAAGCAAGCCATTCACAAAACAAATATGAAATAACAAAAAACCTAACCTCAGTAATTATAAAATTACAAAGAAAAATATGATCAAGGCCAGGAGCAGTGGCTCAAGCCTGTGATCCCAGAACTTTGGGAGGCCGAGGTGGGCGGACTGCCTGAGGTCAGGAGTTCGAGACCAGCCTGGCCAACATGATGAAACCCTCTCTCCACTAAAAATACAAAAATTGGCCAGGAGTGGTGGTGGACGCCTGTAGTCCCAACTACTCAGGAGGCTGAGGCAGGAGAATGGCTTAAACCCGAAAGGCAGTGGTTGCAGTCAGCCAAGATCACGCTATTGCACTCCAGCCTGGGCAACAAGAGCGAGACTCCATCTCAAGAAAACAACATCAAACAAATACTCTTTTTCTTTTTTTTTTTTTTCTTCAGAGACTAGATCTCATTCTGTCACCCAGGCTGGAGTGCAGTGGCATAATTATAGCTCATTGTAACCTTCAACTCCGGGTCTCAAGCAATCCTCCTACCTCAGCTACCAAAGAAGCTGGGATAGAATCATGCACCGCCATGCCTGGCTAATTTTTAAATTTTCTGTAGACAGGGTCTCGCTATGTTGCTCAGGCTGCCAACAATACATTAAAAAGATAACATATCAGGACCAAGTAGTGTTTATCCCCGGAATGCAAGATTGGCTTAATACTGGGAACCAATGTAATTCACCAAATTAATAGACTAAAGGGGAAAGGCCATAATGATGTTTCAACAGATGCAGAAAAGCATTTGACAAATGCAGTATCTATTCATGACAAAAATTCTCAGCAATCTAGGAATATTAGGAAACTTCCTCAATCTGACAAAGGACATCTACAAAAAAACCTAAAGCTAATGTCATATTTACAGTGAAATACTACTGAAAATTAAACACTGACCATACCAAATATTAGCAATTTGTAGAAAGAGTAGAATTCTCATAAACTGCTAATGTAAAAGTAAAATGGTACAAATACATTGGAAAATAGTTTGGCAATTTCTTAAATATGCATCTATCACATGACCCAGCTATTCCAATCTTACATATTTAATAAAGGAAATGAAAATACTGTCCACATAAAGACCCGGACATAAATGTTCATCACAGCTTAATTTGTAATAGCCAGAAACTGGAAACAAACCAACTGACCAACAAGAGATAAACAGATAGGTCAGGCAAGGTGGTTCACACCTGTAATCCCAGCACTCTGGGAGTCTGAGGCAAGAGAATTGCTTGAGCCCAGTGGTATGAGAGCAGCCTGGAAACATAGTGAGACCCCTGTTTCTACAAAAAATTAGAAAATTAACTGGGCATGGTAGCATGCACCTGTATGGGAGAATCGCTTGAGCCCAGGAGGTAGAGGCTGCAGTGAGTTGTGATATGCCACTCCACTACATTCCAGCCTGGGCAACAAAGTGAGACCCTGTCTCAAAAAAAACAAAAACAAAAAAAACAGATAAACAGATAAAATAATTGTGGCGTGTCCACACATACTCATCAATAAAAAGCAATGAACTATTGATACACACAACATTGATAAACCTCAAAATCATTATGCTAAGTGAAAGAATGAAAGAATCCAGACTTTAAAAGTATGATTCCAAATAAAATTCTACAAAATGCAACGTAACACACAGTGACAGAAAGCAAATCAATGCTTGCCTAAAGCTGGGTGCTATGGCTCACATCTATAATCCCGACACTTTGGGAGGCTGAAGCAGGCAGACTGCTTGAGCCCAGAAGTTCAAGACCAACCTGGGCAATATGGCAAAACCCCGTTTCTACAAAAAATTAGCTAGGTGTGGTAGCATGTGCCTACAGCTACTTCGGAGGCTGAAGTAGAAGAATCAAGTAACCTGGGAAGTCAAGGCTGCAATGAGCTGTGATCGAACTCCAGCCTGGGTGACAGAGTAAAACACTATCTCAAAAAAAAAAAAAAGAAAAAAGTTTGCCTAGAAACAGGGGTGGAGGGAGAAATGAATTGCAAAGGGGAACAAGAAGACTTTTGATATTTATGGAAAGGTTCAGTATCTTGCTTATGGTGATAGTTCAATGAGTATATACCTACGTCAAAACTTAACAAATTGTACACTTTAAAAACGTAGAGCTTGGCCGGGTGGGCGCAATGGCTCATGCCTGTAATCCCAGCACTTTGGGAGGCCAAGGTGGGTTGATCACTAGATGTTAGGAGTTTGAGACCAGCCTGGCCAACATGGTGAAACCCCGTCTCTACCAAAAATATAAAAAAGTAGCCGGGTGTGGTGGCACATGACTGTAACCCTAGCTACTTGGGCGGTTAAGGCAGGAGAATCACTTGAATCCAGGAGGCGGAGGTTGCAGTGAGCCGAGATCGTGCCACTGCACTCCAGCCTGGGTGACAGAGTGAGACTTAATCTCAAAAAAAAAAAAAAAAAAAGTAGAGCTTACTGATGTCAATTATACCTCAATAAAGATATTTTTAAAACTCTCAATACTATTTCTTAAACAAAATTAATTGGCACCTTTTTATATATCTGATGTTGTGTTAGGGCAGAAGAAGAAGGTAATGAGACAGTACTGTTGGTAATGCAAACAAGTAAGCAAATAATTTCAATGCCATATGATATCATAAGGATTATAACAAATATCTGTAACTAGAAGCTAAGGAAACATTTAAAAAGGGGTCTTAGGCCTAATAAAGGCAGTAACATTTCAATTGATTCTTGAGGGCTGAGTGGGAGTTTGTGAAAGGGAAATGATGCTCTAACTCAACAGAACCACAGCCACAGAGAATTTGATCTCTTTGGGGAATAAAGAACATTCAATATGGCTGAAGAGGTTAGGTAAATACTACGCAGGGCTTTGTTGGTAAGGAAGAGCCATTGAAAGTTTTACAAGCAGGAATGTAACGTGAAAAGGTTCATGGTTTAAAAAAACGCTGCATTTTGTATACTTACTCATTGTCCTCTTCACCTTGTCTTGCTCTTTTTGCTAAATGTTCATCTTCTAATTCTGTTAAATTCTTAAGTTCCTTCTCACTACTAATTATGCTAAATACTGAAACAAAAAGAAAAATGCTATGAGCTCAAACAATTGTTTATATAACTTTATCGATAATTTAGCTCTAACAATAAAAGACTCACCTTTTTCTACCTGAATCCTAAAAGCATTTCTTTTTCTTCGACCATAGTCTATACTGAAAAAAGAAAACATGAAGTTTAGCATAGTAGTTTCCACCAGTATTTTTCCATTAAGTTCAATCTACATGGATCAAATAAATTTGCATGAATATTTCATTATGTTACAGTATAGACACTTGCCATAAACCTATTTTCAAACTTCTAAGTTTATATATTTACTATTGTGACCCTCCTCCATTTTTTCCCTTTTTTAAACTAACTTTCTTTGCTTCAAATATTTTGAAAATTTCAAACTTACTAAAAATATTAAAGAAATAATGTAATCAACACTCATATATTCTTTACCTATAGTATTCTCAAGCTGCCACATTTACTTTACTTCTGTCTGTATACAGAGATTTCTTTTGGAGGGGTAGGGCAGAACCATTTGAAAATAAGTTCTAGGCCAGGCACAGTGGCTCATGCCTGTAATCCCAGCACTTTGGGAGGCCGAGGTGGGAGAATCACTTGAGCCCAGGAGTTTGAGACCATCCCTGCCAACATAGGGAAACCCTGTCCCTACAAAATATAAAAAAATTAGCCAGGTATGGTAGTACATGGCTGTAGTCCCAGCTACTTGGGAGGCTGAGGTGGGAGGACAGCTTGAGTCTGGGAGGTGAAGGCTGCCGTGAGCCGTGATTGCACCAATGCACTTGGCTTGGCCAACAGAGCAAGATCTCATCTCAAAAAAAATAATAAATTAAAAAACTAATAAGAAGAAACTAAGTTACAGACCCTTCATCTCAAAAATTCTCAGCATGTATCTCTGTAAAAAAGAATATCTGCAGCCAGCCACCGTGGTTCACGCCTGTAATTCCAAAACTTCAGGAGGCTGAGGTGGGTGGATCACAAGGTCAGGAGATCGAGACCACCCTGGCTAACATGGTGAAACCCTGTCTCTTCTAAAAATACAAAAAAAAAAAAAAAAAATCAGCCAGGTGTGGTGGCAGGCGCCTGTAGTCCCAGCTACTCGGGAGCCTGAAGCAAGACAATGCGTGAACCCGAGAGGCAGAGCTTGCAGTGAGCCAAGATCACGCCACTGCAATCCAGTCTGGGTGACAGAGTGAGACCCTGTCTCAAAACAAAAAAAAAATCAGCTGGGTGTGGTGGCGCACACCTGTGGTCCCAGCTACTCGGGAGACTGAGGCAGGAGAATCCTGTGAACCCGGGAGGCGGAGGTTGCAGTGAGCCGAGATTGCACCACTGCACTCCAGTCTGGGCAACAGAGCGAGACTCCATCTCAAAAAAAAAAAAAAAAAAGATATCTGCACACCCACAATACAGTTAGCATAAATAAGAAATTTAATATTGGTAAATTATCTAATATACAGTCCATATTAAAATTTCTCAAATTATTCTCAAAAAATGGTCTTTATAGTTGTTTTTCTTTGACCCAGTGTCTAGTTAAGGTTCATGCATTTACTTGGTCGTTGTGTCTCTTTGAACTCTTTTAACTTGTAACCTTTGTGCATATAACACTGACATTTTTGAAGGATCCAGGCCAGCTAATTTATAAAATGTCCCACAATCTGAATTTATGTCTCATTATTAAATTCAAGTTAAATATTTTTAGCAAGACCATCTGCTAAAAATATGGGTGAAAGTATGATGAGTACAGGATATTTATATAATCTGAAAATATCTTCTTATAAATTATTTATTAATTTCAAATTAATTTACAGTGGATTGATCAAAACTAACATTACCGAATAACACCCCACACAGATATTCTGTGCCTTTTGAAGTCAAATTGCTTCTTTGGTTTTCCTTCCAAAAACATATAACCTGATTTCAACCATGTGGAAACAGCAGAAAAATTCAAATTGAGGGATATTCTAATACAGTGACTACCAGAAATCTTCAAAAATGTAGAGATCATGAAAAACAAAAAAAGGTTGAGGAACTGTTGCAGATTAAAGGAAACTAAAAGGCAAAACAAGCATAATTTAGGGGTTGGATTTCAGTTCTGGAAAAAAAATTCCCATAAAATAACAGCTACAAAGAACATTACTGAGATAGGCAAACTCTGAATATGAATGGTGGATTCGATAACATTATTGAATCAAGATTACATTTTCTGGTTTTAATAAATAAACTGTGGTTATATAATAAAAGCCTTTGTCCTTAGGGAATATATAGTATGCATGGATAAAGGGACATTCTAGGTAGAGTATATGGGTGTTCTTTGTTCTATTCTTTCCATTTTCCTCTTTATAAAAATTCTTGCCGGCGCAGTGGCTCACACCTGTAATCCCAGTACTTTGGGAGGCCAAGGTGGGTGGATCATTTGTGATCAGGAGTTCAAAACCAGCCTGGCCAACATGGTAAAACCCCAATGTCTACTAAAAATACAAAAACTAGCCAGGCATGGTGGTGGGTGCCTGTAATCCCAGCTACTTGGGAGCTGAGGCAGGAGTATCGCTTGAGCCCAGGAGGTGAAGGTTGCAGTGAGCCGAGATCACACCACCACACTCCAGCCTGGGTGACAGAGTGAAACTCCATCTCAAAAAAAAAAAAAAAATTCTTTGTTTTTGAGACAGGGTCTCATTCTCTCAGTCAGGCTGGAGTGTAGTTGTGCAACCAGAGCGTGCCACAACCTCAACCTCCTGGTGTCAAGCAATCCTCCCACCCCAGCCTCCTGAGTAGGTACGACAACAGACACGTGCCAGCACACCTAGTTAATTTTTCGATTATTTTTGTAGAGACGGGGGTCTCACTATGTTGTCTAAGCTGGTCTGGGTCAGCTTTTCTTAAATGTGAAATTACATCAAAACACAAAGTTTTAGATGAGGCAAATATTGTACTAAATCATGACCATTTAAAGAGGCAACTTGGGGCCTGGCACGGTGGCTCATGCCTGGAATCCTAGCACTTTGGGAGGCTGAGGCGGGAGGATCACTTGAGCTCAAGAGTTCAAGGCCAGCCTGGGCAATATGGCAAAACCCTGTCTCTACAAAAAATACAAAAAATTAGCGGGGCATGGTGGCATGTGCTTCGTGCCAGCTATCTGGGGGCTGAGGCGGGAGGATCACTTGAGCCCAGGGGGCTGAAGCTGCAGTGAGCCGAGATTGCGCCACTGCACTCCAACCTGGGTGACAGTGCGAGACTGTGTCTCCAAAAATAATAATAATAATAATTAATTAAAAATTAAAATAAAGAGAGAAAGAAAGATGTAAAAATGATTCTTAGCTCATGGGCCATACAAAACAAGGTGGCAGGCAGGAACCGGTTTGAGGGCCATAGTTTGCCAACACCTAGATAAGAGAAGATGGCAGATAGATGTAGGAAGAATGTTTAAAAGCTGAAACAGGCCAGGTGCAGTGGCTCATGCCTATAATCCCAACACACTGGGAGGTCAAGGCGGGAGGATCACTTGAGGTCAGGAATTCAAGACCAGCCTGGCCAGCATGGCGAAACCCTATCTCTACTAAAAATACAAAAATTAGCTGGGTATGGTGGCATGGACCTGTAGTCCTGGCTACTCGGGAGGCTGAGGCAGGAGAGTCACTTGAACCCAGGAGGTGGAGGTTGCAGTAAGCCGAGATTGCGCCGCTGCAGTCCAGCCTGGGTGACAGAGTGAGAGTCCATCTCAAAAAAAAAACAAACAAAAAAAACAAGTCTTGTAGTCTAGACAAGAAATAATGAGGCCCTGGATTAGGCTAGTAATGGTAAGGAAAAGAGAGAACAGGCATCATGAACTATTTAAGAGACAACAGCAAGGCTTCTTGGTGACTTATTATAGACATGGCAGGGGGATTCAAGGCTAGGTAGAAGGAAGTAGATAACAGATAGATTAACCTGGGTAACTGGCTGAGTAACAGTCATACCATCAACTAAGAAAAAAGGTTACCAACAAAACACAGTTCATAGATTTCAATGGAGTGAGTGGTGGGGATAGAAACAATCTTAGCTGAGTCTTTATTTTTATTTTTTAAAAGACAGGGTCTTGCTCTGTCACCCACGCTTCAGTGCAGTGGTGTGATCGTAGCTCACTGCAGCCTTGAATTCCTGGCCTCAAGGGATCTCCTGCCTCAACTTCCCGAGTAGCTAGGACCGACTACAGCTGCATGCCACCATGCCACGCTAATTTTTAATTTTTTTTGTAGAGACAGATTCTTGCTATGTTGCCCAGGCTGGTCTCAAACTCCTGGCCTCAAGCGATCCTCCTGTGTTAGCCTCTCTAAGTGCTGAAATTATAGGTGTGAGCCACTGTGCCTTGGCCTTAGACCACTCGTTAAATAAATTCTGATAAAGAGAAGGAAAACTACTACTGGGTGGTAGCCAAAGTGAGGTACACTATTGTTTTTAAAAGCCTTCTGTCTTAGTTTCTCTTCTTTTCTTCCTTTCTAATACAGAGTTTGGTACTGGTTAGTATAGTGCTACTGTGACAAATACCTTAAAATGTAGAAATGGTTTTGAAAGTAGGTAATAGAGGCCAGAGAGCTTTGAGGTGCATGTTAGAAGAAACCTAGATGGCTCTGAAGTGACTGCTGTTAGAAATATGAACACTGCAGGGCGTGGTGGCTCACGCCTGTAATCCTAGCATGTCGGGAGGCTGAGGTGGGCAAATTGCCTGAGCTCAGGAGTTTAAGACCAGCCTTGGCAACACGGTGAAACCCTGTCTCTACTAAAATACAAAAAATTAGCCAGGTATAGCGGTGTGCACCCATAGTCCCAGCTACTTGGGAGGCTGAGGCAGGAAAATTGCTTGAACCCGGGAAGCAGAGGTTGCAGTGAGCTGAGATTGTACCACTGCACTCTGGCCTGGGTGACAGAGTGAGACTTCAATCTCAAAAAAAAAAAAAAGGACACTGAAGGCAACTCTGGTAAGAGCTCAGAAAAACAAGAGAAGAGTTGTACAGGAAGGTTCTATAGTTACATATAGAGAGAATGCTAGTAGAAATCTGAATGTTAAAGATGCTTCTGGTGAGGTCTCGGACAGAAATGAGAAGCATGTTATTGGAAATTGGAAGAAAGGCAGTCCATGTTATGAAGTGGCAGAGGACTTGTGTTTTACTGTTTTAAAAGTAGAACTTGTAAGTGATGAATCTGGATATTTCACTCAGATTTCCAAGCAAAGTGCTGAAGTGTGGCCTGATTTCTCCTTGCTGCTTATAGTGAAATTTTACAGTATAAAGAGAGATAAAGAAGGAATTGTTCAACAAAAAGGAAACCAGAACCTGAAGATTAGAAAATTCTCAGTTTATCCACATTGTAAAAAATGAAAAAGCATAATCTAAAGAGGACATCAAGAGTGTAGGGGGACAACAATTTGCTAAAGCGATTACCAGCATATGACTTATGGATTCAGTCAGCCATCTCAGCAGAAGCCAGGAATAGAGATGGGGTTAAAGCAACAGAAACACTGCCAGCTTGGACTGAAGGGACAGAGATGGGGACAAAATTAAGGAAGGCTATTGGACTTTCAGGAATCTATAGGACAGGGCTAATAAAACTATCCAGCTGTGAACACAAGTTATCCTTCAAGAAAAGGGAAGAATGACCCTTAAGGAGGCTCAAAAGAAGGCAGGGCTGCCACTGCTAACACAGGCCCAGAGGGCACAGGTGTGGCAGGTGGGGCTGTCTCCTCCTAGGTAACAGGGCAGGATCACCACCCTACTGAGCCCACAGGGCAGGGCATCAAGCCAAAGAGGATTACTCTAAAGCCTGAAAATCTAATGACATTTGCCCTGCTTGGTTTTGGACTTGCTTGGGACCCATGACCCTTTCTTTTTTCCAATTGTTCTCTTTTAGAATAGGAATGTCTAACCTACACCTATGCCTGTCCTGCCATTGTACAATCGTGCATCACTAAACAATGGAGACACATTCTGAGAAGTTTATCATTAGGCATTCTCATTGTATGAAAACAAAAATAAGTAAGAGTGTACTTACACAAACCTAGATGGGCTAGCCTATTACACACCTAGACTACATGGTATAGCCTACTCTGCCTACAAACCTATACAGCATATTATTGCACTAAATACTATAGGCAACTGTAAAACAATGGTATTGTGTATTTAAACACATCTAAACACAGAAAAGGTACAGTACAAATATGATGTAACAATCTTATGGTATCACCATCATACATGAGGTCCATCATTGACTGAAACATTATTATATAGGACATGCCTGTATTTTGGAAGCAGATAACTTGTCTGGTTTCACAGGTGAATAGATGAAGAGGAATTTTGCCCCAGGATAAATCACACCTTGAATCTCAGCCATTACCAATTAATTTATATAACATTATTTTTATTTATTTATTTTATATTTAGAGACAGGGTCTTGCTCTGTTACCCAGCTGGAGTGCACTGGTGCAATCATAGCTCACTGCAACCTTGAACTCCTGGGCCCAAGCGATCCTCTCATCTCAGCCTCTCGAATAGCAAGGAATACAGGTTCATGCCACCATGCCCAGCTAATTATTTCTATTTTTATTTTGTAAAGACGGAGTCTCACTGTGTTCCCCAGGCTGGCCTTGAACTATATGGCGTTAAGCCATTGGCCTCTCAAAATGCTGGGATTATTGGTGTGAGTCCTTGCATCTGGCCTGATTTAGATGATACTTAGATAAGAGTTTGGACTTAAGAGTGGATGCTAAAATGAGTTAAGACTTTTGGGGCTTGTGGAATGGAATGAATGTATCTGCATATGAGGACGTGAATTTTGGGAGCCACAGCACAGAGTCCAATAAGCTGAATTGTGTTTCCCTTAAATTCTTATGTCGATGTCCTAAACCCTAGTACCTCAGAATGTGACTATATTTGGGGATAGGGCCTTTAGAAATAATTAAGGTATTCTTGGCCAGGTGGGGTGGCTCACACCTATAACCCTAGCACTTTGGGAGGACGAGGCAGGAAGATCACCTGAGGTCAGGAGTTCAAGACCAGCCTGGCCAACATGGTGAAATCCCATCTCTATTAAAAATACAAAAATTAGGTGTGTGTGGTTAGTGCATGCCTGTAATCCCAGCTATTCAGGAGGCTGAGGCAGGAGAATCACTTGAACCCAGGAGGCGGAGCTTGCAGTGAGCCGAGATCCACTGCACTCCAGCCTGGACAACAGACCAAGACTCCGTCACGAAAAAAAAAAACCAAACAAACTCAGGAAGCTGGCTGGGCATGCTGGTTCAAGCCTATCATCCTAGCACTTAGAGAGGCCAACGTAAAAGGATCACTTGAGGTCAGGTGTTCAAGACCAACCTGGGCAAATACAGAAGGTCCTGTCTCCACAAAAAATAAAACTAAAAATTGTATTAAAAAAAAAAGAGGCCGGGTGCCATGGCTCACGCCTGTAATCCCAGCACCTTGGTAGGCCAAGGCGGGCAGGTCACCTGAGGTCAGGAGTTTGAGACCAGCCTGGCCAATATGGTGAAACCCTGTCTCTACTAAAAATACAAAATTACCCAGGTGTGATGGCACATGCCTATAATCCCAGCTACTTAGGAGGCTGAGGCAGGAGAATTGCTTGAACCTGGGAAGCAGAGGTTGTGGTTAGCTGAGGTTGCACCATTGCACTCCAGCAGCCTGGGCAACAAGAGCGAAAATCTGTCTCAAAAAA
>NW_012106975.1:452034-453849 GCF_000951045.1 Mandrillus leucophaeus | reverse complement strand
GCCAGGATGGTCTCGATCTCCTGACCTCGTGATCCACCCGTCTCGGCCTCCCAAAGTGCTGGGATTACAGGCTTGAGCCACCGCGCCCGGCCCCTAGTTTCAATATTAAATCACCTTTTGGCTGGGCATGGTGGCTCATACCTGTAATCCCAACACTTTGGGAGCTCAGGAGTTCAAGACCACCCTGGGCAACAAAGTTTGATCTCATCTCTACAAAAAAATTTAAAAATTGGTTGGGTGTGGTGGCTTGTGCTTATACTCCCAGCATTTTGGGAGGCCAAGGTGGGAGATCGCTTAAGTCCAGACTTAGAGACTGCAGTGAGCTATGATCGAGCCGCTGCACTCCAGCCTGGATAACAGAACGAGACTTTGTCTCAAAAATAAATAAATAAATAAAATAGCCTGAGCGTGGTGGCTTGCACCTATAATCCCAGCACTTTGAGAGGCCAAAGTGGGAGGATTGCTTGAGTCCAGGTGTTCCAGACCAGCTGGCCAAGATGGTAAGATCTCATCTCTATGAAAAATTTAAAAATTAGCCAGACATGATAGTGCATACCTGTGGTCCCAGCTACATGGGAGGCTGAGGTGGGAGAATCACTTGACCCCATGAGTTTGAGGTGGTAGTGAGCACTGTTTACACCACTGCACTCCAGCCTGGGTGACAGGGTGAGACCCAGTCTCAAAAATAAAAAATTAAAATTAAATTAAATTAAATATATAGCTAAGTGAAAATTTATTTAAAATCTTGTGTAAGACTATCTTCAGGCCATGTGTATAAGGTGTATATGAAACATAAGTAAACTTCATGTTTAACTTGGGTCCCATCCCCAAATATCTCATTATGTATACACAAACATTCCAAACCCTGAAAAAAATCAATCTGAAACATTTTTTGGTCTTAAGCATTTAGAATAAGGGATATTCAATATGTACTTTTATAATGAACCGAAGTGAAAGCTACAGAGGAAAACTGATAATGTCAAACGTTGAAAAGCAGTCAAGTGTGAGGACAGAGAAGAGGCCACTAGATGCAGTAATTAGGAGTCACTGCTCAGAAACTTGAATAAAGTGAAGGAGCAAGTTGTGGGATGTGGGAACATCCAGAGGAAGAGTAATTCAGAGCGAGTGAACAACGAGAACAAAGGTCCTGTGCTTGGCATGTTTAAGAAGGTCTGTGTGGTTGGAACAGGAGACGAAAAGTAAACTAGGACAACAGAGGCCAGAATACGCAGGGCTTTTCTGACTGGGTTTTACTCTAGATGTCTGTGACTCCACTGAAAGGTTTTGAGCAGGGCTATGGCAAGCTCTGATTTTTCCCTCTTTTTTTTTTTTTTAAATTATACTTTAAGTTCTGGGATACATGTGCAGAACATGCAGGTTGCTACACAGGTATACAAGGGCCATGGTGGTTTCCTGCACCCATCAACCCGTCATTTACATTAGGTATTTCTCCTAATGCTGTCCCTCCCCTAGCCTAATTTTTCCCTTTAAAAGGATGTCTTGGCCACGCCTGTAATCCCAGCACTTTGGAAGGCTGAGGCGGGCAGATCAACTGAGGTCAGGAATTCAAGACCAGCCTGGCCAACATGGTGAAACCTCGTCTCTACTAAAAATAGAAAAATTAGCCAGGCGTGATGGCATGCACTTGTAATCCCACCTACTTGGGAGGCTGAGGCAGAAGAATCGCTTGAACCCAGGAGACAGAGGTTGCAGTGAGCGAAAAAAAAAAAAAAAAAAAAAAATTAGATGTCTGGCTGCTCTGTGGGGAATAGGCTTTAGGTAAAAGCAGACTCAGAAAGACCAGTTAGGAGGCCA
>NW_012106975.1:442415-443899 GCF_000951045.1 Mandrillus leucophaeus | reverse complement strand
GGGAAACAGAACGGACCAGTCTCTGTGACTCACCCCTGTAACCCCAGCACTTTAGGAGGCTGAGACGGGAGAACTGCTTGAGCCCAGGAGTTCAAGTGCTGGGATTACAGACATGAGCCACCGCGCCTGGCCTCATACCACTTTTAAAAAAAAAAAAAAAAAAAAAAAAAGAAAAGAGTCAGAAAACTCAGGGAGATCATACCTGCTGGTGATGGTTTTAATTTTCTTTCTTTCTTTTTTGGGAGAGGATCTCATTCTGTCACTGAGGTTAGAGTGCAGTGGCATGACCACAACTCACTACAGCCTTGACCTCCTGGGCTCAAGTGATTCTCCCACCTCAGTCTCCCAAGTAGGTGGGACCACAGGTGCATGCCACCAAGCCTGGCAAATTTTTGTATATTTTTTGTACAGATGGAGTTTCACCATGTTGCCCAGGCTGGTCTCAAACTCCTGGGCTTAAGCCATCCTCCCACCTCAGCCTCCCAAAGTGCTGAGATTACAGGCATGAGCCATTATGCCTGGCCTGGTTTTAATTTTCTAATGAAGCAGGAAAGGAAGTGATATAATAACATCTCTATCTCTTGACCAGACTGTGAGGTACTAAAAGATAAGCAGCGACCATTTCCCACAGTACAAAAGACATCTTACTGCACATAATAGGTATTTGATAAATGTATGCATAACCAAATTGAGTTCCAAGATTATGGATTGGTGAACTAATGCCAGCAGCTATTGATATCAACTAGAAATTTAAGCAGGATATAAACTTTCAAAATGGTAAAGGGGAAATAAAAATTCAAGGATCTGGAAACTATTTATTTACCTGTACATTCTTTGTAAATCAGATGCTAAGACTCCAATGTCCACATATTTGCCACATTTGTTACCGGTAAGGTACTAAAACAGAAAATATAACAAATATAAAACACTCAATATTTCAAATTCAGTGATTTTAATCAACAGATTGAGCTTTATACTTTAAGATAAACTCTTCATTAATAAAGCATACCAGAAACATAAATAAAAGTAACCACTAATTGTCAAGTCTGA
Organism: Mandrillus leucophaeus; assembly: GCF_000951045.1. Classification (NCBI taxonomy): domain Eukaryota; kingdom Metazoa; phylum Chordata; class Mammalia; order Primates; family Cercopithecidae; genus Mandrillus; species Mandrillus leucophaeus. Next base: position 442,849 of record NW_012106975.1, on the reverse strand, counting down.
AATCAGAAAATTTAATTAACATTAGTAATCACTATAACACAATATTATTACGAGCACAGTTACAAGGCAGTAAGTGATGGCTTACTTACTAATATCCTAGGTTTCCAAACACCCTAGAACACTGCAATAAACTCATAAGGGCAGCAGGGGATATTTTAAACTTCAAGGAACACAGTGATATTTGACATCTGTCAGATACTGCAGAACTACGAGCTTGAGGCAATTTAGTTTCAATTTTTTTTTTTTTTTTTGAGAGGGAGTCTCGCTCTGTCGCCCAGGCTGGAGTGCAGGGGCCGGATCTCAGCTCACTGCAAGCTCCGCCTCCCGGGTTCACGCCATTCTCCGGCCTCAGCCTCCCAAGTAGCTGGGACTACAGGCCCCACCACCTCGCCCGGCTAGTTTTTTGTATTTTTTAGTAGAGACGGGGTTTCACC
>NW_012106975.1:438049-440535 GCF_000951045.1 Mandrillus leucophaeus | reverse complement strand
GGACTAAGATGGTTATAGGGAAAGACAGTAAGAAGTACTTGGAATATATTTTGAAAGTACAGCAAACCACGCTGTTGATGGATGGTATACAGGAAATGAAAGAAAGACTCAGAATGACCCTTAAGGCTTTTGGCCTTAACAACTGGACAAACGGTGGTATCACTTACCGAGATACAGAACACTAAGAAAGGGCAGGTTTGAAGGAAGAAAAAATCACAAGTTCCACTTGGCCATTTTAATTTGGAGATACACTAACTAGGCAGCTGGATATATCAATCTGTACTTCAAGATAAAATCTGGACAGCAGATACAAATTTAGCCGTCATAAATATATAGAGGACAGGACAGCAGCTTACACCGGTAATCCCAGCACTTTCGGAGGCTGAGGCCCGATCGTTTGAGCCCAGGAGTTAGAGACCAGCCAGAGTAACATAGTGGAACCCCGTCTCTACAAATGGTAATAATAATAATAAATTGGCCAGATGTGGTGGTGCACACCTGTAGTCCCAGCTACTGGGGAGGCTGAGGAGGGAGGATTGCTTGAGCCAGGGAGGCCGGGGGTGCAGTGAGCTACGATTGTGCCCATGAACAGCCACTGAACTCTAGCCTGGGCAACAGAGCGAGACTGTGTCTCAGAAAAATAAAAATAAAATGAAATAAATATATAGATAATAGAATACGTAGACACTATTCAAAGGTTATTAGACTAAACGAGATCACATAGGAAGCATGGATAGATAAGAAAGGTGTATGAGGAAAGAGGAGGAAGGGAAGGTAAGAGAACAGTGGCTCAGAGCACTTCCAACATTTACAAGTTGGTAGGAAAAGATGGGTCCGAAAAGGAGATTGTTTAGGGGCTGGTGAAGTGAAAGAAAAACAAGGAGAATGTGTAGCTCACCAATTCCTAAGTGAAGAAAATTCTCTCCCGCCTTTTAACTCAGACTGCTTGTTTACATTCTAAGGTATTTGCCACACACTGCTTTTTACTGATGGTCATGAAAATGAGAAAACCGTAGGCAAAGTGCCTGTTACTGTTGCCAGACTGTGTTATCTCGTTTTAGTGTGTAAGTTCCTTGACAGCGGAAATTAACGTATTATTTATGCCACCCCTTTTCAAGGACCTCTTACAATGCGAGCGTTTGGAGACCATTCATGTACTAACTTCACAAGTCAAAGAGGTTAAAATTCAAAGGCTAACTCCACTCTACTGAATGACCTGCGCTGAAGACGACCAGACATCCTCGGCAGCCCCACCAAGCTGCACCCTCCCACTGTCCCCGGTTTCTCCTGAGACTCCGCACCAACGTGAGTAGGGAAGACCCCGGCACCACCAACGAAGGAGGAACAGACGCACGCCCAGACCCAGACCGGGGAAAAGAAGACTAGTTGAGTTCCACGTGGACGCCACCCGAAAAAAAGGGGAGTGGCACCCTGGGGCAGTGATCGGGGCCCTTGGTGAGACCGAGCGGTGCAGAATACACACCTGGATGACTCGTTGCTTGAGTTTATTATCCACGAAACGGGCGGGTCTAGGCTTCATCGTCTGGGTCTTCCAAAGCCACAGCTCGGATCGTCAGCTCCCAGTCAACCGGGGGCCTTGTAGGGGTTGCCCACCGCGATCGCCGGGCCAGTTGCACCTGAAAAGCGCCCCTCCTGGGGCCTAGCCCGCGCCGTTTCCGTCAGAATAAAAGTAATGCGAATGAAGGGGGGGAAATTCCGAGGAGCGGGAGAAGACTTGCAAACCTCAGGGAGTTTCTAGGGGCCTTATTTTGCAGGCCTGCCCAGTGGGCCCTGGAAGATTAGGACCCCTTTGAACGTGCTCAACTTTATTGGTTCCCCGCTGGGCGAACCAGGCTGGAGGAAGTTCCTACCCCGGCGCAGTGTGGGGACACGCTGTCAACGCGTCGGCTGGGAAAGTTGGTTTGCTTTCCTCAGGCGTTCCGGCCGCACCTCGTTCTGATACAAAGCTAGTCTTCGCAAAGCCAGCGACGGTAGATACTTGGAGTGATAAAATCAGGGTAAAAACACACTACCAGCTGTTGCTTGCTTTCCCACGTAGTTACCTTACATTTTAGAGGCCCAACAAAAGGGCTAGGTGAAAAAGAAAAGGACGGATTTATCCTTATAACTGAGGATAACTAAGTCATTTGTTACTTTCAGAACTCGTTTTACTTACGCTGTTATCATCGGCAGGTAATTTGTTGAATATATCCAGTGCAAGACTCCTTGGCCCAGAATTTTATCAAACATTTGTATTTGCCCCCAAGAAGTTTATCCTGCACTTAGGGAGACACAAAGGGATAGTTACCAAGCACTAAAAAAAAAAAAAAAAAAAAAAAAAAAAAAAAAAGTTCGTTAGGTTCGGTGCTGGGTGTCTGTAATCCCAGCTACTGAGTATTCTTATTTCAGGTCCTACTTGGCTCATGACAAGGTGAAGTGCAGTATATTAAGGGGCAGAGGGGAAGAGAGAAAATGGAATTAAGAGA
>NW_012106975.1:431783-437999 GCF_000951045.1 Mandrillus leucophaeus | reverse complement strand
CTTAGGGAGACACAAAGGGATAGTTACCAAGCACAAAAAAAAAAAAAAAAAAAAAAAAAAAAAAAGTACGGGCTTTAGTTTCTGTCTTCTTGTTTATTTCTTCCGTGTTTTGAGTATTCTTATTTCAGGTCCTACTTGGCTCATGACAAGGTGAAGTGCAGTATATTAAGGGGCAGAGGGGAAGAGAGAAAATGGAATTAAGAGAATCACACACAAGAGTGTGAGGCCGGGCGTGGTGGCTCTCACCTGTAATCAGCACTTTGGGAGGCCAAGGCGGGCAGATCACTTGAGGTCAGGAGTTCACGAGCAGCCTGGCCAAGATGATGAAACCTTGTCTCTACTAAAAATGTAAAAATTAGCACTGAATTAAGTATTAGATTTCTCACCCAAAATATTGGTCCCTTTGGTTGCAACTTCATTTCTTCTTCACTATATGTACTGTTTTATTTTTATTTTTTTTTAGTTGTGGTAAAATATAAGAACATTTACAATCTTAAACATTTTAAAGTGTGCAGTTTAGTGATATTAATACATTCATAATATGCAAGCATCACTTCCATCTAGCTCCAGAACTCTTTTCATCTTGTAAAACTGAAACTCTATACTAATTAAAAAATAACTTCCCATTCCTCCCTCCCCCCAGCCCCTGGCAACTGCCATTCTACTTACTGTCTTCATGATTTTGACTACACTAACTTCCTCATATAAGTGGAATCTTCCCATATTTGACTTTTGTGAGTGGCTTGTTTCTTAGCTTAATGCCCTCATATAGCATGTGTTAGAATTTCCTTCTTTTCTTCTTTTTTTTTTAGAAGGAGTCTTGCTCTGTTGCCCAGGCTGGAGTGCAGTGGCACAATCTCGGCTCACTGCAACCTTCACCTCCTGGATTCAAGAGATTCTAACACCTCAGCCTCCTGAGTAGTTGGGACTACAGGTATGTGCCACCATGCCCGGCTAATTTTTTGTATTTTTAGTAGAAATGGCATTTTGCCTTGTTGGCCAGGCTGATCTCGAACTCCTGACCTCAGGTGATCCACCTGCCTTGGCCTCCTAAAGTGCTGGAATTACAGGTATGAGTCACTGCACCTGGCCTTTCCTTCACTTTTAAGGTGAGTAAAATTTGGCTCTTTTGCCATTCTGCCTTTTGCCATGGGATGACACAGCAAGAAGGCCCTCACCAAATAACAACTCCTTGATATGGGACTTTCCAGCCTCCTTGCATTCATTTGACAAGTGTTTATTGAGTGCCTACCAGTTTCAGTCTCTGCTCTGCGCTTTAGGCTTGTGGGGAAAAGTGGAAGAATTATAACTGTAACTTTTTATAACATTTTAAAAATTAGATTAGTTATTTATATGCTTGATTACATTAAATGTTAGGAGAGATTCTCTACAGCATATAGTACAAATATAGTCAATGCTTAGTAATTTTTAAAATGAAATGTAATTCTTTGCATGCCAAATGTCCAACATAGAATGAAAACACACTGAGGCCGGGCATGGTGGCTTATGCCTATAATCCGAGCACTTTGGGAGGCAGAGGCAGGTGGATCACCTGAGGTCAGGAGTTCAAGACCAGCCTGACCAATGTGGTGAACCCCTGTCTCTACTTAAAAATACAAAATTATCTGGGCGTGGTGGCACATGCCTGTAATTCTAGCTACTTGTGAGGCTGAGGCAGGAGAATCACTTGAACCTGGGAGGCAGAGGTTGCAGCGAGCTGAGATCACGCCATTGCACTCCAGCCTGGGCAACAAGAGCAAAACTCCATCTCAAATAAACAGACAAATAACCACATTGAAAGGCCTAGTAGCATCACAACGTGTACGAGGCAACATAGTTTATTCGTCTATAATTTGTCATAGAATACTATCCTACACTTAGGGTTGACTTCATGGGTGTGTGACCTGTGCAGTCACATGGCCCTGTCCTCAGAAGGGCCCCACAGGTGGTTTAATGCTCTACTGTTGCCATCTTGAAATACTTTCTGAAAAAGCTGTCCCTTATTTTCATTTTGTACTGGGTCTTACAACTTATGTAACCAGCCCTTCATATGTAAACTTGAAGTACTCTAGAATGCTGCCTTCTTATTCCTTTTTTTTTTTTTTTTTTTTGAGGTGGTGTCTCACTCTGTCACCAGACTAGAGTGCAGTGGTATATAATCTTGCCTCACTGTAACCTCGGCCTCCCAGGTTCAAGCGGTTCTTCTGCCTCAGCCTCCCAAGTAGCTGGGACTCCAGGTGCACGCCACCATGCCCAGCTAATTTTTGTATTTTTAGTAAAGACGGGGTTTCACCATATTGGCCAGGCTGGTCTCAAACTCCTGACCTTGTGATTCGCCTGCCTCGGCCTCTCAAAGTGCTGAGATTGCAGGCGTGAGCCACGGCACCCAGCCACTTTCTTAAAGGCAGGGAATGTGTTGTTCATCTCATTACTGCTTCAGGTGCAGAAGGCAATAATTGAAAGTGAATTAATACTAGATGATAATATGCTCAAACATTTCCCGTTGGAATTAGCTCATCAATTATTGCCCTGAAGACCATTTTACATTGATTCCAATGTTTGGATTTACAGTATCATGCATCAAAACCAAAAAGATTACTGAACAGTAACCTAAGAGCATATACACTTCAAGCACTTCCCTTTTTAATTGAAACATCCTCCATTCTTTAGTGGTGTAACCCCACCTAGTGGTGGTGGCATATTTTATCTTTTGTCTTTCACACTTTCATTCTCCTAAACCTCATACAGTATTTCACTAGCAAACAGCTTCTGGTCTAATTTTGCTTCATAACTAGGGTGATTTATGTCCAGATTTGCTCAGGACAGTCCTGATTTTTGCCTGTTGATTCAGCAAAATTATTACTAGTATGCCCTTTGTGGAAATACATGAAGACTATTTGAAGACTACATGAGAAGAGGTGAAGACTATTTGTTCAGAGTTTGCTATAACAAGGGAGTCAGCCACCATCACTTGCGTTTTGTCAGAGCCTCAAAAACAGAGAAGTGGGAAAACTTTACAGTGGGGAGTAGGGGAAGGCTTCAGGTGTGCCCTAACTGAAGACTGTTGTCATAGGGAAGCTATAGGTGGGGTAACTAGAACTAGCAGAGCATCCTATGTGTTTGGTTGGGATGCACAGTTGGTTTTCTTTTGGTCCTATGTTGACAGCAGGTCCAAAAATTTAAAAAGCTATCATTTTTTAATAAAGTTCTTGCCATCTGGGGCCATTTGTTACAGGGGTTGTTGCTGGGTTCCTGGATTGTTTCCTAGTGATAGTGATCTAACTTCCTACATGTCTGATTTGTAGATGATAGATTGGTTTTCTGGTCTGGTTGTTGCAGATTGTGAGTCAGAGTTCTATTTTTGCATATGGTCTGGCCATTTTTCATTCACATGTTCAGTGTCTTCCTGTTATCTCTCTAAAAGGTTCCAGTTTGGACAATGTAGGACCGCTCTATGTGTAGTAGGAACATGGAGAAAAATATGAAGTTTGCATGTCAGAGGATCCTTACTGAGATGCAAAAATGAGGCCTGCCTGCTTGCTGGGAGCTGGAGACTGAGTTCTGTTCTGTTCTATTCTTTTCTTTTTTGAGACAGGGTTATATGGTTTGGCTGTGTCGCCACTCAAATCTCATCTTAAATTGTAGCTTCTGTAATTCTTATGAATTGTGGGAAGGACCCAGTGGCGGGTAAATGAATCATAGGGGCGGTTTCCCCCATACTGTTCTCGTGGTAGTCTCATGAGATCTGATGGTTTTATAAGGTGTTTCCCCTTTCGCTTAGCTCTAATTCTGTCTCGTCTGCCACCATGTAAGATGTGCCTTTAATCTTCCACCATGATTGTGAGGCCTCCCCAGCCACGAGGAACTATGAGTCCATTAAGCCTCTTTTTCTTTATAAATTACCCAGTCTCGGGTGTGTCTTTATCAGCAGTGTGAAAATGGACTAATACAGAGCATCCCACTCTGTCGCCCAAGCTAGGGTGCAATGGCATGATTTCAGCTCACTGCAACCTCTGCTTCCCTGATTTTTGTTTTTGTTTTTGTTTTGTTTTTTTGAGACATAGTCTTGCTCTGTCACCCAGGCTGGAGTACAGTGGCACGATCTCAGCTCACTGCAACCTCCACCTCCCACGTTCAAGCAATTCTCTGCTTCAGCCTCCCGAGTAGCTGGAATTGCAGGTGCCCACCATCGCACCCAGCTAATTTTTTTGTATTTTTAGTAGAGATGGGGTTTCAGCATCTTGGCCAGGCTAGTCTTGAACTCCTGACCTCATGATCCACCCTCCTTGGCCTCCCAAAGTGCTGGGATTACAGGCGTGAGCCACTGCGCCCGGCCGCTTCCCTGGTTTAAGTGATTCTCCCACCCCAACCTCCTGAGTAGCTGGGACTACAGGTGCATGCCACCACACCCAACTAACTTTTGTATTTTTTGGTAGAGGTGGAGTTTCATCACCTTGGCCAGGCTGGTCTCAAACTCCTGACCTCAAGTGATCCACCCGCTTCAGCCTCCCAAACTGCTGGGATTACAGGCATGGACCACTGTGCCCGGCCTTGAGCTTTTTGAGATTAAAAAAATATATTTGATTTATTTTATTTGGTAATGGCTAACAATTCCGTTTTCTAATCAGGTTTATCATTCTTTGAGGTGATTGCCTCATTTATGTCCCTAATCTTGAATAGAATGAAAATAATATTTTCCCAGGTTTCAAGCAATTCAAGCAATTCTCCTACCTCAGCCTCCCAAGTAGCTGGAATTACAGGCATGCACCACCATGCCTGGCTAATTTTTTTGTGTTTTTAGTAGAGATGGGTGATCCACCCACCTCCACCTCCCAAATTGCTGGGATTACAGGCATGAGTCATTGCTCCCGGCCTGAATCTTTCATACAGAACGTTTTTAGTAAATAATTGTTAGGTAAATGAATGAAAATTGTGAAGTAAATAATCAGAGTACTGTGATAGAAAATAACAAGGCCAGGTGCGGTGGCTCATACCTGTAATCCCAGCACTTTGGGAGGCCGAGGCGGGCGAATCACCTGAGGTTGGGAGTTTGAGACCAGCCTGACCAACATGGAGAAACCCCCATCTCTACTAAAAATACAATATTAGCCAAGGGTGCTGGCGCATGCCTGTAATCCCAGCTACTCCGGAGTTTGAGGCAGGAGAATTGCTTGAACCCGGGAGGCGGAGATTGCAGTGAGCCGAGATTGTGCCACTGCACTTGAGCCTGGGCAACGAGAGCAAAACTGTCTCAAAAAAAGGGAAGAAAATAACAAAGAAATCCTTTTGTAGTTCCTAAGTGTGAAGAATGCGTGTTTATGCACAGGGGTGAGATGTGCTACCCTCAAACATTGTTCCATGCACATGACCTGTCTGACATGGAAAAAAAAGAAGAAAATAAAAAAGGGAGACCACCTCAGTCCCTGGTCAAGGGAGGTCTTTCTAAGAACGTGACAGGTAAGGACTTTAAGTATAGGAGGAGCCAATTGTACAAGGAGAGTGGGAAGAGTTTCAGGTAAAGAGAGAATCATGTGTGCCAAGACTTTAAGCAGAAAAGAAGTTGACCTGTTCCAGGAACAGAAACAGAGAAAAATAAGCTTCTTTGTTGTTTAAACCACCATTATTTCAGGTTTTTTGTCATTCAAAACCAACATTAATTTGAACAAGTACAGGTATTTGGAGGAATTTTAAAAGTTGAGTCTAAGATTGATGCAGAAGAGAAAATGACAGAAAAGAGCCAAAACATTCCTGAATAAGAACCTGGTATCATTAACATTTTTTAAAAAACACTATTGAGGTATAATTTACCTATAATAAAAAGGATCCATTTTAAGTGTGTAACTCAGTTATTTTATTCATTTATTTATTTATTTTTAAAAGATGGTCTCAGGCTGGGTGCGATGCGAGACTCCGTCTCAAAAAAAAAAAAAAAGATGGTCTCAGGCCAGGTGCGGTGGCTCATGCCTGTAATCCCAGCACTTTGGGAGGCCTAGGCGGGTGGATCACCTGAGGTCAGGAGTTCGAGACCAGCTTGACCAACATGGAGAAAACCCATCTCTACTAAAAATGCAAAAATTAGCCGGGCGTGGTGGTGCATGCCTGTAATCCCAGTTACGCAGGAGGCTGAGGCAGGAGAATCACTTGAACCCGGGAGGCGGAGGTTGTGGTGAGCTGAGATTGCACCATTGCACTCCATCCTGGGCCACAAGAGTGAAA
>NW_012106975.1:429187-431733 GCF_000951045.1 Mandrillus leucophaeus | reverse complement strand
AAAAAAAAAAAAAAAAAAAAAAAAAAAACCAAAGTCTCACTCTTGTGGCCCAGGCTGGAGTGCAGTTCTGATCATAGCTCACTGTAGCTTCAGCCTCCTGAACTCAAGTGACCCTCCTGCCTTAGCCTCCTGAGTAGTTAAGATTACAGGCATGTGTCACTGTGCTGGCTATCTTATTTTTTTTTAAACTGGGTCTTGCTATGTTACCCAGGCTGGTTTCGAACCCCTGGCCTCAAGCAATCCTTCTGCCTCAGCCTCCAAGAGGGCTGAGATTACAGGTGTTGAGCTACCATGCTGGGCAAATTTTTTTCTAATTGAGGTATATTTACATAGCATAAAATTCACCATTTTATTCATTTTAAAGTATACAATTCAGTGGCTTTTAATATGTTTACAGGGTTATACAGACATTACCACTATATAGTTCCAGAACATTTTCATTAGCCCAGAAAGAAACCCTGTAACTATTAAGCAATCACTTCAATTTTCCCCTCTTCCCAGCCCCTGAAAACCACAAATCTACTTTTTGTTTCTATGGATTTGCCTATTTTGGACATTTCATATAAATTGAATTATACGATATGTGACCTTTTGTGTCTGATTTCTTTCACTTAGCATAATGTTTCCAAGGATTCTCCATGTTATAGCATGTATTAATACTTCATACCTTTTCATTGCTGAGTAATATTCTGTGGTATAGATATATCCCATTTTAGTTATCAGTTCATCACCTGGTAGACATTTGGGTTATTTCCACTTTAAGTTTCAGTTCTGTGGAGTATAAGGTACACCCAGAAGTGGAATTGTTATGGAGCAAGGGCTCACTGCCTGATAGGCATAGAAGCCAATACTGAGGCAGGAGAATAGGGTGTGGAGACAGGGAGCCTTCACTTCAGCCTCTGATTAGTTGCAGGCCAAGTCTTTATTTGCATAGAGTGTAACTTACTTCAGCTCCCAATTGGTCAGGGGCCAAGTCTTCATCTACACAGGGTGTAACCAATAGGAAACTTCTAAAGGGTACTTAAACTCCAGAAGATTTTGCAGCCAGGAGCTCTTGAGCTGCTTGCTCAAGCCAGCTCCCCTCTGTGGCGTGTACTTTCGCTTCAATAAATCGAAAGTATTTATTGTGCTTCATTCTTTTTATTACTGTGCTTCATTCTTTTGTTGCTTTGTTTGTGTGTTTCGTTCAATTCTTTGTTCAACACACCAAGAACGTGGACAACTCGTCAAGACCTGGACAACCTAGTCAAGACCCTTCACCAGTAACAATACCATGGCACTTGCTTTTGAGAAAATAGAAACCTTTATTGCAAAGTTGACTTGCCATGCTCAAATCTGTCTGCCTGAGCTGGAGAATGGGGACAGGTTTTATAGGCAGATAGTTACAATGAGGAAGATAGGAAAATGCAATGAGGTAGGCCAGGTGTGGTGGCTCACGCCTATAATCTCAACACTTTGGGAGGCCCAGGTGGGTGGATCACTTGAGGTCAGGAGTTCAAGACCAACCTAACAAACATGGTGAAACCTCATCTCTACTAAAAATACAAAAATTAGCCAGGCATGGTGGTGCACACCTGTGGTCCCAGCTGCTTGGGAGGCTGAGGCAGGAGAATCACTTGAACTTGGGAGGTGGAGGTTGCAATGAGCTGAGATTGCACCACTGCCCTCCAGCCTGGGAGACAAAGTAAGACTCCATCAAAAAAAAAAAAAAAAGGAAAAATGCAATGAGATATGATCTGATTGGGTCATGCTGAGGGTCCTTGGCTCTTTAGTCTGTACTGCAACAAAATAGGGTACTCCTTGTTTCTGAATTTGGTCCCCGTTCCTTGATCCAAGCACTTTGGTTCTGCTCGTGACGAACTTTTTCATTCGTCCTGGCTCCTAAGTCCAATGGGGCACATTTGGCTCATCTGGGCATGCTTAGGTTATGTAACTTGCAACCTGGGGGTCCACTGAGAAACCACTCAGAACTTTGTTACACAAAGGTTGAACCAGATTGAATTGATCATGCTGTTAACAGAATTGCTGGGTCATATAATTCAGTGTCTTTAACTTTTTGAAGAATCACTGAACTGTTCCCTCCAGCTGCTGCAACATTGTACGTTTGTACCAGCAAGGTTCAGATTTCTCCATATCCTCCCCAACAGTTAATTTCTCTTTTGTTTTTTAATTACAGCCATTCTAGTAGGTGTGAAGTAATATCTTTTTTTTTTTTTTTTTTTTTGAGACAGGGTCTCACTGTGTCACTCAGGCTGCTGTGCAGTGGCCCAATCACGGCTCACTGCAGCCTTGACCTCCTGGGCTCAAGTGTTCCTCCTACCTCAGCCTGCCACATAGCTGGAACTAACAGATGCATACCACCACACCCAGCTAATTTTTTGTATTTTTTGTAGTCACGGGATTTTGCTGTGTTGCTCAGGCCTGCCTTGGCCTCCCAAAGTGTTAGGATTACAGGTGTGAGCCACCTTGCTCAGCCACAATCAAATGATTATCATTTTGATTGACATTTTTGTAAAGTTAATTTCTTTCTTTCTTTTTTTTTTTTT
>NW_012106975.1:423425-429047 GCF_000951045.1 Mandrillus leucophaeus | reverse complement strand
TTTCACCATGTTAGCCAGGATGGTCTCGATCTCCTGACCTCGTGATCCGCCCATCTCGGCCTCCCAAAGTGCTGGGATTACAGCCTTGAGCCACCGCGCCCGGCCGTTAATTTCTTAATGATTGCCCTGGAAAGTAAAATTAACATCTTAATTTATAACAATCTAGGTGAATTAATACCAACTTAGTTTCAATAGTATACAAAAACCTTACTGTTATATAGCTTTATCTCCCCTCCCATATTGTTATTGTTACATATTCAGCTTTATACATTATGCCCATCAGCAGAGATTTATAATTACAGTTTTATGTAGTTGTATTTATTTATTTATTTATTTGAGATGCAATCTTGCTCTGTGACCTAGGCTGGAGTGCTGTGGCACGATCTCAGCTCACTGCAACCTCCACCTCCTGGGTTCCAGTGATTCTCCTGCCTCAGCCTCCCAAGTAGCTGGGATTACAGGTGTGCACCACAACACCCGGCTAATTTTTGTATTTTTTTAGTAGAGGCAGGGTTTCACCATATTGGCCAGGCTGGTCTCGAATTCCTGACCTTGTGATCCACCTGCCTCAGCCTCCCAAAGGAGGCTCATGCCTGAGATTACAGGCATGAGCCACCAAACCCGGCCTATGTAAAGGGGAAGGTTATAAGCCAAATTTTATATATATATATATATATATTTGTTTTTGTTTTTGTTTTGAGATGGAGTTTTGCTCTTGTTTCCCCAGCTAGAATGCAATGGCATGACCTCGGCTCATTACAACCACTGCCTCCCAGGTTCAAGCAAGTCTTCTGCCTCAGCCTCCCGAGTAGCTGGGATTTCAGGCATGTGCCACCATGCTTGGCTAATTTTGACTTTTAGTACAGCCGGGGTTTCACCATGTTGCTCAGGCTGTCTCTTAACTCCTGACCTTAGGTGATCCGCCCACCTCAGCCTCCCAAATTGCTGGGGTTATAGGCGTGAGCCACTCCACCTAGTCCAAAAATGTATTTTATACTGACTTTATTTATTATTATTATTATTATTATTTTGAGATGGCGTTTCACTCTTGTCGCCCAAGCTGGAGTGCAATGGCATAATCTCGGCTCACTGCAACCTCTGCCTCCCAGGTTCAAGAGATTCTCCTGTCTCAGCCTCCCAAGTAGCTGGGATTACAGGCACACGCCACCATACTCGGCTAATTTTTTGTATTTTTAGTAGAAACGTTTTTCAGCATGTTAGCCAAGCTGATCTCGAACTCCTGATCTCAGCTGATCTGCTCGCCTCGGCCTCCCGAAGTGCTGGGATTACAGGTGTGAGCCACTGTACCTGGCCTATGTATTTATTTATTTTTAATTAATTTTTTTTTTTTTTGAGACAAAGTCTCACTCTTGTCACCCAGGCTAGAGTACAATGGCACGATCTCGGCTCACTACAACCTCCGCCTCCCAGGCTCAAGCAATTCTCCTGCCTCAGCCTCCCTAGTAGTTGGAATTACAGGCACCCGCTACTACGCCCAGCTAATTTTTATATTTTTAGTACAGATGAGGTTTCACTATGGTGACCAGCCTGGTCACGAGCTCCTGACCTTAAGTGATCCGCCTGCCCCAGTCTCCCAAAGTGCTGGGATTACAGGCATGAGCCACTGCAACTGGCCTATACTGATGTTAATATTTACTTAGGTAGTTACCTTTACTAGAATTCTTTATTTCCTCATATGGTTTTTGTTACAGGATCTTTGTTGCTTTTCTGGCTGGTAACCTCTGTGGCTGGTGGCGCCTTTGCCCGAGTTTTGCTTGTGCCCACTGGGCTCGTTCTGCCCACTGGACCTGGCAGGCTGTGCTGGGCTCATGCTACCGGTCTGGATCCCAGGCTTGCCAAGGACAAGTCAGGCATGGGGCAGTGAGGTGTGTGTGAATGAGTCAGGCGTGGAGCTGACTCTGGGATCTGGCCACTGCACAGTCAGACATCCTGGCTGCTGCAGAGGGGCAGGCAGCTTCAGGTGCCAGCATGGGCTCCAACTCTCTGCGAGGTTGCAGCTGGATAAGGCGCATGGCAAGCAGCTTCCACAGCTGGCATTGGGAAACCCAGGTGCCTGGAAGCTTGGAGATGCCAGGAACCACAGGGCCCCAAAGAGGGAGTCACAGCCCTGACCTGGGGAGCTCCCAGGTTGGGACTCCCCAAAGAGGCACAGATCTTCTCTTCACCCACAACATGGTGAGCAAGGAGCATGTTTCAGCCCTGTTTGTGTTACAACTCTTTTAGCCTCACCATTTGGTGGGCCCCAAGTTCGTGTCCTGTGACCAGGAAGAATGAGGTACTCAGACAAATGGAGGATGAGCAAGCTTTATTAAGCCATATAATAGGTCAGAGGAGACTCACAGGGGCAGCTCCTTTCCATAGCCAGGGTGTCCATTTGAGTGTTCAGTTCACAGCAGAGAGGGTAGCTCCTCTCTGCAGGTAGATCGTCCCAACAAGTGTTCATCTCCCAGCAGAGAGGGTAGCTCCTCTCTACAGTTGGTCATCCCAACAAGTGTTCTGCTCTCAGCAGAGAAGGTAGCTCCTCTCTACAGCTGGTAGTCCCGTGGTCTGTTCAACTCTAGCTGATCCCAAGGCTTTTATCGGCCTCAGAGGAGAAGCAGCCATGGGAAGGCCCCGGAAGGGTACCACAAGTTCCCACTCCAGTCCACAGGATTGGCAGCTTGGCCCCCAGCCTTCAGGACCTCCCTGGCCTGAAGGTAGAGCCTCACCAGTTACCTGCCCTTTTCTGCCCAAGGAGCCTGTCTGCCTCCTGCTGCCGTCCATGGCTCCCAGGCTGCTTGCACCAAGGGATACCTGCAGGCCAGTGCTGAGCTGCCCTCAGCTCCCTCTTGGCTTCCCCCTGACGCTCATGGGCACCCACAGTCCAGAGGGGGCTGAGGTGACAGGGGCCTGGCATGTCAGGGCTGCCCGAGCATGTGCACACCCGGTCAGGCTGTGACAGCACCCGGGCCCAGCTCCAATTTCACTCTGAGATAGGAGCGAGTGCCGGGAGTGGGGAGAGCCAGGCGGTGGGGAGAGCCAGGCAGTGGGAGCAGACACTCCTGAACCTGTAGGGAGACGGGGGTCTTCCCTGGTTCTCCATGGTGCAGACTGCAGAGACGCCCAGGTCCTGTGCCTGTAAGGGCGGGGCTCCCACCCGTTGCATGGAGTATGCTGGCAGCCCTGGCTGCACCTCCTCACAGCCCGGAGCACGGGCCCCAGCTCCTCGCTGGGCCCCTCTCTGCCCAACCCTCTGTACCCAAACGGCTTCTCCCCCACGGACGGGCAGCCCCGCCTTGCCCCATCGCAGAGACCCCCAGGGCGGTGGGCTTTGGTTGGGGGTTCCTGCTTGTCCCTGGCTCCCGCCATCTCAGTGGAGCGCGGCACCGCCTTGGACCCAGCTCCACGTCCTCCCGGTTCCCTCCCCGCGAGGCCTGGGAGCGGGTCCTGTCCGGCTGCGCAAGGGTGGGTGTGGCGCAGTTAGCTACCTTTGGAACGCAGGGCACAGGGGACCCATAGCCGCTACTGCTGCTTCTGCAGCGGCTCCTGCTGGTACTGCTTGCACCTTCCTCCTGCAGCTCGTGCAGTGGCAGTGACCGTGTCCTTTCATTTCAGCCTGACGTACTACCTTTTCGTGTAGAGCAGGACTACTAGTAAAGAACTCTCTCAGTTTGTATTTATCTGGGAATATGTGTATTTTTCCTTTGTTTAAAAAGAAATTTTAAATTATAGTTAAAAACACATAACATAAAATTTATTATGTTAACCATTTTTAAGTGTACAGTTCAGTACTGTTAATTGTATTCACATTGTTGTGTAAGTAACATATCTACAGAACTTTTTTTATCTTGCAAAACTGAAACTCTATACCTATAGATCAATAACTCCCTATTTCCCACTTGCCCCAGACTCTGGCAACCACCATTCTACTTTCTGCTTCTATAAATTTGAGTACTTTACATAATTCATAGAGTGGAATCATACAACATTTGTCCTTTTGTGATTGGCTTATTTCAATTAGCATAATGTCCTCAAGGTTCATCTATGATATAGCATGAGAGAGGAGTTGATTTCTTTTTAAAGGCTGCATAATATTTCATCATTTGTGTGTGGCACATTTTCTTTACCTATTCATCTATCTATGGACATTTGTCCACGGATAGACACTTTTCTTTCCTTTTTTTTGAGACAGAGTCTTACTCTGTCACCAGGCTGGAGTGCAATGGCTTGATCTCGGCTCACTGCAACCTCCGCCTCCCAGGTTCAAGGAATTCTCCTGCCTCAGCCTCCTGAGTAGCTGGGACTACAGGTGCACACCACCATGCCCAGCTAATTTTTTTGTATTTTTAGTAGAGATGGAGTTTCACCATGTTGGCCAGGATGGTCTCAATCTTTTGACCTCCTGATCCATCTGCCTTGGCCTCCCAAAGTGCTGGGATTACAGGTGTGAGCCACCACACCTGGCCTGTTTCCCTTTTTTTACTCTTGTGAATAAGGTGCAATGAACATGTGTGTTCAAATATTTCTTTGAGATTCTGCTTTCAGTGCTTTTGGACATATACTCACAAGTGAGATCCCATAGGTACTAGATCCTATGGTAATTCTATTTTTAATTGTTTGAGGAACCACCATACTATTTTTCATAGCACCTGTACCATTTTACATTCCCACCAACAGTGCACAAGGCTTTCCATTTCTCCACATCCTCACCAACACAAGTTATTTCTTGGTTGTGTGTATCTCTATGTGTGTGTGCAGTGTGTGTGTGTTTTAAATTATGGCCAACCAAATGGGTGCAAGGTGATATCTCATTCTGTTTTTTTCTTTGATAATTAGTGATATTGAGGATCTTTTCATATATTTGTGGGCTATTTGTGTATCTTCTTGGGAAAAACGTTTTCATGTCTTTAACCATTTTAAAATCAAGTTAAGAGTGTGTGCATATGTTGTGGGAGATGAGGCCTTGCTATGTTACTCAGGCTAGTCTCAAACTCCTGGCCTCAAGTTATCCTCCCGCTTCCACCTTCCAAAGTGTTACAAGTGTGAGCCACTGTGCCCAGCCAGGTTATTTGTTTTATTATAGTTTCTTTTTTTTTTTTTTCTTTTTTAAGAGCTAGGGTCCTGCTCTATCACCTAGACTTCAGTGTAGTGGCATGATCATAGCTCACTGCAGCCTTGAACTCCTAGGCTCAAGCAATTTTCCTGCTTCACCCTTCTGAGAATCTGGGGCTACAGGTGTGTGCCAGTATGCCCAGCTAATTATTTTATTTTCTGTAGATACGGATTCTCACTTTGTTGCCCAGACTGAGAAGTTCTCTCTATATTTTGAATATTAATCTCATCAGATGTATGATTTGCAAATATTTTCTCCCATTCTGTAGCTTGCCTTTTCACATTATTGGTTATGTCCTTTGATGCACAGAAAGTTTTAAGTCTGATGTAGTCCCATTTGTCTATTTTTTCTTTTTGTTGCATATGCTTTTGGTGTCATATGTAAAAAATTATTGCCAAATCCAATGACATAAAGATTTTCCCCTATGTTTTTCATCTAGAAGTTTTATAGTTTTAGGTCTTATGTTTTCCTTTCACTTTTTCTTTTAATTTTTTTTTTTTTTTTTTTTT
>NW_012106975.1:415517-417882 GCF_000951045.1 Mandrillus leucophaeus | reverse complement strand
CCTCAGGTGATCTGCCCACCTCAGCCTCCGAAAGTTCTGGGATTACAGGTGTGAGCCAGCGTGCCCAGCCTCTTTTTTTCTTTTTTCTTTTTTTTTTTTTGAGATGGAGTCTTGATTTTGTCACCCAGGCTGGAGTGCAGTGGCATTATCTCAGCTCACTGCAGCCCCCGCCTCCCAGGGTCAAGCGATTCTCCTGCCTCAGCCTCTCGAGTAGATGGGATTACAGGCACCCACTACCACACCTGTCTAATTTTTCTTTTTTGGTATTTTTAGTAGAGATGGGGTTTCAGCCTGTGGCCAGGCCGATCTCAAACTCTTGACCTCAGGTGATCTACCCACTTCAGCCTCCCAAAGTGCTGGGATTACAGGTGTGAGCCACCGTGCCTGACCTCTTTTGGGGAATTTTGTCTTTTTACCCAAAGTGAAGCTTTTTTGAAATGTTCATTTGCTTTTTATATGTATTAATCATAAACCCTGCTTATACATGGGACTGATCCGTAGGATTCCTGTAATCAATGCCCTATTTTCCTTGCTTATGAGGTTTCAGTCTTTGACTCCGTTCCCTAGTTGGACAATAAAGTCCCAGCTGGCAATTGTTAACCCATAAGTAGTTACAATTCCCTCAAGGGCTTTTCAGCTTTGCTTCACTGATCCCTCTAATTTGGGTTTATGAAACTAGGGTAATCCCACCTTTTAATGAATAAGTTTAGTGTTTATTTTAAAAATTATTTTTATTTTTGTTTTTGAGTTGGAATCTTCCTCATATCACTCAGGCTGGTGTAGACTGGTGGGATCACAGCTCACTGTAACCTCAAACTCCTGGGCTCAAGTGATCCTCCTGACTCAGCCTCCCAAGTTACTGGGAATACAGGCATGTACCCCCACCCTCAACTAAGTTTTTTTTAAATTTTATTTTCATAGAGAGAGGGTTTTACCTAGGCTGGTTTTGAACTCTTGGCTTCAAGTGAGTTCAAGATCCTTCTGCCTTGGCCTCCCAAAGTACTGGGATAACATGTGTGAACCACCATGCTGGCCTAGTGTTTATTTTTTAATGTTGCATTTTGTGTGGCATTTATTTGTGTTTGGCACTAGATGGAAGGAAGGTAAATTCTGTGTTCATTAGGTTTATTGACACAGATATTCAATCAATATTGATTGAATTTCTATGTAAGAAGATTGAAGATATTGCTTTCCTGCTTTACTGCACATAGGGTTGCCAAGATTGTGCCAAACTAACATTTTTTTCCTTTATACTATGATTCTATTTTTAAATTTGCGAATAACGTGAGAGGTATCAGCCAAAGTTGTTGTTGTTGTTGTATGTGGCTGTTTAGTGGTTCCAGAACAGTTTGTACTGGAAAAGAATATCGTTTCTCCATTAAATTGTCTTTGCATATTTATCAAAAAAATTAATTGACCATATATTTGTGGGTTTATTTCTACATTCTTAATTCTGTTCTATTTATCTATGCATCTGTCTCTCCTTTCATGAATATCACAGTGTTTTGATCGTGGTAGCTTTTAGTACATCTTGAAATCAGGTAGTGTGAGCCCTTCAACTTTGCTCTTTTTCAAAATTGTCTTGGCTATTGAAATTCCTTTGTCTTTCCATATAAATTTTAGAATATAGTTAAGATTTCTACAAACATGCTAATACTGTTTTAATTGGATTGCATTGAACCTACAGATCTGTTTGGAAGAATCGACATTTTAACAATATTGAGTCTTCTAATCCATGAACATGATTTTTTTATTTATTTAGGTTTTCTCTCTTTCTCTTTCCTCCCTTCCTTCCTTCCTTCCTTCCTTCCTTCCTTCCTTCCTTCCTTCCTTCCTTCCTTCTTCTTTCTTTCTTTCTTTTTTTTTTCTTCTAGGTCTTGCTCTGTCACCCAGGCTGGAGTGCAGTAGTGTGGTCATTGCTCACTGTAGCTCAACCTGCCAGGCTCAAGTGATCCACCCAACTCAGCCTCCCAAGTAGATGAGACTACAGACACACCACATGGCTGGCTAATTTTTCATTTTTTGTAGAGATGGGGTTTCACCATGTTTCCCAGGCTGGTCTCGAACCTCTGGGCTCAGGTGATCTACCCACTTTGGCCTCCCAAAGTGCTGGGATTACAGGCATGAGCCACTGCATCTGACCTATTTAGGTTTTCTTTTATTTAATCAGTATCTTGTATTTATCACATACAGATCCTGGAGATATCTTACTAGATTTATTCCTAAGTATTTCAAGATTTTTATGATATTTTAAGTGGTACTGTTCGGATTTTTTTTTTTTTTTTGAGACAGGGTCTCATTCTGTCACCCAGGCTGGAGTGTGGTGGTGCGATCTGGTCTCACTGCAACCTTTACCTCCTGGGTT
>NW_012106975.1:411192-412717 GCF_000951045.1 Mandrillus leucophaeus | reverse complement strand
TAGCCAGGATGGTCTTGATCTCCTGACCTCGTGATCCGCCTGTCTCGGCCTCCCAAAGTGCTGGGATTACAGGCTTGAGCCACCGCGCCCGGCCGGTCTGTTTCTTTTTTGAGGGTGGTTAGGGGGATGGAGACTCCCTCTGTTGCCCAGGCCAGAATGCAGTGACGCAATCTCGGCTCTCTGCAACCTCCGCCTCCCAGGTTCAAGAGATTCTCTTGCATTAGCGTCCCAAGTAGCTGGGTTTACAGGTGCCTGTCACTGTGTCTGGCTAATTATTGTATTTTTAGTAGAGACGGGATGTCACCATGTTGGCCAGGCTGCTCTCGAACTGCTGGCCTCAAGTGATCCTCCCGCCTTGGACTCCCAAAGTGCTGGAATTACAGGCGTGATCCCAGGCCCTTCATCTGTTTTTGACTTCTGTTGCTCAATATATTATCTTTGAGATATCCATGTTTTGTGTATATCAGTAGTTCATTGTTTTTATTACTGGGTATTATTCTATTTTATGGTTATGCCACAATTTGTTTATCTATTTGCCTGTTCATAATTGTTGGGTAATTTCCAGGTTTTTTTCCTACATTTTCTTTTTTTTTAGAGATGGGGTCTCACTATGTTGCCCAGGTTGGAGTATAGTGGCTATTCACAAACACGATTATAGTATACTATAGCCTCGAACTCCTGGGCTTAAGTGATTCTCCTGTCTCAGCTTCCCAAGTAGCTGGGACTACAGATACACACCACTGCGCCCAACTCTCTAGTATTTTTAAGTGCATATTTATTCATATTACATTAGCTTATATATCTGAATTGTTTTTCTGTACGCACAATTGGTAATTTACATTCAGTGATGTTTCTCTTGTTCAAGAATATTTTTGTTGTTGTTGTTAATTTTATACTTTAGACACCAATCCCATGTGTGTAGTGTAAATGTGAATTCAAATCATATATGTAACCATGGTCCTGATCTGGAACTCTGATTTCTTTTGGGAAATTTCTTTTTTTTTGAGTTGGAGTTTTACTCTTGTTGCCCAGCCTAGAGGGCAATGGTGTGAGCTCGGCTCACCACAACCTCTGCCTCCCCAGTTCAAGTGATTCTCCTGCCTCAGCCTCCTGATTAGCTGGGATTACAGGTATGCACCACCATGCCCAGCTAATTTTGTATTTTTAGTAGAGACGGGGTTTCTCCATGTTGCTCAGGCTGGTCTCGAACTCTCAACCTCAGGTGATCTGCCCACCTCAGCCTCCGAAAGTTCTGGGATTACAGGTGTGAGCCAGCGTGCCCAGCCTCTTTTTTTCTTTTTTCTTTTTTTTTTTTTGAGATGGAGTCTTGATCTTGTCACCCAGGCTGGAGTGCAGTGGCATTATCTCAGCTCACTGCAGCCCCCGCCTCCCAGGGTCAAGCGATTCTCCTGCCTCAGCCTCTCGAGTAGATGGGATTACAGGCACCCACTACCACACCTGTCTAATTTTTCTTTTTTGGTATTTTTAGTAGAGATGGGGTTTCAGCCTGTGGCCAGGCCGATCT
>NW_012106975.1:404068-405412 GCF_000951045.1 Mandrillus leucophaeus | reverse complement strand
GCTCACTGCAACCTTTGCCTCCCAGGTTCAAGCGATTCTCCTGCCTCAGCCTCCTGAGTAGCTGGGATTACAAGTGCCCACCACCATGCCCGACTAATTTTTTGTATTTTTAGTAGAGATGGGGTTTCACCATGTTGGCCAGTCTGGTCTCAAACTCCTGACCTCAAGTGATCTGCCTGCCTTGGCGTCCCAAAGTTCTGGGATTACAGGCATGACCCACCATGACTGGCCCTCCTTTCACTTTTTAAGAATCATTTTGCTGGACATAAAATTCTTGGTTTAGAGAGTTTTTCCCTTCTTTCTACACTGTATGTTATTCCAGTACCACCTGGCCTCCATGGTTTCTGATGAAAAATCAGCTGTTAATCTTATTGAGCATCACTGGTATATAATTAATTGCTTCTTTCTTGCTACCTTCTGAATTCCTTCTTCAGCTTTGAATAGTTTGGTAATGGCCTGGCGTGATGGCTTATGCTTGTACTCTCAGCCCTTTGGGAGGCCAAGGCAGGAAGATTGCTTGAGCCTAGGATTTTGAGGTTACAATGAGCTATGTTCATGCAACCACACTCCAGGCTTGGTGACAGAATGAGACCTTGTCTCAAAAAAAAGTTTGATCATGATTTGTCTCAGTAGGAATCTCTTTGAGCTTATCCTTCTTGGGATTTGTTGAGGTCCTTGGTTGTGTAGAAACTTTCTTGTTTCTTTGCATACTTATTTTTCTGTTGTTGAAAACTGAACATTTTAAGGTTGTGTTTTGCTTTTGAGATGGAGTCTTGCTCTTTTGCCCAGGCTGGAGTGCAGTGGCGTGATCATAGCTCACTGCAGCCTCGATCTGACAGGCTCAGCATTCTCCTACCTCAGCCTTCCAAGTAACTGGGACTACAGGTGTGCACTACCATGCCTGACTAATTTTTCTTTCTTTTTTTTTTTTCTGTGTTTTTTATAGAGACGGGATTTTGCCTTGCCCAGGCTGGTTTCGAACTCCTGGCTCATGTGATCTGCCACCTCAGCCTCCCAAAGTGCTGGGATTATGGGCTTGAGCCACTGCCTTGGTCTGTTTCTTTTTTTTTTTTTTTTTCTTTTTTTGAGACAGAGTCTCGCTCTGTCACCCAGGCTAGAGTGCAGTGGCCGGATCTCAGCTCACTGCAAGCTCCGTCTCCCAGGTTCACGCCATTCTCTGGCCTCAGCCTCCCGACTAGCTGGGACTACAGGCGCCTGCCACCTCGCCCAGCTAGTTTTTTGTATTTCTTAATAGAGACGGGGTTTCACCGTGTTAGCCAGGATGGTCTTGATCTCCTGACCTCGTGATCCGCCTGTCTCGGCCTCCCAAAGTGCTGGGATTAC
>NW_012106975.1:387922-398053 GCF_000951045.1 Mandrillus leucophaeus | reverse complement strand
TCGGATTTTTTTTTTTTTTTGAGACAGGGTCTCATTCTGTCACCCAGGCTGGAGTGTGGTGGTGCGATCTGGTCTCACTGCAACCTTTACCTCCTGGGTTCAAGTGATTCTCCTGCCTCAACCTCCCTAGTAATTGGGATGACAGGTGTCCCCCACCGTGCCTGGCTAATTTTTGTATTTTTAGTAGAGATAGTTTTCACCATGTTGGCCAGGCTGGTCTCAAACTCCTGACCTCAGGTGATCTGCCTGCCTTGGCTTCCCAAAGTGCTGAGATTACAGGCATGAGCTACCGTGCCTAGCCCACTGTTTTGATTTTTAACTGGCAATTGCTGGTATATGGAAATGCAATTAATTTTTGTGTGTTAACCTTGTGTCCTCTCTTTGCTAATAATACAGTCTATGTAGACAAAATTGATTACTTCATTTCCAGTCCATAAATATTTTTTTCTTGCCTTATTGTGCTGACTAGACATAACAGAGAAGAAAAACAAGGTGCAACAATGAAAACAGGAAGATTAAGGGTTTGCCCTATGACTTCACTTCTTTGATGGATCTAAGAAGAGTTTTTGATTTTTCAGTTTGTTTGGGTTTTTACTTGTTGTAAGAACAGTTGCTACGTTTAGGTCTGTACGTGCTAAACCAGAAACCCAAACAGTTCAGTTTATACTTTTAAAATATAACACATATTTTATTTTACTTATGTATTTTATTATATTATATTTTTTTGAGGCAAGGTCTCACTCTCTTCCCCGGGATGAAGTGCAGTGGTATGATCATGGCTGACTGCAGCCTTTGACCTCCTGGTCTCAAGTGATCCTCTGATCTCAGCCTCTTGAGTCACTTGGATTGTAGACATGTTTCACCATGCCTGGCTAATAGAACATGTATGTTAAAACAAGAATTATATTAATACACAAACACCACTTATTGTTTTTTATCCTCATCATTTCTTTCTCCTAAGTTCTGTATTCCTTTTAGTTTAGACATTGCAACCATGTTTTTAAGTAGGATAAGAGACAGAGGCTATCTTAATTTTATGGTAATTCAATCATTACCACTGATTATGGTGCCAGCTTTTAAAATTTTCCCAGGATAAAATAGCAGATAAAGAATGTGAAATATCATCCAGCTCAATGGCTCACACCTGTAATCCCAGCACTTTGGCAGGCCAAGGTGGGCAGATCACTTGAGGCCAGGAGTTTGAGACCAGCCTGGTCAACATGGCAAAACCCCATCTCTACTAAAAACACAAAAATTAGCTTTGTCTTTTCATAGAAATTTTGGAATATGATTAAGATTTCTACAAAAAATGCTACTATTGTTGCATGGTGGCATGTGCCTGTAGTCCCAGCCACTTGAACTTGGGAGGCGGAGGTTGCAGCAAGCTGAGATGGCATTACTGCACTCCATCCTGGGCGACAGAGTGGGACTCTGTCTCAAAAAAAAAAAAAAAAGAAAAAGAGTGTGAAATAGCCTATATTTCCTATTCCATCTCAGGGGGAATGCGTGTGAGATGAGGTTTACGATTTTAGTAAAATTTGGACTAATATAAATAAAATCTGTCATGATAGTGTAGGTCATTCATTCAGGAACCATTTATTAACCACCAGATATTTATAGAATAGAAAGTGTTGGGATATAAAAATAAATAAAATCTGTCACTTTTATTATAATCTAAAGCAGGGATGTCTAATCATTTGGCTTCACTGGGCCACATTGGAAGAAGAATTGTCCTGGGCCACATGTAAAACACACTAAGACTAATGATAGCTGATGAGATGAAATAAAAAAAAACTGCAAAAACAATTTCATAATGTCTTAAGAAAGTTTATAAATTTGTGTTAGATTGCATTCAATGCCTTTCTGGACCACATGTGGCCTATGGGCCACTGGCTAGAGAAGCTTGATCGAAGGTGTGACTGGCTAAGCACATAAGGAAGACTGTGATAAGTATTTTTTTTCCCACCTCAAGATAACTGAGTATGTAATGAATATTCTGATAGAGATATATACAAGGTACATTGGGAGTTTGGTAATAGCTGGTTTAATTAATTAGATAATCTGTTAATTGTATCTCTAGCTTTAACCTATGAACCCTTTATGAATCTATGAACCTATACTGCATCAGGCAAATCCAGTTGGGTTTTTGTGTTTTTGTTTGTTTGTTTGTTTGTTTAAGACGGAGTTTCACTTTTGTTGCCCAGGATGGAGTGCAATGGAGCAGTCTCGGCTCACTGCAGCCTCCGCCTCCCGGGTTCAAGTGTTTCTCCTGCCTCAGCCTCCTGAGTAGCTAGGATTACAGGCATGTGCCACCACGCCCAGCTAATTTTGTATTTTTAGTAGAGATGGGGTTTCTCCATGTTGGTCAGGCTGGTCTCGAACTCCCTACCTCAGGTGATCCGCCCTCCACGGCCTCCCAAAGTGCTAGGATTACAGGTGTGAGTCACTACACCCGGCCCAGTTGGTTTTGCCTTCATACTAATTCTCCTGTTTTACTCTCTGTGTGATCTCCCTTCTGACAAACTTGTTTCCCTTTCACACATTCAGTGCACTAAATAGCCAGAATGAGATTTTAAAAATGTAGATCAGATAAGCTACTTTCTTGCTTAGAACTCTCCAGTGGTTTCTCATCATATTAGGATAAAAATCCTTGGCCGGGCGCGGTGGCTCAAGCCTGTAATCCCAGCACTTTGGGAGGCCGAGATGGGCGGATCACGAGGTCAGGAGATCAAGACCATCCTGGCTAACATGGTGAAACCCCGTCTTTACTAAAAAATACAAAATATTAGCCGGGCGTGGTGGTGGGCGCCTGTAGTCCCAGCTACTCGGGAGGCTGAGGGAGGAGAATGGCGTGAACCCGGGAGTCGGAGCTTGCAGTGAGCTGAGATCCGGCCACTGCACTCCAGCCTGGGTGACAAAGCGAGACTCCATCTCAAAAAAAAAACAAAAAAAACAAAAAACCCCAAAAATCCTTGCCAAGGGTCTACAAGGCCCATATAACCTTACCTTACCTTGCCTCCTTCTCTTCCTCTTAGCACTCTCTTGCCCTTTTCCCCTGTGCTTTAGCCACAAGAGCGCAGTAGTCTTTTTTCTATTCTTTTAACACATTAAGCCTCTACGTACAACTGGGCCTTTGCAATTATTGTTCCTACTTTCTGAAACATTCTGCCCGCAGACCTTCATACAGCTATTGTTCAAATTTCTACTTAAGTGTCATTCCTCAGCTTGGCTTTCTCTGATCACTCCCTCTCCAAGTCTTTCCCCATCCCCTTCCAAGTACTTATGACTGCCTGTCATTAGTATATTTATTTTGTCGTCTGTCTTTCTCACTGTAATGTAAACCACAGGCTTGTGGGGACTTTCCCCTTCCTGTTCACTGTGTATCTCCAAGGTTTGGAACAGTAGCTCATATATTCTGGCTGTTCAGAAAATATTGGTTGAATGAATAACTTTGACACAACTGCTCATAGAGCTTATCACTGCTTGAAGTTATCTTTTTCCTGTACTTTGTTATACTTTATTGCCTGTTCCTCCCACTCACCCTACTAGAGCGGCAACTTGTTCGTCTTGTTTATTTCTGTATCTCTGGAGTCTAGAGCAGTTCTTGGCCTATAGCAGGGGTGTTGTCAATAAATATAGCAGTCTCATCCACAGTTTTGCTTTCACTGGTTTCATTTACCTGAGGTCAATCACAGTCCTAAAATGTTAAATGGAAACTTCCAGAAATACACAATTCATGAGTTTTAAATTGTGTGCCACTCTTAGTAGTGTAATGAAATCTCCTGCTGCTCGCTTCATCCTGCTTGGGACATGAATTATCTATCCCCTTGTCCAGCATATCCATGCTGTCTATGCCACCTACCTGTTAGTCATGTAGTAGCCATCTTATCAGTTGTCAGATTGACTGCAGCAGTATCACAGTGCTTGTGTTCAAGTACCCATTATTTTACTTAACAATGGCCCAAAGTTCAAGAGCAGTGATACTGGCAATTCAGATATGCCAAAGAGAAGCCATAAAGTGCTTCCTTTAAGTGAAATGGTCAAAGTTCTTGACTTAAGGAAAGAAAAGAAACCATATGTGACTGCTAAGATCTGTGGTAAGAACTGATCTTTTGTCCGTGAAGTTCTGAAAAAGGAAAAAGGAATTTGTGCTAGTTTTGCTGTTGCAACTCAAACTACAAAAGTTGTGGCCACAGTGCCTGATAAGTGCTTAGTTAAGATGGAAAAGGTGGCAGAGCACAGTGGCTCATGCCTGTAATCCCGGCACTTTGGGAGGTCAAGGTGGACGGATCACTTGAGGCCAAGGGTTTGAGACCAGCTGGCCAACATGGTGAAACCCCATCTCTACTAAAAATGCAAAAAATTAGCTGGGCACAGTGGCCTGCACCTGTAATCTCAGCTACTGCAGAGGCTGAGGCAGGAGAATCGCTTGAACTTGGGAGGTGGAGGTTGCAGAGAGCTGAGATGGCGCCAGTTGCACTCCAGCCTGGGCAACAGGATGAAACTTCATCAGAGAAAAACAAAAACAAAAAACAACCACCACAAAAAAGATGTGGGTGGAAGACATGAACAGAAAACATGTCTCAATTGATGGCAACATGTTGAGCCAGAAAGTATTGAGCTTACACGAAGACTTCAGTGAGGGACTCCCTAAAACAAGTGATACCAAGCCAATTACTGCAAGTAATGGATAGTTAGACGAATGTAAGAATAGATTTGGACTGAAAAATATAAAAATCACTGGAGAGCTGCATCTGTCTCTTTGTCTTATCACATAGACATTTTATCATCATATATCATTTCAAGAATAAGGGTAAGTATAGTACAATAAGATATTTTGAGACAGAGAGAGAAAGACCACATTTCCATACTTTTTATTATGGTATAATTGTTCTATTTTATTATTACTTGTTAATCTCCTACTATGCGTGATTTATAAATTAAGCTTTATCATAGGTATGTATATATAGGAAAAAACATAGTACACGTAGGGTTTGGTACTACCTACCATGTCAGGCATCCACTTGGGGGTCTTGGAAAGTAGCCCCTGCAGATAAGGAGTACTACTGTAGCAGGAAGAGCCGCAGACAAAACCCCTCAGACACCAAGTTAAAGAAGGAAGGGGTTTATTCAGCTGGGAGCATTGGCAAGACTCCTGTCTTGAGAGCTGAGTTCCCCGAGTGAGAAATTCCTGTTCATTTTAAGGGCTCACAACTCTAAGGGGGTCCATGTGAGAGCATCATGACTGATTGAGCAAGCAGGGAGTATGTGACTGGGGGCTGCATGCACCGGTAACAGAATGGAACAGAACAGGACAGGGATTTTTACAGTGCTCTTCCATACAATGTCTGGAATCTATAGATAACATAACCGGTTAGGTCAGGGGTTGATCTTTAACTACTAGGCCCAGGGCGCAGCACCAGGCTGTCTGCCTGTGGATTTCATTTCTGCCTTTTAGTTTCCACTTCTTTTTTCTTTGGAGGCAGAAATTGGGCATAAGACAATATGAGGGGTGGTCTCCTACCTTATTCTTCCCCTTTGAGACTCTCACTCATTTTATTAGTGGGAGTTCTCACCTTCATCCTCACTACCTATGGCTTCCTGCATGACAGATCAATAGTGATTTACGTAGTACACTTGTACTGAAGCATTCTGGTGAACTAGAGTAGTGATGAAACCTTTTACCATTTGAATGAGTACAGGTAGTAAACACGGGATCAGTAAGCAGGTTCCTGTTACTACTATAATTTCTATTATAAGAGTTTTAAATCCTCCTACCACTGGGAACCATTTTCAAACATGGCCTCAGGGTCAAATCCATGCCACACTTGTACAGGCACATGTTTCCGTTTCGTCATGTCTTTAACTATATCTTCGACTACTTGCCCCTGATCATCTACGTGCAGGCAGCAATTGGTAAGGTTAAATTTTCCACAGACTTCTCCTTCAGCTGCTAGCAAGTAGTCGAGAGTTAATCTATTCTGAGAGATAGCATTTCTCATCTGAGTTTCTTGCTGGGCCAAAACAGTCAAGGCTTTACTGGTTTTATTAGTGATGATCTCCAAGACAGCTTGCAACCATATGATTCAGTTGAGCATGTAAATGGGAGTCCGGTATCCCCATGAGCCATCTTGTGCCTAAGTGGCCGGCCCATAGTATTGTTTAATTTCTTCAGGAGGCCATTTATCATCTTTTCAATTACCTATGGCTGTGTTTTGCTTTTCGCAGGAAGCATAGACAGGGAAGTCCAGGAGTTTGCCTGTTTTTATGGGCGTAGGAAGAAAGACGGTTTAATAGTGACAATAACACAACTACCTGTCCACTGGTCAGGCAGCTTAGCATAGGTTCTACGTCCATATATCCAGCATAGCCCAGTGGGGGCTGTCCAGTCCCAGTGGGATTCTGGGTGGGCCCAAATGGTCTGCAACTTTGGAAATTTACTGAATGAATTTTTCTCTGTGTGGTTTGAACTCCACCATGTAACTGT
Source organism: Mandrillus leucophaeus (assembly GCF_000951045.1). Taxonomy (NCBI): domain Eukaryota; kingdom Metazoa; phylum Chordata; class Mammalia; order Primates; family Cercopithecidae; genus Mandrillus; species Mandrillus leucophaeus. The sequence goes on along the minus strand of NW_012106975.1, from coordinate 391,566 downwards.
TTTTGTGGTACCATTGTACAGTTTTTGTCCCAGGCAACTAAGTCGTCCTGCAGGATGAGTGAATTCTTTCCCTTCTCTAGCTATGCAATATTGTCCAATAATTAAGACTTTTAGAACCCAGAAATTATCAGGGTGATTCGTTTGGGCTGGGAATTCATCAGGAACTGGGTCTGTAGGCACTAATTCTCAGGCTTCCTATGGCCATTGATCTCCCATTACAATTCCTCCACAAACGTAACATGAAGTGACATTTAGAGACTGGGCTACATGCTCGGCTAATTGCAAAAACAAATTTCTGATTTTTCCTGGAGTCTCTGGTACTGGCACATTTAGTTCATCATAGAAAGTCTGAAATACTGGTTCCGGAGAGAGTTTACGAACCTCCCCTATTACTAAGATATTTACTCTAGGATCTAGTCCTTTTCCATCGATGTCCAGAGATACGTGTTCTCCTTTTTCCCACCTTGGGTTTAAGGGATTTGTAATTACTAATTTCAAGGGGTTGCAGCTTCCACTTGTACAGAAGGGGCTGCCTTCTTTCTGGAGCTAAACAGGATTTTTTCGTCTTTTTTCTAAGTAGTGTAGAACATGACACAAGACCAGTAATTACACACATTTGCACATGAGCCTAATTCATGGCAGATATACTTATTTCCTGCTGTATAACTTTTTTTTTTCCAATTAAAGAACCATATCCAATTCCATGCCAATTGCTATTGATAGTGGCACAAGCATTAAATTTTAGTGTTACATGCTTGGGGACCCCTCTTTCCTCTTTCCTAGCCATTACTTTACTTGTGTTGCCTAGAAAAGGACCAGTCCTTAATTTTATTTTAAAAACTGTGGTCATGGGAGGCTTAAAATGGGTCATAACACACAGGTTGGTTATTTCCTGGGCTACATACCTTAGATAGAATAGCATTATACAAACAAGTTTCTTTTAGAGTCCTGGTACACTTATAATAACCATAAAATAATAGGACTGTAGCAATCTTGTATCCTACCTCAGTGACTTGATGTATATATACTGGGAACAGTCATCAGTCTGAGGAAGGTCAGTTGAAGTCCTTACTGTACAAGTCCAAATTTTAAGGAAAATGAGTCCCGCAATGAGTTTCCTCATGCTTTGGCTGTGCACGGACCAGTCAGCTTCTAGGTGTGACTGGAGCAGGGCTTATCGTCTTCTTCAGAGTCACTTTGCAGAGGTTGGCAAAGCTGCTCCTATCCACGTACAGCTCTCAGTCTACTGAAGTTTAAGGATGGTCTCAGAGGTTGGGCCTGCTAGAATAAACTGAGTCCAATACCTCTACACAGTTATGTTCAACTGGGCTCTCTAATACCGGGAGCAAGGTGGCGGGGTTTAGGGTGTTGCAAACTTTAATGGTTATGCGGGGATTTTCACAGAGCAAGCTTTGGTATCTAGTTAGTCTAGCATTCGTTAGCTCATTAGCTAATGAGCTAATGTCCTTTGGTATTTATTAAAGTCACCACCGCCTGGGGGGACTTTATGTTTAGGTTTTGCCCAAGAGTTAACTTATCTGCTTCTTGTGCTAACAGGGCCATTGCTGCCAGGGCCCTTAGACATGGGGGCCAGGCTTTGGAAACCCTGTCTAGTTGTTTTGAGAGATAGGCCACTGGCCTTGGCCAGGGCCCCACAGTCTGGGTTAAAACTCCAACTGCCATTTTTTCTCTTTCTGACACAGGAGAATGTAAAGTTTTGTCAGGTCCGGTAGCCCCAGGGCTGGGGCCGACCTGAGTTTTTCTTTAAACTCATGAAAAACTCGTTGCTGTTGGTTGTAATAGATGTAGTTTATCCAATCTGCATTTTTATTAACTGTCACCTACTAAAATATTGACTTAAATCCTGTAGCTATTTGATTTCAAGCTTTAAATTGATCTGGTATTCCTTGCGAGGCTCCAATTGCATCTAAATAGATGTGAGAGTCAAAAGACCCATAAGGGGCTTCTCTAGTTTTACAATGTCTTATTTTTATTCCCTTTGGTTGATGAAATGCCAGGGTGAAAGGGATAGCCAAATGAACTAAAACATAAGTGCCACGCCAGTTATTCAGCAGAGTGCCCGGTAAAGGTCCACCACAATACCACCACATGTCCGCTTGGGGATGAACAAGGGCTGACTGATTGATAAGCTCTTGAAAATTCTTAAGCTCATCACATTCCTTCAGGTCTCCAAGGAATGCTAAGTTTCCTCCCTGTCGTGAGAGGGACAAAGTGAACTTAGTGTTGGGAGACGGAAGCTGGATGGCCCTTGGGGGCTGAACTACAGGGTGCCAGACTTTGGGAAATAGTGGAGAGAGCTTGGCATGACTTATTACTCCAGGCTGTAGAATCCTGGAAAAGAGCTACCATGCAGCCTACGCCTGGTCGACTGGAGGATCACCTTAGTGGAAGGGGACAATCTGGGCCTCTGGCCTGCCATGTACACAAGCATAACAATTGCTTTTGTTTAACGTGCAGATGGAATATTTGATCCATTTTAACCAGGCATTTGCATCTTGGTGTCCTGTCTTAATTGTTTGTTTTAAGTCTTTAACTTAAAGTTTGTTTGAAGTCTTTAACTTTGTTTAAGTCTTTAACTTTGATGATCCTCTAGTAAAATGAATGTATGGTTTTAGGAAAGTACCAAAACTGTTCGGGGCAGTCCATCCTTGCTCTTCAGTGGTCCACAGAACATTGGACCAACTATGGCATGAAAGCTCTACATTGGGGGGCAACACTCCTGGTTGGCTCTGGGGTCTTTATCGAAATCTCCCCGGATTAAATGGTCCTAGTTTACTAATGCCCAGTCTGAGGAGAGTCAGGAGGGACAGAAGTACTTTTCTGAAGTAGAAAGCTGTCTTTGACTTGGCAATCTCCACAGGGTATAAGAAGGCAAGCATTAAATGCAATAGTTTGGGCAAAATTGACTTGGTTATGTTAATAACTAGATGGTCAACAATAGAACGAGGAAAGAAAAGAGAGTAATAGAATAGATGAAAAGAGTTAAATTTTTCTTAGCTTTAGTTTGGTAGGGTTTTCCCCTGGTACTACGGCCCACGACTCTGGAGTGGGTGGCGCTTTCTGAGTGGGTGTGATGAGTCCATCCTTTTTTGCTGTAGGAACAGCAGTCTTGGTGGTTAGCAGCACAAGGTAGGGTCCTCCTAAGGCTGGCTCGAGTTTTTCTTCTTTCCACCCTTTAATGAGTATGTGATCTTCAGGCTGGTGCTGGTTTATCAGAAGTTCTAGGGGTGGTACATGTGCTAAAAGACTTATAGTTTTTGAGGGAAAGGAAAGTGGAAGATAAACCAAGTGTATAATTTTTAAGAAATTGACCTTTTGTTTTAAATGTGGGGACCTTGGCAGTGGACTTTACAGTCCTTAGTGCCTTTTTACTAAGAAATTTCCTTTAGCACCTATTTTTATTAATTTTTAAACCAAAGAAAGCCAAAAGCCATTTTACATTTAACAATGCTTCCTGTATGATTTTTATACTAGATAAGCTAAATTTTACCTTTATATTAGTGTGATATTAATGTTAAACCCAATTTTAATAAAACCTTATAGACAGACATATTTATCCAATTTTTAATGTTTGACCATAAGGTAAGATTTTATAGACTCTTTTTTTTTTTTTTTTTTTTTTT